>NW_027526335.1:28279763-28430913 GCF_048455015.1 Haemaphysalis longicornis | reverse complement strand
ATCCTTAGGTTGAGTTCATGTACTTCTCTAATTAGTTAGGTCACAGTTGCCACAGTTAAATTGTAAACGTTACAGAATTCCCGTCTTGCTGTCAGTACACGGGTGCCTACGGACGGAGCATGGTTTTAGAAAACGGCTGCAACTTTTGTTCTGTTGAAACTATCCCGAGACGAGTTAATTACAATTAGCCACTGCTGCGGCTCTAACGTTACGCGAAGTTTCATCTACATTTTTTATTTCTGAGTTCACACTGAAGTTGAAAATATTGTGCTATTCCCGTTTTCTGTAAACATATGGGCAAACGGACAGCCCCATATTTTCCCCCTAGAGTAAAGCTCGAGTCCTTCTAAG
This sequence comes from Haemaphysalis longicornis, assembly GCF_048455015.1. Classification (NCBI taxonomy): domain Eukaryota; kingdom Metazoa; phylum Arthropoda; class Arachnida; order Ixodida; family Ixodidae; genus Haemaphysalis; species Haemaphysalis longicornis. The sequence goes on along the minus strand of NW_027526335.1, from coordinate 28,430,562 downwards.
TTCCCTTCAACTAATTATGTAGAAAGTATTCTCAATTGCAAATTAGAACGTGTCGTATTTCTTCCATTCCTTGGACTGCACCCAGCTTCGCGCCTCATCCTTCTTCACAGACTGGAAGGACACCGAACTTTTTTTGCTTGCGTTCCCTACACCGAAACAAGAGCTTGACAACATATGTCAGAGAGAGAGAGAGAGAGAGAGAGAGAGAGAGAGAGAGAGAGAGAGAGAGAGAGAGAGAGAGAGAGAGAGAGAGAGAGAGAGAGAGAGAGAGAGAGAGAGAGCTTCGTGTTGTGTTTCTTCTTTCGTCGTTTTCAAGTAGCGCTTTTTACAATCATGAATCTGTACCAACAAGCCCAACTGGCAGTTCTTCTGAGAGAGAGAGAGAGAAGAGTGAACGTGCTTAACACGAAAATCAGACCGAGGAGAGTGATAAATCTAAGCACTGCGCTAAGCCACGCGCGAACTTCCCCACCACGCGGGCAAACAAAGCCTTAAATAAAGCATTACAAGAGCTCTTGAGCAGGGATGATATCAATACGCGGCTTCCTTCCCGTACGGCTTCGTGTTCGTAACCAGTCACCAGAACCGTTTCGGCACGTTCTTCAATCCTGTGGTGGGCAGCACGTGTTTCGTTTACCATCGAGAAAAAAAAAAATTCTTGCATTAGTTACCCCCAGTCTCTCGTGGGGATATTGCTACCCAGGGCGCTACTCACCTGAGTGCCATAGATGCTGCAGGAATGAGCAGACCTGGCGCACATGTTATGGCAATGTCCGCAGGCGATCACAAATGGCCGCACAATCACTAACAATGAGCAGCGGGAGACCGTGCTGCCCAGCTCCTGCCCGGAAGATCAACTCTGGGCCGTCCAGCTGGACGAGGACGCTGCCAGATCCCAAGGGCTCATGGCCGACGCCTAAGTAACACAGTTGGCAAAATGAAGTTTTTCTTCTCTCTCTCTCTGCATTAGTTACATTAGCAGACACGTTGTGCTAAAGTGCGCCAAGCACTCATTCTCTAAAGTTGGCTTTTACGGTTTCTTTCCGTATTTTCAGCATCTAAACGCCGTCGGAGACGCAAGAGATGGGCAACGCGCATTGCGCTCCGAAATCGCAGCAGTCGAGCGAGCGATACGCGATGCTGCGTCATTAAATCACTCAGTCATTTTCTAGCAACAAGCCGTCTGTTTTTCCTGCTGATATGGGATTATATGGTTGGCGTGGCACATCGTTTTTTTTTTGTTGTTGTTGCAATAATTCTGCATCGAACACCTGCAAAGGGGTGACGAGGGGGTGCTGGTCATCCCCACGGCCGGTCTGGAGGAGCGGCGAGCGCGCTAAGTGCCCGCCAACCGCGCCTCCAGACCGGCCGTGTCATTCCATAGCTACGTACGTTTGGTGGCGCCAGGGTAGCACGTGTGCCGATAACAAGCGTGACATCACCGCCCCCGGCGCCATTTCTTGCTGGATCCGCGCCGGGTGGCGACGGCTATAATTCTCTTGCTACAGGCGGAGGCGTTGGTGGCTGAAAAGGGTGTGCGTTTCTTAGGGGAGTGCTGCAGCGTTGTATCTGTGCGTGTGTTGTGCCTTTGGGAAAACCGGACTGTGACTTCGGAATGCTGGACTGTGGTCCCGGCCGTGGTTCGGGAAACCTGACGGCCATCTCGGTTCGCTTGAAACCCCCGAGAGCAACACTGGCGCCGCGTCCTCGCCGACTCGTCAAAATGGTGAGTTCCGTGGCAAAGCCGCGGGGCGAGTGTGTGCGGGCTAAGAAGCCGGCTTCCGTATAACACTGGTCTGTTTTGACATCGTCCTCTCGAACGCAGCGGCATTCGCTCGTGAGCCCACCGCTTCTTAGTCCGCCACTCGTGGGACATTGTCGTCGTGAAAGCCTCGCGTTGGGCGGTTAGGCTCCAGCTGTCGAGGCAGCCGCGTAGTGGTCGCGTGAACTCTGCGCTGCTGTCCCTAGGCCCTTCAGCTTCCGGGACGGAAACTTAATGGTCCATGTGGGACCTATGCGTTGCGGCCTCGATAGGGATAGCTCGCAAGCCCTCGCGGGGTTTTCGCGGCGCTCAATGCCTCTTTCCGAATGCCATTAGGACTGGGCAAGCGCCATGCGAAGTTAGTTTCTTTTTTTTTTTTTTTTTCCACATTAAACTATACGGCAATGCCATGGCGTGTGCTCTACGCTAACGGCGTTCGGAATTCTCGCCAAACTCATCTAGCGCCACTGAAGCTCGGATCCCTGCTCAACGGTTCGTCGCTTCCGACGCTGACCGGAGCGGCGGCCAAGGCGAGTGCTCGCTTTTTGTCCTCGGTTCGTTTCAGGTGGCCTGCCTGCAGTCTACCGAGTGTTCCCCTCCCTTTGCGTACTGTCTCATTTCTGTTCACCTTCACGCAAACACTCACTATGGGCATTGAGTCAGGCAGGTACACGTCTCAAATCTGTCCTGTCTTTAGCTGGCCGCACTTTGTAATAGGTTTTATAGCCAAATAAAGCTGTTCCGTTTTTTTCCCCCGTCTACCGTGCAATTGAATTGCCTTCCAGCTTCCCTTGTGTTCCTGCCTGGCGTGGTCCCTGGAACCCGTTCTCGGTGAGTTGACTGCTTTGCTGCTCCGGGAGTTGTTTCTTGCATCGTTTTTTTTTTTTTTTCTTTCGCAGGAATACCTGGCTGTGCGGCGCATTGGACATCCTCTTCCTGGACTTCATTCCCTGTTGTGTTCCCGTGTAGGAGCTCATTTGGCCGTGCCCTGCACCGAAGCCTGTGGTTCCAGCGGCTGCCTGCAGTGTTCACATCTTTGTACCTGGACTCGTGTCGCCTATAGTTGCAGAAATTAAACTGTTCACTGCACAACACTCAGTGTCGCTGTCTTGAATCCTGTGCTCGTCGACTTTGTCGGCTTGAGCGCCGTGACGTTTCATCGTACTATCGTGATATATTAAAATATGAACAACGGAGCGCGTGGCTTTGAGTACAGTCGGCAAAAGGCTTGTCTATAACACTCGAGCGGCGTGCTCCGGACTGCGATGACCTAGTGATAACGCCTGGTTTGAGATAGGTAGAATGTGAGCATGCGCGGCCCGTATCAGCGCGATGGCTGTGTCCCTCCTCACTGTGCCTGTCGCCTTGGCTTCCATACCTTCTTTCACCGTAATAAGCGCTGCATGCTTGCGCTACCTGGCCGGGAAACGAAAGGGGAGATTACTCGCGCTAGCGCGCGCTGCTGCATTAGCTTTGGCGCACAGCTGTTCATTACTGCATGAATACCGCGTGAACCCCTACACGGTTTCTGTGATTGTCTTTGCACGTCACTGCTGACGGGCTAACGCCACAATACTTAATGCACTGTGCAAGCGATCACGGACCGATATCTAGTCACTCCAGAACGCCGGTAGCGATGCGTTTTCGCCGATTGTAGTTCGTAAAAAAAAAAACGTTTAAATTCCGTAGGGCGATGCGAAAATTATGCGGTGTTGCACGTAAACGCAGCCAACGCTGTACTATACTCGGTTACTACTCAAGAACGGCACCACCTCATGTAGTGTATCTCTCCGCCAAAGCGCCGGACCCATGACGTCAGTGCGCGCGCGTTTTAAAAGGGGTTTACTATGAATGCGTGATATCGTCTGCCTTGTCTCACGCAGTTTGTTTGTCGTCACTGGAGTCGTTTATAAGCATATTAAGTCCAAAAAATCACGGGAACGGCTCGCGCCATGTTCAAAGTATTCCCAATAACGCCCTACTTGCGCCGCGCGGAGAAACATCCGGCTACGGTGATAAGGCACAGCGGCAACTTCCGGTGCCGTACTAAAGTTGTCACCGAGTGTAACAATTGCTAATTTCCACTTTTGTTTCCCTGCCCGAAAGCACAGAGAGCGCTTCTCGAGAGAGAGAGAGAGAGCATGCTCACATTCTACCGGTCTCAAACGCCGAAAATGCGCTGCATGTGGTTGGGCCTTTATAGACAAGCCTTTTGCCGACTGTACAGTGCTCAGCGATTGAAACGCGATACTCGGAGCGCGTGGCTGCCGGTGCTTGTTGCGCCACAGGTGAGCGCTTGTGAAAGCGAGCTGTACAGCAGATTCTTTACAGTGGGGGCGCTTCGAACCAACCCTCTGCCCTTCCAACCCGCCTTTCTGTTAGTCGACGCATCGCTTCTGGCCGAGCGCTGTTTTTGACAGTGCGCTTCGCTGCCGGCGGGCCGCTCAGCCCGACCGGAGCGTGAATAGCAGAATCACGTTTAGCTAAGCGATAACCCCATCTCCCTCGACGGGAAATCATTCGCGTCACTGGTCGTGCCCTGTGCGTGTGTAAACCAAGACATCATCCGAAAGGAAAAATAAAAAAATAAGAAATGATATTTCAGTCACGGAAAGTGCCGTGTTTATTTGCCTGTCTCACCATTTTCATATAATACAGTCGCTGATAAGATATGAAGACCTGGCATAATTTTCGTCATGCGCCCCGCGTTGAAATGTTTCTTTCAAATGTTTGATTCGGCGCTTCCGAATGATAATGTTAGGCTGTTTGACCCTAATAGACCAAAAATTCAGAAGGGGGTAAGGAATCAACTATTTTAAGAACGCCCATGTAAATTAACACTGGCAGGTATCACCTGTAGCCACGGCAGGGCTAGGGCAGCGGCAAATCCGCGCGCACCGCTCCTCTACCCCGCCCGTTCTGTGGGTCAATTGGCGAGGGTTGGTCCGAAGCGCCACGAACTAGCGGCGGTGAAAGGTGGGAACTATACCCGAAGCGCAGGCCGTATGAAACCATCGGCGTCCTGTATTGTCAAGGGTGTATTATTTTCCTCAGCAAGTTGTCTTTGCCGATCACCAGTGGCAAGGGGTGGTTTTTGAATGCGAAGATTGAGCAGCCGGCAGCGAAAATACAGCAGCATAACAAACTTCATAAACGACAAAATGTTCTGTGATGAAACTGCGCGCCCGCCGCTCCTCCAGCCCGGCCGTGACGCATTGTGGTATACGGAGAGGGTGAGAGCGTTCGTGACGCAGCCTGAGTGCATCCGGCAGACAGCTCCTCAGTGTGTGGTTCTTGGCGGCGTCATAGGGGTGCGACATGCCATGGCTTCAAAACGCTGCGCCTGCGTGCTGCGCCGCGCCGCGCGAAGCTGGGTGAGCTGGCACCGCGCGCGTTTATCGCGATGTGTTATCGTGGCACGCATGGCACGCAGGCGCAGCGTTTTGAAGCCATGGCATGTAGCACGCATATGGCGCCGCCAAGAGCCACACACTGAAGGGATGTCTCCCGGATGCACTAAGCATGCGTTACGAACGCTCTCACCCTCATCGTATACCACAATGCGCCAGCTCGCTTTCACAAGCGCTCACCTGTGGCGCAACAGGCAACGGCAGCCACGCGCTCCGGGGCTCCGGGTATCGCGTTTCAATCGCTGAGCACTGTGCATGCCGCGCATCCCATGGCGACGGACCGCGTATGCGCAGTGCGAACAAGTTACGAGAGTTTGGGCCCTATTCTCGACTGCACAAATTGCCGGCAATTCAGGCAATTTTCCGGAAGTCTTTTCTGATTGGCTTTCAATTTTGGTCACGTGCTTCCGGTTGACAAAGCGGTTCTGTGTGCTGTCGTCATTTTGACGTGTCATGTCGTTTACGGACACCAGTTCTAAAGTTTGCCTTATTTCTCGTTATAAAGGTGCTTAATTCTTGGCCGGCAATGAAAAGCGAGACTAAATGGAGCGGACATGACAACGTAAGCCTCTTTTGCTATTCAACAACAACACTGCTTGTAATACACACCCCCTCTGTGATTGGCTGAGAAGGCGTGACGTAATTTGAACAGTTGGCGGGAACGATTGCGTCACGCATTGGCAACTTCAGCCTGCGTAAAAGTGGCGTAATTCTACGTAACAGCTTAAAAATGGCGGCTGTTTTTGTCGCAAAATACAAGCAAAATAGGGCAAAAAATTGCCCCGGCTTACGGCGCCGCGAAATGAGCGGCAATTTGCAGCAGGCGCAGTTTCGCATGCGCGCTGTTTAAAGCATGTTTCCTACCGAAACAAACTATAGTTTCAACTGCTTCCAAGTCATCGATCATGGAACATACAAATAACATGCAGTATTTTGCTTTTATGTGTGGCAATAAAATAAATATTATTTGTTTGGCGTAACCGCAACATAAGAGGGCAGTACAAGCCTCTCCATGACAAAGAGAACCCAATGCATGGCATTTGTCCATACTTGTCCTAGTAAGCTGTTGGGTCACATGATCGAACTCAAGAGAAAAATAACAATGAAAAGTGACTATTTGGTTCATTACAGCACTGATTGCAGTCGAGCTTGACGAATGAGCGAATCGGCGACATCGGTGCGCTCCGCGGTTATCAGGCGTAGCGCTTCGCTGCTCTGATGTGTCATAGAAGCGATGGTCGCCGCCGTCTTTTTCTGTGATCGCGCCATAAACTTGTAACATAGCAGCAGACGATGGCGTGGCGGTGGTGGCGGCAGAGGAGGTGACAACGCAACAAAGCTTGCATTGAAGCAGAGAGCCCAGCTATGTTAATAAAAGCGATTGAAGTAAATAAATATACAGTAAAAAAATTGTGTGATGTTCTTTAGCTCGACATCCGCCTTTCGCTCGCTTTTGGATCAACGTTACTCGATCGCCTTGTGGTGTTGGCGCCAAATTTGACCTCCAGAAATGTGTTTTTCTTGTCAGCCTCAGCTACCGTCTTAAATTTATAGTACATGCCAAGTGTTTTTATATCTTTCTTGCACAATATTTAATACCTTGGTAGCGATCTTTACGAGTGACTCGTCAAATTACACTGCATGTCGTCATAGCTATAGGTGCAGCACGTCACTGATTGCTTACGTTGTGCTTACGCAAAAAAACATGGGCGAAATGCCGGCAATTTGTGCAGTCGAGAATAGGGCCCTTTGTCCAACGTTGATATCGAAACACCGTTGTTCGGCGTGTGAGCGTTTTGGTTTGTCTTCGGCGCCCGCTCACGCAAGCGTTATATTTGTTGCTGCGGTGTGTGAAAACTGCGCACGCAGCTATATTTCTTTTTTTTTTGTCTTAAGCTGAGCGCCCAACGGGTGATGGAAATACGTTGGTCTTTCTATATCAAGGTTGGTCACGAACTCTCGTAACTTGTTCAGCACTGCGCATACGCGGCCCCTCGCCAGGCATGTACTGAAAACCACGTGCTCCGTTGTTCGTATTTCAATTTATCACGATAGTACACATTCCAACTTGTAAGGGTTGCCCCTGCCCTCGTGGTTGCCGGAAGGTTGCATATGCTGTCATTGGGAAACTCATTTCAAGCAGCACCAAAACTTAGTACTTCACCCATCCTCACTCAGTTTCTAAATAAGTATTCGGCACAGAACGCGGTGCGAGTACAGGTGCCTTGAAAGTAAAACAGCATGCGAGCGGCGGCGAAGCTGGGAAAGTGCACGTCAGCGCATACTGTAGAATCCGCAGCAGAGCGAGGGAGCGCCAGGTCACCCGGCTGGCTCATTCTGTGCTACTTGCTCCCCTGTCGCCGCCTGGAAAGAAGCAGCAGCGATTTGATATCATCACGGCTGGTCAGGGGCTCTATCACCGCTTTATGCCCGGCTGTTTTTCCGTAGCGGTCGGAAAGGCTCATCATCGGCGGAATGCCACCAGTTTCAATCTGCGTGACTGCCGTGGTTCGGGCGTGACTTTGCGCTGTGGTCAGATTTCACATAAGCTGTCGAGTTCTTGCTTCGGTGAAGGGAACGCAAGAAAAAAATTCAGTCCATGCACTCTGTAAACGAAAAGTAGATTGAACTCGGCGTAATGTTAAAGTTGTCTTAGCGGATTATCTTCATTGTAACTTGTTTGGGGATAATTTTTATTATAAGAGTTGCAGCCGTTTCTGTAAGGCCGTGTCTAGAGTGCCGTCCGACGGTATTATAAGCACTCCACTATATCGACGTCCACCAGCGTTATGTGGCAAAATTGCCGCGTCTGGCAGTCCATCGCTGTAGATAACGTAAAGCTAGGCAACCTAACCTAAATATAACATAGATAACCTAACTCACACAAAGAAATAATTAAAAAAAACCCAAAACTAACATAATGCATAAAAATTACACCTCAACTAGATAATAATAATAATAATAAAAACAACCGAGGCAAGAGCCGGTCTCGAACCACCGACTTTGGGATGAAGAAGCTAAGACGGGAAAAAAAATCCTCTACACTACAACGACAGACTCTATGGTGCTAGCCTAGTGTTAAATATTCGAGTGTCGTGGACGGCACTCTAGCCATGCCTGCAACGATCAGCTAGAGTGCCGACCGAGACTTCCTCCGTAAACGGCCATGTATTGACAACTGACGGGAATTCCACAGTTTACAACTTCACTGTTGAATAATTACGAGTAAATAAAACTTGGCCTCATGATAGTCATTTTAGCGGCCAATTTCAATGCGATTCCCGTTTTTACTTTTTTTATTTTTTTATTTTTTTTTATTTTTCAGATGCTGCCTTCAGAGGAGAGCGGTGCGTGGGAACATTTTGGAGCAGTCGGGGCTTTCTTCCCGTACCAATTGAGTCAGCCAGCGTCCCATCCAGCAGCGTCCACCTGTACAAGACTCCAGGGATCCTTCCTCCCGCCACAGCAAGACGTCCCACCAAAGCAGACCTCACTCATACTTTTGCTTCAGTTTTTGAAATAAAGCACTTTTCCGGACTACCCTTGCCTCTTCCATTGCGCCTGAGCTCGCTGGCTACGCCGGCTTGAGAAGGGTGCGTATGCGTGTACACGAACAACCTATCTCTCGCACAATGAAATCTGGATGTTGGGTGAAGATCGTCTCTACTCAACATTTCTTCGAAAGTGAAGGCAAAACTTTCCCTCGCTTTATGAAACGTTTCTCACCATTGACAAACGTTGCAGTGTGCATCATGAGTTCTGTGCGGAAGCTGCGGACGAACACAAGTGAATAAGTGTTAATATGACGAACCCCTTCGCGGCTCCTCCCCATTTTCTTTCGGTTCCAGGATACACGGGTTTTACACCCAGTGCACCTTCATAACCCAACACTGACTTCGCCGGTGTTAATGTTGCCGGAAGGGACGAAATCGCCAGTGGTGACGTCACTTTCAAGGTACCGTATTTGCCCGATTCTGACACACACCTTCTTTCTTTAAAAGAAGCCTTAAAATTTGTGTGTACGTTACAATCAGCTTTCAATGTTCCCCGCTTTAGGGTCAAACAGGAGCTGGATAATTGAGCTTAGGAACGACAAGGAATTTTTGCTGTCACAGTTGCGTGCGTCAAATAAAATGTCTTCTGCCAGGCACGTGATGCCATGTCTTTTACACTGGCGTGGTCGAATCGGCGTCAAAATATTTTTTCGAATTTTCATGATTTAGCTTACCCGCGCTTTACAAGCGGAAGCGCGCTATAGAATCGCGGAAATACGGTACTTGCAGTATACTTGATGTGCCTAACTTAGCAAGTGGTGACTTGGCGCACAGGGGCGTGATAATTACGGACGCACAGACACATGTTCCGAATGCACGAACGTTCGTTGCACTATAATTTGCGGTTCTGTGGATATTCTAGCCTTTGGGTTAAGTCTGTCATGTTAGGTCTGTAAAGTTATGGGTGTCCGATTTCTGCTTGGGTCCACGCCTTTTGCGCAGCTTCCACTGCCGTAATGTACTAGCCCTAGTTTGTATTATGTTGAAGGTTAGCTCTTGACATGAAGTTGGTATACGCTCCACTGGTATTGTATTGCATATAAAGTTGCTATAAGCTGTTCGCGGAAATTGCGGTTCAGAATGTGATAAAAAGTGCAAAAGAACGACTAGCGGAAACCTAGTTTTACAATTTAATGTAAAGGCCAAAGTTAATTCCCGATTCCTAGTTGCTCCTGATGAGCGGGTAGAATGCGATTTTTGAGAGCTATAAAGTGAGGCGCTTATTAAAGTGCGCCGTAGTTAATTTATGCCTCACCTCATGTACGCCAATTCATAACAACCGGTGATCGCGCAAGCCCCTTTCTCAGCACGATCATCGTTTTGGTGGATGGATGGAAAGTACTTTATTGGGTAAATCCTGCAGTAGGTAAAGCCCGGTTGACGGGCCGACCTCAACGTGGCCGTGCGTTGCATCCTCTTGGGCACCCCTACTCGACAGGGACCCCTTTGCGGAGTCCGTGCCTTTCGAGCGCCTTGAGAACCTGCTGGATGGCCCACTCTTGATCCGACTTGTTGGTTGAGGCGATGGCGATTTGGAGATCTGCGGGGTATTCTGTGAAGCTGACGCCGTCTTGTATGGCTGCACAGTCCCATAGGATGTGCCAGCGATTGGCCGTACCTTGTTTGCAGATGCCGCACTGTGAGCTGGGATAATCGTCGGGGTACATGTGATGGAGGAGCGCCGGTGTGAGCACCGACGCAGTTTGGAGGCGTCGTAGGTGTGCGGCGTTCTGGTGAATAAAGCGTTATTTAGCGGAGAGAGGGAAATCGATAAATAAACTTTATTAACGAAATGAATTTGTACATATGGTGGCGTGGTGACGGGTAGCGTTAGCTGGCCGGTGACCTTGCTGCTCTTGTCGTGACGCTCTTTTGGATCGTTAGGTCCGAGCTCTCTAGCGCCTTAACCCAGTTCTCGCCGTCTGCTATCTTGGAAAACGAGTCGCTGGGGCATTTCCATATGGCGTATTCTAGGCTGTCTGCTTTCCCGTACACGGGGCGGTTAGGTTAGGGTTAAACTATGGGGTAGATACGCATCGCGTGCCATCGGCAGGCCCAACTCGAGCGCCTGCAGACTTCCCACTTCTGCATTGCAATGCCCCCATACAACCGGCATTCCGTCCCTGGGCCACTTTCTCTAATTTACGGGTTCAGTCTTTGCCTCGCAACATGGACCCTGATCGACACCCCGCTTGCTCGTCGTGCACAGCGCGTTCAGGCCCTCTCTAAGCGACTTCATTTTCTACGTTCTCACGGTTTCCCGTCTAACTCGTGAGACTGCGCGCCTCATTCTGAAAGCTCAAACTTCTTCACTCCTCTTCCTGTCTCGCCTGCTCTTCCTACCCATTCATCACTCATTATTATTGGGAGTGCACCCCACCATCTCTTGCCCCATCCCACGTCTCCATCAGTGAACTCTGGCTGTCTCCACCGCCTACGGTAAACATCCAGGCTGCCCAGGGACCTCTCTACGAACATGTTCAGCGGATCCGCATGAACATCCTCTAGAACTACGCAGACCCGTTTATTGGAGACTGTAATCAGGACCTGGACCTAGGTTCTGGGGAAGTAAAGTTTTTTTTCTCTCTCTCTAAAGCAGCTATCTTGATGCCTCGCCTACTCGTCGTCATCTTCATCACGTTTGCGTCTGATGAGCTCGGTGCCAGCTTCATCTTCTTCTTCGTCGAAAGTCTCAACACCCACAACTTAAGTATACGAACGCTTTGAATGAAGTGGCCATGATCTGGAAAGCTTGAAGTAGGGCTGCGCCGGAAGCGCCGATGAAGTAAAGGCCCGGTGTGTTACGTGAACCGCGTAAGGATCTCTCGTCCGTGGGCGTTTCCCTTGAGTGCGCGCTTATATGCATCGCTGTGAAATAGGCCAGTTCGAATGCCGCAAATCGAAACAGTAGAGAAAATAAATGCACGGTGAAAGAGGCTCAGATCACACATATTTTTGTCTGGAGTCGTCCTCTGTTTTAGATTTTTTGTCCTCTTGATTTACGGCTTCATCCGTAACGACAAGTCCTGCAAAAAAATTGTGGTTGATCCCTCTTTCATAGGAATCGGCAAAACACGAAAGTGAAAGGGGCCTTCACTGGAGCAGTTGAATGTTAAAAGAACCTCCTCCGTGTGCGAAGGGTTCGCGAGCCTGACCCCTCCAGGCGAAGTGATGCCGACACGCAAGAAACAAAAAACAGCGGAGGGTGCCTCAATTTACTTGCGTCCCCCGTACACGAAGGCGCTGGCATCGAGCCGCCAACTGTCGGCGCCCATCAGCGTCATGATGCGCTACTTCGCTTCGCCTCCCCTAGACGGCAGGGCCATCTGAATGAGTCATAGAGAACGACATAAGGCGCATTCGTAGAGCTGCTCACGTCTCGGTTCATAGCGCAGTGGGCGGAGCGTCACGTACCTCCAGTTGTGGCGAGAAGAGAGTCGTGGGCTCGTTAACGGGCGCCGCCGCGTCAATGGCACTTTTTTTTGGTGACGTCACTTCCGTAACGAATATCACGTCACTGAAATCTTTGTGCACCCGGGCATAAAACACTTTCGTGATAAAAAAAAAACTGTGCCCCACTCCCAGGGAATGAGGCGGCGCACGCCGCTGCTTGCGATATCCTACTCCGGGCATTCCCACCGGCGGCGGGTGGCTTGGGAGCACCGTCCTCCAACCTTCCCGTTCCCAGTCGCTACACCGATATACTGCACCACTATCTTCAGAGCCGCCACCGTTACCCACCCCCTCATCTCTCCCTCAACACTTGTGACGCCCGAATAGGGTGCAGACTCCAGACGGAAACATATTTATACACCCCTATTCTTCACCATATATCTTCCACTACATACCCTTACAACTGCCCTACCTGCCATTCTCCCAATACGACGTACTATCTTGTATGGGCATGCGCCAACCATCCGAACCCCGTCCCTTCCCCAACCCCGGAGCAGTGGGAGTGCGGACTGACCAGCTCTCAGCTCGGGACTCAGGAACACCTGATCTCCAGGGCTAGTCGCTCGCGGCTTTCTGAACTTGCTCGCCTGTTTATGGTTACGTGTTGGACATTCATATTATCTTTCGATCACTTTTCCTTGATTCTTGCTTCTAATACTGTGCAGGTCAACGTATACAAGTCGCTGCACAAGTCTTCCGACAAAAGTAAGCGAAGAACACCCACCTTTTTTAGATGCGACTGCATCTCATTCACTCGCCTTGTCTATGCAGCGACGTCGGCGTTGTTGTCGTCCGCCCCTCCCCCATTCTCCTCGCCGCGCGAGCTGCGCTCTCCTCCGCTCACCCCCTCTCCTCTCCGATGCCCCTCTCTCGCGAGGGGCATTGGATTGGATTCGAATGGCTTGGCTTGGATTGGATTTGGATTGGATTGGATTGGATTAAAGGGGATTGTGTTGGATTGTGTTGCGTCATAGCCGCGGCAGACGCACTGGCGCCGGCGCATGTGCAGTACTCTCTCATCCGCCGTCTCCTCGCCTTCGGGCGCGCTGCGCATATAACCGGTGTGCCGCTCTCCGGCGGCCTTTCGGTCGACGGTTGCTCTCCGCTTGCGCTTGAACCCTCCTCAGCGTCGCATCACACCAGGATTCCCGCGAGGGGAGGTGGGCGTAATTTCTTTCTTTACTTTTTTGTCGGCTCAAATAAAAACGTTTTTCCACCACGGCCACCTGAGATCTTCAACATCATCGTGCAGTTCGAATTATTTCTATGCCGTGCGAAATGGCGGAATGATGTCTACTAAATCATTGCCCAGGAGTGGATGAGCAGTTTTTAGTTTACGCCTTGCAGTTAAAATAATGGTGTACGGTGTGAAATCATTCATTGCGTTTTTATATAATTTTATCCGTGTTATAGACAAACAAACAAGTTTAATTACATATAATACTCCTGACAGAACCAAGAGGAAGAACGATGCGAACGATTTCAAATTCTTCTTAATGTTTTTGTGTATTTCATTCCTGCCATAATTTAGAGAGCGAGCACGCTGCAGCCGGCGAGGTTGTACACACAGAACCTGTCTAAAAGGAGGCCGCATCCGCTGTGCTAACGGACGCGCCCTGGGATTCTGCGGTGGAGTGGCTGTTGTGCACACGGAATGCGCTGTCGCCGAATGAGGCAGGTGCGTGGTGCGCAGCGTTCTCGAAAAAAGGCGGATTAGGGGTCGTTTCCCTGCAGTAAATAGCCCCAGATTCCGATGCCTGCATGGTTGAAAATGTTCCGCTACCGCTTGTAGCCTTTTTGTGTTGAGCGTGGAAAGAAATCTATGTTAACCAATCGATATAACGCTTGAGAAGACGCATTGTTGCATGCATGCGACCGTTTTTGGGCTTCCCTCCCCGTTGCAGGCGCACTAAATTTACGAACGATCACCCCAAGGGGAGAAGGCCGATAGCGGCATCTGTTGACGTAATAGTTCTCCCAAAAGAGTTTTTCACGGGGAAAGTACTGTAGTTGTAGCTAAAAACGAGAGCAAACGAACCAAGCGGGGAATGCGCCCTGTTTCTGCATGTGGTATTAGCCTAGTGTGGACGACACTCCAGATACATGGACAATGTAATGACATTGCCATTTTTGCTCAATCCCTCTAGTGTATGTGTGTCATGTGAGGTTGGGCATGGCCTGGAACAACAATGGCGTGCATCTCTGGAATTCTTATTTTCAATTGCACCGGAATCTAATATCACTCCTGGCTGTCAGGCCTTAGAGCAGGTCGGAAGATGTGAACAGTTGTAACTTATCAACACGGACTCGAGGGCCGGGTGGCTATGGCTCTTGTTTCAAAAACCGAGGGGGCTGTGTTCGTTCCCACAGAATCACGAAGTGTAGAAGTATTTTTTAAAGACGATTGTCTTTCTTTGGCCTATTAAACGTGGAAATTTTGGCCTGCCTGCCTGCCTTGCCTGCCTGCCTTCCTGCCTTCCTGCCTGCCTTGCCTTGCCTGCCTCTGTGACTCGATCCACCCGGCCGCGTGTTTACAAACGCTTCGCTGCACAGAGAACCCACGTGACATGTGCGATGTCACTGCGCGCGCTAGTCTTTTGCGCGCCTCACCCTTCGGGCTCTGTAGCCTCGATGTAGAGTACTCAGTACTGGCGCTGACGGCTTGGGATTCAGCCCCAGCAGGTCTATCTCCCAGCAGCGGGAGACCGTGCTGCTCAGCTCCTGCCCGGAAGATCAACTCTGGGCCGTCCAGCGGGCTGAAGACGCTGCCAGATCCCAAGGGCTCACGGCCGACGCCTAAGCAACACAGTTGACAAACTGAATAATCTCTCTCTCTCTCTCTCTCTCTCTCACTGTCTGTCTGTCTGTCTGTCTGTCTGTCTCTCTCTCTTCTTTGGGGCGCAGCCAAATTAACGTTTTCCATCGCGCGAACACACATGTCACGTGGGTTCTCTGTGCAGTGAAGCGTTTGTAAATACGCCACCCGGCGAAAGTGAACGAGAAACTGCGCATTATTCTTATATACCCACAACCAAATCCGGTGTCAATGTTCATACTTGTCAACATTGTTGAACAAGAACAAGACATTACGTAAATATAAGGCAGAAAATCAACACAAGAATCATGTTGGCAGTGTTCCTTTATTAAAAAATTCACGGATGCATGGTTTTTGCGGTAGCAAATGAAATACTATGTATACATCAACAGCAGAAAACCGTCGCCTGCGGCAGTTGCTCGCGCTACCTGGCGGAATTTTTAAAAAACAAACCGCCACAGCATTGCAATGAAAAGTTCTACTATATAGATAGGTTCCACGTTCCGCGCGGAACACTCGTGGAGTATGGCGACGTGGTTCTAAAAACGTTGTAGTAAGGTGCCTCGATTCACGCGTGTCTCCGCGGTACGGCAGCGCTGGCATCGAGACACCCGACGTGGAGCAGTGGAACGCGGTAAATATAAATTGAATTGAGCAAACCTCTAGCATGTTATCTTGGGAGGAACGAGACGGGAGAGGAACAGCATGAGAGGTGAGCGGGCAAGAGAAGGGAGGCATTTACTTCCCAGGGGCACCAGTCGGCTATCGTCTTTCTTCGGCATTTGGAACGAAAGGAGCTGATACGCGGTCATTTTTTTGTGCGTAAGCATAGGAAGCTGAAACCGACCGGACCTCTCCTTCGCGAAAGGTGAAGACTCCTGTTGGGTGAGGCATTTGAATCGCGCTCCAGCAATGGGGGAACGTGATGTCAGCTGCGGATCACCGGATCGGGCTCGGGGGCCCAAGTACACCGTGAACAAAAGCGTGACATCGCATGGCGCGCGTGGCGCGGCGCATTCAACCAGTCGTTGCCTCGGAGCACAAGCGCGCCGTGTACAAGATGGGGTAGCATGGACGAACCGTAACCGGCAGCAGACACTGAGGCCCAACGACGTTCGATCTTAGGAGCCTGTTGCCTTTCCTTCGCATCCCATGCATGTGTAGGGTGCAACGTGTACTGGACATATACTACCCTGAGTGGGTTAACTATAACGAGTTCTATAACGGGACAGGGCAGCCAGAGAGCAGGCACTGAGGCAACAAAGAACTCTTATTGCTCCCCAAAGGTTTATTTTTCACTAAAACAACAAGTATTGTGCATTGAACGATAACCAACAAGGTGTATTGGTATATGGTTGCGGACACAAACCAGCACAACGTAGTTGTCAGGCGTAGACAGACACCACACCAATCGCCATACGCACAGAACAACTTTGTATTTGCTTCATAAGACATTCTTCCTACGGGGTGCCTAAGCTTTCCCTTATGCGAGATAGCGTGAGTATTGCTTTTCATGTCGGCGAGTTTGCTGCCGCTTAGTTTGGTGCTGCCGAGTCGGTGTTGCTGAGCCTATAACTGCGCGAAACACGCAAGAGAGCAAAGCGGCCATATTTCGACGTTCTCTTCATCACTCTTTCCTTCACCTAGACTAAAAGGACATCAGGAATACCGCAGAAATCAAACAAGAATTGCTGTCGTACGACAAAAAACTTCTTGGTGACAACAGAAGCCCTGTTACGACAAAGCTATCTGTTGTTTTCTCAACGATGACACACATTTATGTTGTAACGACAAAGTCAATTTTTCTCAACGGCAAACATTCCTGTAGTCAAAACAGAGCTGGCTGTCTCTATGATAGCCATCATGCTGTCGTGACGTAGCCACCAGCCAGAATTGCGACACAAGAATACAGTACGATACGCAAAAATACGACAGACTACAGGAATATCTCTTGTCGTTTTCGACTGGGCACCCCTTTTCCTTTACATATTTTTCTCTGCTCCGAAATTATGACGAATCTTGGCCAATAAATAGCACTTGCTAGTCCTATTGATATGTGACAGAAGACGCGAGAAGATATATTTACAATATTTATAGAAGAATACTTACTGCGACAGTAGACATCGGCACAGGTGAAATACCACTTCCAAGGTTTACCTCTTTCTTCTCTTTTTCCTACACACTAAACTTTTAAGCGATGAGAATTTTAGGCGCTCACCTTGTCGTCGTAGCTCGCTCGCTGGACACAAGTAGAGCAACAGGGCATTCCGTTGTAGCGCTGTCGTCGCGGCGTACACCAGAGGCTTCGAAAGCCAAGCGGTTTATATAGCCATAAGCGTTCGAAACTCGCGAACCGCTGGCGCTTGTCCTACATCTTCCTGTTGTTTAGCGCTAAGAAAACTATAGGTACGTTTGAGGCAAAATATACGTAATTAACCGGCAGCGCCAGCGTTCAAAATTACGCAGAAAGGCTTAATGCGCAAGAAGAAAATGGCGCGTTCGAAATGCCGCAGAAAGGCTCCAGCCGCACAAGAAAAAAAAAATGGCCGTGTATCTTCTCCTTTCATTGCAAATGTCGTCAAAAGACGATAGTCTTTGTAGACATTTGCCAAGGAAATGCCCCCCTTTGCTTTCCCGCTCACCTCTCATGCTGTTCCTGTAACGTTGCGCTCATTCCAAATTAAACACACTAAAGGTTTGCGCAAGGTGATTTAAATTTACCGCGTTCCACTGCTACAGGCCGGGTTCCTCGATGCCAGCGCTGCAATGGAGGCGGCCGACTACAAGGTTTATAAAACCGCGTTGCCGTGCTCCACGTGCATTCTAAGCAGAGCGTGGAACCTAGCTAGTGGAACCTTTCGTTGCTGTTGCCGCGTGATTTTTCATATGCCGCCAGGAGGCGGCGGTTTTCTGCAGTAGATGTAGAATATAATTTGCTATCGAAAAACCAAGCACCCAGGAATTTTTTAATAAAGGAACATAAATATCCCTTGTGTACTAATTTCCTGTCTTATATTTGCGTAATGCCTTGTTCTTGTTCAACAAACAAGGTATGATCATATGACAAGTATGATCATATAAACCGGGCTTAGACGTTTACGTTTGGCTGTGAATATATAAGACTATTGCGCAGTAAGTATTTTACTTTGGCCGGGTGGCTGAATAGAGTTACAGACAGACAGAGGGACAGACAGAGGGACAGACAGACAGACATACAGACAGACCAAAATTTCTGGGTTTAAGTAGCTCAAGAAAGACTATCGTCTTTAAAAACTACGCGTTCGAAATGACGGAAAACAGCTCCAGCATACGAAATTAAAGCAAGCACAAAAACAACAGAACTCCCGCTGGCGCAGTTTCAGGCAGGGGGCGCGCGAGCACTGTGAAGGCGGGGAATTTGAATTTCATGAGGTGGTATTAGTGAGCGGATAACGGCGGTACAGCCCATTATGGCGAATCACTGCTCTGCTCTTCCGACAGCTTTCACATTGAGTGGAACGGCTTTAATTTTTTTACAGCCTTTTTGGCCGAGAAGGGTATAAAAATCTTGAACCATGGCGCAAACGTTTAAAGGGTGTTTTGGTTGTCATTATCAAAAACGGGTGTTCTAGTGAGCGCTATGAAAAGAGTGTAAGGTTGCTTAACACCCTAAAATAAAGATGTGGGCAGCGCAGCTATACGCGTGACAATGTGCATCGGCTGAGCGTGCAACATGGCATACAGAGGCATCCAACACGCACAAGTCACACTTGGATCACAAATGAATTGAGCAAGAAAGCCAACGGGATGCACGGAGAGAGCGGGCACGTACATATAAATACGTCTGCTCATCTTGCTTGCGGCATGCGGATTTGCAAGAGCTCTTTAATCTTGAGGCAGTTATGTTCAATAAGTCATATAATCTTATTAAATACCGAACACCCATTCCACACCATTTCAACACCCACCAAGAAGGGTGTTCATGTCAACAGGGTCTAAAGCTACAAATTAGGGTGTTGGGAACTAAGAAAAAGGGCGCGAAACACCGTCAACTAAGAAAAAGAGTTTAAAAGACCTCCAACTTTGGAGGTATTTTATAGCCGTTTACACGGTGGACTGGACACTTTCTGTAACCGGAGGGATGTTTTCTACGTGACGATTCTTAAAACAATTTGAATTGGCGTAAATTATTTTCAGCGGAACTGTTTAAGCTTGAGCTAGGTACGGTGGCGTTAGCAAAAGAGTACCAAGAAAAAAAACTGCGCCGCCTGTAAAGGGTGCACCGCCGCAGAAGTAGTTATTCGAGCCTGTTCGAGTGCGAGCACAAGGAGCTCATGCGTGCGCGCACTTATCACAATACCAAAGGCTGCAGAAACAGTGGAGCTGGGGGTCGATTTAGCTTGTTTCCCCCTTGGATCCGCTCTCAGTGTGGGGCACATACTGGGACATCCTCTTTAAATCCGGCTAAACTTGGCCTCACCCCTCAGCACTTAGCCTATCCTAGCAAGAAAATGGCAAAACCAAACAAAACTTATCAACGCGTAGCAAAACGTAGCAAAACTTAGCAACACTGGAAGAAGCTAGGTCGACCCCCAGAACCGCTGTTTTTGCAACTGTACACCTTTTTCATTCCTCTTCAGCACCCTACAGAAAACCGAGGGTGTTTCAGTCAGTCAACACCCCTTTTCGCCACGCAAGAAGAGTAAAGCTACAAATTAGGATGTTGGAACCCAAAAAAAAGGAAGTAATGACTTCCAAACACCCTTATTACACTCATACTACACCTTTTCTTGGGGAATAAGGGGGTAAAAGAGCTCAGTGTGTATATGCAGCCTTTAATTTTAACTGGTCAGATTGACGTTTCACGTGCCAAAGCTAAACTTGGGCCGCACCTTAAATGGAAACGAGCGACCAAAGCAGAAGTACAATTGTTCTTGCTTTTGAACATTTCTTACGAGGTGGGGAGTAAGGTAAGAGGGGATGTCGTGTACTTCACAGTAAATTATACATGCATGCATGACCATAATCAACAGCTGCGTAGCGTTAGGGCTAATGCTGGGCCATCACCTGCAAGCGTCTCCCTCCTGTAATGCGCCAGTAGTTTGAAGGACGCCGTATACCCCGTTGGCAGCCGCATGACACGTCATGGCCATTGGGTACGTTAGTCTGACACATACCTGAGTTCGCAGTCAACGCGAATTTTGCGCCATGCGCCTGGTGAGGCGGATTTGGAGACAGCACTTTCCCCCCAAGTAATGCTGGGACATTCTTCTGACATTGGTCGCTAACTTTTTGAAATCACTGAGAGAAAAGTCCAATCAACCAATTTCCTCAAGCTAGGATTTAAACATTCAGGAGGACCTAATTAGGTGTACACTTTACAGATGTTTAGCAGGAGGCCTTCTCACGCATCGGTATCCGTCTCCCACCGAAACCCGCCAGTCACCCCGCAAAAGAACTTGGCACACGATTTGTAGTGCTTAAGAAAGAATTTTGTAATTTATTTGTTCCGAATTTGTTCCGCTTTTTGAATTTTGTTGTGGAGGGTTCGCTAGATAGCTTTTCACATCAGCAAGCACAGTCTGACATCACTGGGCCAAGCTATGTTCTTCCAATCCCGTCACGGAGAGTCGTCTTGGCCGACCACAGTGAAGTGTCATCGAAAAGCCGGATAGGCGACGACCGTGGCCTTGACATGTCCCAGCTGATCGGTGACCGGCAGCACCCACTGAGTGATTCTGCGGAGGGTTCGTACCGGAGGCAGCAGGTGGCGAGGTCTGCCTCGGGACTTGTGTCCAGTTCCACGGCTCTTCAGGGCTTTGTACCACCGTCGGCGGCGTTCGAACTTCAGACGTGTTCTTCGAGGGGCGGGATGACCACCGCCCCGTAGGCCGAGATGGGCAGCGGCACGTCCCTGAGGGGGCCCCAGCTGAAGCGCTCGGCGGGAACCGGCGTCTTCATGATGGACGTCAGGGGGTGATCGGGCTTCTCCACGTCCTGGCCTCCGACCACAAACGCCTGGCTCTCTGCGTGGAGACACGGTCGCCGCACGGGAAGATCACTCACCAGTGATGTCAGCTCCCACACCGTTGTGGCAGACACTTCCCCGCACTCAGGCCGTAATATGATTCGGTATGAAAAAATGAATAGCCCCATGACCCTCATAGCCCCTTGTAGCCATATAAACCAAGAAGTGGCTCTACGAATGGTCCACTGTTCTGGATCTTGTTTTACAGTGGCGCCATGTGTTGGTGACAAAATAAACTATACAACGTGCTTCGCCGCTCGACGACTTGGGCGAAAAACGGTAGTTGAGTGCTTACGTAAATCTGTTATGCCAAAGGATCTAACTAACTAATGTCCCTAAATTAACTAACGTCCCTAAATAAAAACTTTTAGAGTGTCGGCACTCTTTTCTCTCATTGTTATGTGCCGCCAGGATTTTCATTGGTCGGTCGGCACCACATGATATTTGTTTACATATGAGCGCAGCCATTTTGTTTCTGCGCGCCTCTCTCTCTCTCTCTCTCTCTCTCTCTCTCTCTCTCTCTCTCTCTCTCTGCTGCGCGGACGTTAGAGCGGCCGGTCACACTCGGCCCGTCACAACCGGCGGGGTTTCGTTGGGAGAGATGACAGTGACAACACTGCAAACCAGAGACAAAATGGCCCCCACACGCTTCTGGGTCCACGAAGTGGCGATACTCTTAAGCGTAACTCATTTAGTGACGTTACTTTTAACCGAAGTCGAGTACCAAATTACGGGGTGAGCGGCCTTTCGTTCGCAGACATTGGGAAAATCCCGTCGCCATGTTTTTGCTCTCCCTGCAACGCGTTCATGCATCTAAAATGTTAGACACTCACGGTACTGCAGGACGTGGGCGTTGTGCCTGGGCGCCGGCATGCAGGAGACCTGCCGCCAGACCTTCTTCTTTTCCGAGTAGACGAGTATGTCGTCGATGGTGAGAAGCTTCCGCGTCGGTCCCACGCAGTTGTAGAAGATGCCGCCGAAGCAGTACAGCTCCTTGTCGTTCACGTTCAGCAGCGACACGCAGGTGCGCGGCGACGGGAGATAGTTGGCCGCGTACGTCCACCTGAGGAGGAGAGGGCATTCATGGTCGCCTCTGCCTTATACCAGGCACGCAAGGAAAAGGACTCGAGTCCCCAACTTAGTGCGGTCCCGCTTAAAAAAAAAAAAAAAAAAAAAAAAAAAAACGTAACGCCGCCAAAAAGCGATGCAAGAAAAAAAGTCGCCATTCCGCCTTACGAAAGTGGATGTCGAGCGAAGCTGTTGTAAACCACTACAAATTCTGATGGGGCAGGGATGAAATGTTTCTCGTAACGGAGGGCTTGTCGCTTGTGCTCGGCTTCTGTGGCGGCAAATGCTGGGTCCTGCATAGCCTGACGCATGCGTTCCGCGTCTTGGGCAAGAACTGCTCGATTTAGTGACATTAGCCTGCCTTGATTTCAAAACTAATTTGCAAACATAATCTTTACCAGGAACACACGGTGGAGGAGTCCCATTGTTCACAGGCGCCTTATCAATGCGGTTTCGATGCTTGTTTTGTGGTTTCCTTAAACGAATACTCAGCTATGTGCTGCATGCGCTCGGTGTCTTAGGACAGAACTGCTGGGTCCTGCTTTTGTTTTTGTTCACGACGCAAAATATTCCGACCCACTAGAGGCTAACAGCTTCGCTGTAAAAAAAAAGTCAGACCCCATCTTCGATGTTAGTCGGTCTGATGCTAGCAATATCGCAGTTGTGACAAATTTGTGTTGGCTGACTGAACTTTCTTTATTAGCTTGATTTTTGAGCTTCTTGGTTTATAAATTTCAAGCGGTAGCGAGGAAGACCAGGGACGAGGAACGAGTAGACACACGCGGCGCTATGTGTGTGTCTACTGGCTCTTTTTCCCTGGTCTTCTTCGATACAGTTTGAATGAATTCCCTTCACCGAACTTTTTCCCCCTTTCTCGCCTCATCGCCACACCTTCCTCCGATCAATTCAAAGGCAGTAACACCCTGTCCCCCTGCCCTTCCACCAACCCTCCTCTCTCTCCACGTTCCAGGTTTGACGGTAAAATAGCCTACACCAGGAAAACGGCAACCATGCAGAGACAACAAAAAGAAACTGGACGGGGAGCCATATAATGCTAATAACATTGCTTTGTAAGAACAACGCAAAAAAAAAAAAAATCCACGTCAAGAAACCTGCCGGGTTTCGCCAATATATATGCTTTTCCCCCCGGAATCTACATTTTTGAGGGTTTTTTTCCCCCCGAAGGAGTATGTCGAGGGGCTGCAGTATTGCGACGAAACTCTTAGTAGTCAGTGCCCCCTCCCCAGATGGGCCTTCGGGACTTACTGGTCAGTAGCCGGGTTGTAGATCTCCACGTAGGCGGTGGAGCAGGTCTGCAGACCGGATATCTGCACGATGCCGCCGACGACCCAGAGCGAGCCCTGGAAGGCGGCCACCCCCATGCCCATGCGGCCGCAGTACAGGCCCTTCTCGAGCACCACCCACTTGTCCTCCTCCTGGTCGTAACGCTCCACGCTCGACAGAAGCCTGCACCCCAGAGAGCAGCGGCAGTCAAATGCGAGCCCAGCAAGTGCTCACTGCTGAAGATCGCCGTGGCATTGGATGGGGGACGCCACTTGGCGATATTTAGTGGTCGCTGCATGGGGGCAGGTGCTGGAGTATTTTGTCTGAGTAGACTTCCGACGTCCCCCGCGGGATGCCTACAGGTGGTATTCACTGAAAAGTTTAGCGCCAATTTATTCGCTGGGCAACACTAGAAATGGAGACATACATGGCCGCTGCGCCGCGGACATGGCACGGCTTGTGCCACTGCGCCCGCACGCCGAAAAAAAAAAAAACACCGGCGTGCGTCGTCTGCTCCGTTTCAACCCGATTCTTAACGGTGGTTTCAACAGAGATGTTTTTAGTCGCACTCACAATGGACTCGAGGCATTACTTTGCGTTCGCTGTGGTAGAGTTGGGAACGCCCAACAGACATGTGCTTAGCACGGACAAGTACCGCCATCCCGCGGAGCCCAGCGTAACGAGTGACGGCGCACTCACTTGGTTACCTGCATGCGTGCGTCGCCAGTGAATACGGCAGAGACGCAGATAGAACAACTGAGCGCCCCGAAATTGATTTAAACGCAGTTGCGCAGACACGAGGGAGTGAATACTAGCTACCCCGTAAGGACAATTCTACGTTACGGTAAAGTAAGGAGGAGGATTGCTTGTCCTCTTCCTTTGTTTGTAGATTTCAGATAATATTACTAATATACATTAATGTTTTCAGGCCAGCCACACATAGATATACTATTGCATTTAACCGCTTTTAGTACTTGTCCGTGGTAGTCGGTAGTACAATACCAGCATTTTAGGGGGACGATGTGGGCGGATTCTCTCTTCTTTTTGCCGCTTGAGCAGAGTCTAAAAAAATTAGCTGTGGCTTAGCTCGGCTATGCCAGGATATAGGTAGCGTGAGCTGAGGTTCAGTTGATTATTCTTAGCTTTCCTGGTTGTCTAGAATTAGCTTGATTATCATGCTTACTGCTGCTTCAATGGCACACACACACACGGTATACGCATTATGTGACACATGCATATTCATCAAGCGGCCCCGGCGCAGCGTCAAGAATCGGCCCGGAGCTAAGCTGGTTCCACAGGCGCACGCCGGTGTTGCCGCGACGCACGAGCCATCGGTTCCACACCCGGCCACCCCTCACACGATCATCAAGTGGATGGGGCCGCCACGTGCGGAATGGAGGTCGGCGGAGACGCTGGGCGCGTGGGGTGTGTGAAGACGCCGGGCAGCGAGCAACGTTCTGTGCGCCGTGTGACGTCACTGCTCCTCGCGCATGCGCAGCACGGCTCTCCAGGAGCCACGCGACACTGCTCAACCTCGGCCGGTGCAGCTCACGCTACAGCACACGGAATGCAATGCCCGATTGAGCCTGGGAACAGCGGCCCCGAGCGCCTGCGCTTCGCAACGGAGCCAAGGGTGGCGCCACTCACAGGTCGTTGGCGTCCACGCCCCCGACGGCGTAGATGCTGTTGTTGAGCACAGCAACGCCGTGGTAGCCGCGGGCGTGCTTCAGGGGTGCCGTGACGTTCCACTCGCCCGTCTGTACGTGGTAGCGGAAGCAGAAGCTGGTAGACATGCGCAGCCCGTACGTCGCGTCCCGGTTGTCGAATCCGCCTGCGCGCGCCGAAACGGGAATGCATTGCACCGGTCCAGGTTACGGTACCCTCAGACGATCGTAAACGCGAACATTTTGATCTGCATTCAGCCGCCCGGCAAAGTAATAAAGCAATTCTTGAACGGGGCGTTTATGCAGGCGAAACACTTCTAAAGCACTAAAGCATTGTTGCACACTTCATACTTGCCACCATTCTTCAGAAAAAAAAATGAAAGAAATAGGTGCATCTGAGGCAGCAAATTTCAGTTCAAAATAAACGTGGGCGTAATTTATTGCGTTAGCAAACAACATGTTAAAACAATATCTTAACCACAGAATACAAAACGAGCTCGAGCGCCAAGCCTAGCAGTAACAAAAATATGGCCGCGTATCTGCTCCTTTCGTTGCAAATGTCGACGAAAGACGATAGTCGACTGGTGCCCAATCCAAGTAAATGCCTTCCTTCTATTTCCCTCTCACCTCTCATGCTGTTGTTCTCCCGCCTCCTTCCTCCC
The DNA here is from genome assembly GCF_048455015.1 of Haemaphysalis longicornis. Taxonomy (NCBI): domain Eukaryota; kingdom Metazoa; phylum Arthropoda; class Arachnida; order Ixodida; family Ixodidae; genus Haemaphysalis; species Haemaphysalis longicornis. The sequence continues at coordinate 28,404,883 of NW_027526335.1, read as the reverse complement.
AAGGTAAACACGCTAGAGGTTTGCTCAAGTCAATTTAAACTTACCGCGTTCCACTGCTCCAAGTCGGGTGCTCGATGCCAGCGCTGCCTTACGGCGGAGGCTCACGTGTATCGAGGCAGCCTACTTTAACGTTAACAGAACCACATTTGCCCTACTCCACGAGCAGGCAACAACAGGCGACGGGATTTGCAGTTGTAGTATTTCATTTGCTATCCCAAAAACTAAGCATTCATGAATTTTTTAATGAAGAAACTGCACATATCACTTATATATTCATTCGCTGCCCTATATTTGCGTAATATCGTGTTCTTCTTTAATAAATTTCACAGGTATGAACATTGACATCGGAAGTAGACGTTTAGATTTAGCTGTGGGTATATAAGACCTTTGCGCAGGCAGCTTCTGTTTATCTTTCTCCGGGTGGCTGAATCGAGACACAGACAGACAGACAGACAGACAGACAGACAGACAGACAGACAGACAGACAGACAGACAGACAGACAGACAGACAGACAGACAGACAGACAGACAGACAGACAGACAATTAAGTAGCCCTAGAAAGACTATCGTCTTTAAAAGACATACGCTCCAGCAGCGCGAAGGCGGTAAAGTTAATTCAGTAAAACTCTATCGCGTATATCATGGGAGGACCGAGACAGACGGGGACAGCGGGAGAGTGGGCGAAGGAAACGGGAAAAGCTCGAAATGGAAGCGGTGACAGAAGACTACCGTCTTTCGGCGAAATTTGCAGCGGAGCGAGCGGATACGCGGCCAATTTTTAAAGAAAACATTCGCGGAGGCGCAGTGCGTGGAACGTGTCACTTGCCGATGATGTAGACCTCGTTGTTGAGGAATACGCAGCGGTGGCCATAGCGCGGCAGCGGCATCATGTTGCAGCGGCGCCACTCGTTGTCCTCGATGTTGTAGCGCAGGATTAGGCAACCTGCGTCGCAAGACACTCGTTCAGTGCCGCTCTGCCATCGTCGTAAGTTCCAGCAGGTTCTTACGGAAATAGACGGGCAGCATGCAGGTTCGGGTTCAGGGCTGACCTCTACAGGGATGATTGCTTTAATAACACAGCACTTTTCTATATGATGATGCTCGTACCCAGCAGGGATTCAACACAATTTCTGGCTTCATAAAAATAAAGACAGGCGTTGCATACGCTTGGGATCACCCAGGCATTACAGACTCTGCCCGTCATCAAACAACAGCGAGATCGTTATCTTCCTGTCGTACACCAAGCTTACCCGACATCTGCTCTCACCCTGACAAACAGCCGTCTTGGAGCGAATCTACCGAAATCCCCCAGTATTCTGAATCCCTTCTCCACTGTAGCCACCTGTCGAGGAGCTACTGGAAGGCGATTTTTGCATGTAGGTATAGATGTGTTTCAGTATGCCATACTCAGCCCAGCCGACTTAGGTTTCTTAGGACAGTCCCACTGTGTCTGGAAAATTGTTTTTGAAGCAATTGTACAAACCAGGATATCTCTCACCTCGGGGACAAAACTCGCGGGTCGAACACTTATCTATTCTTAAAAAACTTGCTCTCATGGCAGCTATGATTACCGCGTCAAAGCCGCTTGTTACCTCGGTTCAATCCTCGGTGCGGACGGCTTTTTTTATGTATGTGTTGCGAGTGGACGAGCAAAGAATTGAGGATGGGTTGGTGGCATCCAAATGCGCTTTGTGCCTGGTGCCATATATAGATCAGGCAACTGGCGCAAAACGCTTATTGCAAGCTATAGAAGTAAGAAGGGGGGCTGCACATAGTTCGGTTGGCCGAGACCCGAGATGACGTCAATGTATTGGTACCCCAAAAACCTTCAAAAATAAATCTGGTAGTACACTTAAAGATTTCTTGGTGAGACAACAAAAGCGAACTGGTTTCCTCGTCCGCCTCCTTGTCAGCCTTGCCTCCACAGGAGCTTTTGTGGCATCCAGCTCCGCGGAAACGCAAAAGTATAGATGTCTATCGCAGTAGGCAATCACGAGGAATTATGAACCGGAAAACTCAGTTTTGGTTTCGTTCTCAAGGTGAAACAAAACATTTTGTGTCGCGGCGTCAGTTGACGGTGCTCGGTGCTGTCGTCGCATTCACTAAATAACATCACGGTGCAGGAGCGCACCTGTCGGACCTGGCGCTATCGTGTGCTCACCGGTGAGGACCTCCCCGAGCGCGGACAGGTTGATGCCTCCCAAGAGCACGATGATGGGCGAGCGGACGTCCTGGATACAGGGAGACGGCCACTTCTCCAGGTCCTTGGCCGGGTTCACTTTCCAGTTCATGGGAACCGCCTCCTCCCACTCCTCGCTCGCGGGCGTCAGCTTGCGGATCATTTCCGCTATCGACGGCTGCGGAAGAGTTTATGGGGGAGGAGCTTATTCACTTGGGGTGAGGAAGCTCCGGCAAAGCGATTGGGGGGATTTGTATATAGTATATATAAACTATAAGAACAGATAAAACTAAAAAAGAGCGCGTGAAATTGGGATGAGGCAAACTTTGGACAAACCCATAACAACCAAGTTTAGTACTCAAGTTCCGGCAATTTCACTTGCCCACGTAAGAGTGTGATGAAGGCAAGTCCACTCACTGAAACGTTAGTAGCAAACTTCACCGCCCTAACAACTCGGGGTGATGGCCACCATGCACAAGCTTAGGATACAATACATTCACATAGATACCCGACAATGGGCAGGAGAGCACAGCCTCTCGGTAGCCTGGTTCACATGGCATACGACGCGTTTCGGAAGGCCACGGGTTCACTTTTCCGCGGGAAGCACGTTCTATATTTTCTTTCTTTAATTAAAAAAACGAAGGTTTGAGATAACATTAACACGAAGAATTGATAGATTGCTTCACTTATGCCTTCGTTGGCATTCTTGACTGCTGAATGTCTCTCCGTTCAGCCGTATAGCGAAGGCAGGGTCAGATAAGACATCTTTCAGGTGCAGAGCTTGCCGACTGAACGGAACAGTTATGAATACCGAGTGCGCCAGCAACCTCGACTTAGCCTACTACACAGTCTACCATTCGTCCCCGCCCGCTCAACCTGCAGGCCTGAGAACGCAAAGATGCTCCTTCCAAGCCTGGTTCTTTAGGCATTCGTTCAACCCCAGCCAGGCGTAAGTTCACGTGTTCTATAGCATTCCCAAACAACGCTCTCTCTTTTTTTCCCTGCAAAAAGTGATGAAAAAGGTATCACGAAAAGCACACTTTTTTTTCTCACACTTCAAGTGTTAAATGATTATCAGGCGTGCCCCAGCGAAAGAAAAGGGTAAGGAAATGGCATGGCCTACATACCTTATCGTTGAGGGTGACACGGTGCAGGTAGAGCGGCAGGTAGTCGTCTGGTGCTCTCCGCACTTCTTCGTTCTCCTCGGAGAGGAAAGCGTACGTGGAGGCTTCGCGGACGTCCTTGCTACGGAAGAATACGTCAGTGGACAATTCGGTTTGCGTGTCCGCGGTTCTCGTGCTAGGTCTGACATGTAGTAGTGACTCTCTTGACACGATGTCCCAGTCCGACGTGCCACCGTAGGTCTTGGGTTCCTCCACGGCCATGGAGCTCGCCAAGCCCTCTTCGACGCCATGCTGGACGGGAACTACTTCACCCTGCTCTGAAGACTCGGGCCGCTCCACGACGGCGAACTCCGGGGCGATAGCTTTCCCTGTTTCTATGACTTCATTTGGCTCTTCCCTAGATTCGAACAACGAAAGCGTACGATCTTGCCGCTGCTCGACCTGCTTTTCGGGCAGTATGGGCTCTGTCGACTCCTCGGGGGCTTCAATCACTGCCTGTGATTCTTCCGGTTCAGCTGGCCGCTCGACCAAAGCAGTCTCATCAGGACTGAACGGCTCTCGCTTCTCCGCATCAGCAAGGAAGACACGCGAAGCGCCGGCAGCCTCCAGGGCGGCTTCCTTCTCTTCTGAAATCTCGGCTTGCCGTTCTTCTGGCATGGCCTCCTCGACCTGACCTTCCACGGGGAGAGCTTCTTGTAGTTCTTTCCCGGCTCTAAGGAACGTCCTTTTCTCATCGGGGCCGCCAACTTCGGCCAACGTGAGCGATTCTGCTGACGGCACGTGTTCCAGTGTTTTTTCAGCGAGGACACTGCTCCTGTCTCCTGCAATGGACGGTTCGCGCTCTACGAGTGCCCCCGCTGCTTCTTTTTCTTCATCGAACGTAAGAGCTTTCGGTGCTCCAGCTTCGTCTTCTTTCAGGTGCCCGCCATCTGTGGGGAAGCTCACGTGATGAATATCTGGGGACTTCAAATAGCCGTCCTCCGCTTTCGCTGGGCCTTCCAGCCACGTTGGCTCTGTTGACGTCTCCTGTTGCTGCGCTGGTCTGAGGCGAATTTCTCGTTCGTTTTTTAGTAGGACTTCGTATTCGGGTGTCAGCAAACCGAGAACGTCTTTCTCGTAAACAATTACGATCGGCTCCGACGTGGGTACACCAGCCTCTGACCAAGCCGATGGTCCAGGGCTAGCCCCCTCAGCTTGAGGTTTAGTGATTTGTTTATCCTCCGCTGTCCTGTGCGGCGTTTCGTGAAGCCTGGAATCCCTAAGGCGCTGAAGCTCGGTTTCCCAGTCCGACATGGGCCCTTTATTGAGATGAGACACTTCGACAATGGCGTCTCCCGCTTCCGTCTCGGCGGATTGCTCCGGCAACACGGTCGGCTCCTCAGGTATGATCGATTCTGACCGTTCCGCAGTCGTGCCTGTGGGCTGACCATCTGGAAACGCTGCGTACTCCGATGGCTCACCGACTGGAGTGCCGACGTGCAGTAGCTCATCAACTTTCGGAATCGTGCTCCCGAGGTTCCTCTTTCTACAAAGGGTCACTTCGAAGTCCAGGATCTCACGCACGCGTTTTTCTTCGTTGAGGACCGCCTCTGGGGTTTCGATTGTGTCCGGTTTAACCTGCTGCTTCGCGACATCCACCGGTTCAGTAAGTTCTGCGCCAACAACCATTTGTTCCACCACCCCGCTTTCTGGCTCCTTTTCTAGCTGCCGTTCCACTGGAGCTATGCGGATTACCAAGTTAAGCTGAATCGCTTCTTCAGCTGGCCCTCCTGAACTTTCTACCTCTTCGGGCGCGGGAAAATCAGCACCCTTCCCGGTTAATTCTTTCTCCTTTTGCGACGCCACATCGGACGGGAGCTCAGCTTCCTCCGCTGCTCCGCGTGACGTTTCTCCTTCTCGCCCTGGAGGTTGTAAGGTGCCAGCTGCTGTTGCACTGGAAAGGGGCGGACCTTCATCTCTTGGAGCACCCTCTCCTGGGCCATAGGCTTCTACAGTTCCCGTTATTTTCTGTTTATCGAGAAACATAAGCTGGGGTGGTGCATACGGCAGCGCTGCGATGAACGGCTGTATTTCTTTACGTCTTTTGTCTTCAAGTTGTCCTTTTTCAAGTCGTTCAGTGACAAGTTCTACGGGATGTTGTGCAAGTGCTTCTACAGTTTTTTGTTTATCGGAAAACATCAGCTGGGATGGTGCATACGGAAGCGCTGGGATGGACGGCTGCTTTTCTTTCCGTCTTTTGTCTTCAAGTTGTTCAGCGCCAAGTTCTACGGGCTGTTTCGAAAGTGGTTCTTCAAGTTTCCCTTTTGAAAGTCTGGGCTCCAGCATCCTTGAGGCAGTAGCTTGAACTGCATGCGTAGAAGTAACGTCCCCCAAAGTGTCGTCTCGTTTTGGAATTGCACTGTCGTACTCAAGCTGCTCTGCCGGTGGAGAATGCAACATCTTTGCTGGAAGCAACCTAAGCATGTAAGGTACTTGTGGTACTATGAAGCCCTTCTTTTTCTTGGCTAAGCGCTCCTCTGATTCAGCGTCGTCTTGTTCTTCATCTTTAGGCGCGGATTCTTCAACGATTGCTGTCGATGGTCTAGGCACTTCAGCCTCCACTGGCTCAAAGGGCGCTTCTGGCCTTTCCACGAGTTCCGAAGGCAGCGCTGCTAGTTGACGCGCTTCTTCTGGAGGTTCCGCTGCCTGAAGTCCTTCCTCCTGTACGAGCAGCTCCGCTGGAGCAGCCTTTTCGTGTATTTCTTCTATCCATCCAGTCACTTGTTCAGATTTGGTATGGTCAAATTCTGCTACGGCTCTACGCTCCGCAGCTTCCACTGGCTCGGATGGCCCTTCTGGCGCTTCTACCAGTTCTCTATGTCCTACTGCAAGCTTCGGTTCTTCCTGCGAGGATTTTGATGCCTTGGATACTCGTCTTTCTGCGGGCGGTTCCACAGGACCAGCTTCTACCAGCATTTGTTGTGCCTGCTGAGTCCCCTCCGCAGCTGCTTCGAGTAACTGTTTCCTCTCTTCTACACCCCTTGTCGCTTCTGGTAGTTTCTCAGCCGGTGCTCCTGTTATTTCTTCTGTTGCTTTTTCGTGGGTTAGTGCTTCATGTAAAAATCTTGTTTCCAGAGCTCCGAGCTTCATATCTGCTTCTGGTATAGCAGGCGCTTCTATTATTTCTTGTTTTGGTTCTTCGACCGCTTCGGGCACTTCCGCTAGTTGAGTGGGGATGTATTGCTCAACTGGCACCGGTAACTCTTCTTGTATCTTATCCTCTACTGTTAGCGCAGGTACAATTTTTCGCTCCTGAGCTGCTAAGTCTTCAGCGCTTTGTACCTCCGAGGACTTGATTCCCATGCGGGACTCGCAGGTAGCATAGCCAGATAAGTCTTCGTCACTCACAACTCCTGGCGATGAGGTTCGTGCAGAAATGGCCGAGACCGGTCTCTCTTTTGGCTTCTTCGAAAGTTCTGTCTCCGATTGTTTGGGGGATGGATGAGCGGGGACTAGTGGCTGCTGTCTCGTCTGTTCCGGTGGAAGCGATGCTTCAGAGAGTGGTTGATCGGCATCTGTCTCCGCCTTCCGCATGCGTGCTTCGAGAGCAGCCATGGCGATGGCCGCATTGGCCATGTTCTCTGCCTCCTGTAAAACTTCGCAGGGTGCGCAAGGCGCTAGCGCAGGTGTCTCATCTTCAGCGCAAAGCGTTGGTTCTGTCATCCCGTCTGTGACTGACTGTACTTTGGAAGTTTCCTCACCCTCTTTTGAGGCTGAGAGGGTACCGGGCTCAGAGTGCCTTCGCTTTTTGAGATCGTCTCCTGGTTGGGGTTTTCCGTGCTCTGAGTGCCGCCTCCTGGCCGCCTGACTAACAGCGTTCGGAGGTTCCTGGGGCTCGTACTGCATACTCTCCTCGTCCTTGTTGTAACCGAAGTCCACCGACTTGGAACGTTTGTAAAGCGCCTCCGTCGTACTCGCCGGCGTAGCTTGCGGCGCGCGCACGTCTATGCTCATCCTCCGCGGTGTGTGCGACGTCGAAGGTGCACCACGGCGGACCAAGTTGGTTTGCGAGTCGTCAGGGTACATGCTCCCCGTTCCTGTACCAGTGCCCTCCTCCGCCACCGCGTCGAACGAGAACGTAACGCGACCCTTGCCGTACAGTTCAATTCTTGTCTCCATTATGATGCTCGGCTTTTTCTTTGTTGGAACGGTGACGTTATCACTTGACTGCAGTGTCCCTGACGGTGGCAGCAGGGAGCCGCGTCTGAGCTTCAAGTCTCTAGCTATCTTCAAGTATCGTTCAAGCTCCTCTTTTGTGACGAGCTCGCCTTCAGCGTTTCCGTCCAAGTGGCCGTCTGCGTTCTCGCTCGTTCCGTGTCCTTGCTCCAGGCCCGTCGGCTGGTCCTGTGCCTGCTGCGCGTCGTCCTCGTTGTACCAGGCAACTCCGGCTCCGGACAGCATGGTCACACCCCCAGTCGACCTGGCAGTAACGGCGTACGGTACCTCGCCTTTTCTGGGGTTGCCCGGGCTCACAAAGGATAGCGTGTCCGAGCGTGCAGCATGCATACCCCCGCTAGTCTTTTTATTCGGCGCAGGTATGAGGTTAAATACGGTGGGTGCTCCGACCGTACTTTTCGAGGCCTTGGATTTCTCGTCCAGCTCGCTGGCACTTCTCGACTTCGACAGTTTTGTCGAGTACCTCCAGCGAGTAGCTAGAGGCTCATTGTTGCTGAATGCCTTTGATGCTTTTCTGCTTCCGTCCTTGGTGAGATCATCATCATCAGATTCCAGAAAAGGTCCTGGAATAGGCTTTGGAGTCGCCTCCCAGAGGTAATCTATTTTTGGAGTCCATGATTGCATCGGTTCAGAGGCAATATTTGAGTGGGCTGCGTTACTCATATCTACTTTCGGGTTTGTTCCTGTTTTGGGGGCATTGACCGTAAAAAGCACTTTCAAGCTGTCATCAGGTCCCACGCTTTGTCCGTGGCTAGACTTCATTATCATTAGTTGCCTATCCTTTGCTTTTATAAGTTTTTTGACGGACTTGAGGGAATTTTCAAAACTTTCGTCTTTTACGAATTCCCTGGTGCTTACTGAAAGCCCAGTGGCAGCTTTCCTTGGTTGCGCATACTTTGCCTCTATTCTTGGGGCTGTCGTTTGCCTTTGGTGATGAAACGCGGTTGCTCCAATGCCTATTCTTTGTGAAGGGGGTGAAGCAAGTCTTTCAAAGCGCTGCCCGAAGGAATCATTAGGCCAACCAATTGAGGTATCTCTGCCCGAATCGACATCTTGTTCTTTGTGTGCGGGTTGCCGTGGATGGGTTTTCAACGACTGCCCAGCAACTTCTGTATGCGTTGTCAGTGGCTGTTCCGTAAGTTGCTGGTGTAAATCTAAAGGATGCGATTCTGGAGGCTCTTCCCCGCCTGTAGCTAATGTTTCGGTAACACTTGGTTGCAAACGCGCCGCTGCCGTTATTGGCATGTCGTGTACAGTTGGCCAGTCGGCAGTCGGCTCGGCGCTTGCCGGTTTGTCCTGCTCGTCTTCCGGCTTGTGAAGGGCCTCTAGTGGAGGCAGGGCTTGCTGCGATTCCTCGGTTTTCTTTTTCTTAGCTTTGTTCTCGGAAGGCTTCGTGCTCCAAGGAATGGCCTCTTTTCTGTTTGTCTTAAGACTTTCGAAGTACTCGTCTTCTGAGCCTCTCTTCGAGGTTGGCTTAAGTTTCCATGCAGCTCGAACATCATCTCCTTCTTTCTCTTGCATTAACCCCAAGGGCAGTTGAGGAAGGACCCTAAGTGGGGAGCCGCTTTTAGCACCCGAGCTTCTCCGCTCCTCACGTTCACTTGCGTTCTTCTTGGCCTCCTCAGATGCAAGCAAGCCTATCAGCTTCCATTTCTCATCGGGTTTCGGCATCGAATCTGGCTTTTTGCTGGAGCTGTGGATATCACTGGTTAACTCCGAATCTTCAGGAGTCGTGGATGTCTCTGGTTTCTCCTGCTTTGTGAGCACCTTAAACCGTGGTGGTGCATAGCTGGGAAAATGCGGTTCTGGCGGTGGGACTGGTATAGACGAAACACACTCAGCGTCCGCCTGCGCACTTCCACCTTGCGTTTCCGTTGATTCCGGCTGTCCTTCCGTTGAAATAGGAGACGGTTGTTTGACATCTAATGGTGTGGGAACAATGTGGTCTTCTTTAGCACGAGAAATAAGCATATCTTTCGGAGCAGGAGTAATTATACATGGGTGATTTTGGGAATTCATCTGGCGTATCAGAGCTCTGACATTAGTTGGGACGTCATCTGGCGCAGATGCATCCTCTGTTTTACTTTTGTCAGATTCGTCAGGTTCCCCACTTTGCAGAGATAACGCACCAACTTTTTCGCTGGCAGCTTTCAATATCTGCGAGGTAGACACTTTTCTTTCTTGGCCAGTCGGCTCCGAAGCCTCAATGGTTTCGCGACGAGTCGTGGGGGGCGGGCAATGCCCAGTACTAAAGGAGGTAAAGTGATCTGGCATTTCACGTACCGCTGTAAAGCCACGAATGTCAGCTACTGCCGGTGCAGTGTCTTCGGATTCTACAGACGCGAGGTCTGTCGTTTCAGGTACCGGTGTAAAGCCACGAATGTCAGCTACTTCCGGTGCAGTGTCTTCGGATTGTACAGACGCGACAGTGTTAATCGAAACCTTCGATGACGATCTTCGTGGACGCAATAGTTGCCTTTCCGTATTTGTCGTGTCTTCCTGTGTCGTAAGCTCCTTTACGGGAACATACCCTCGCACGTCAGAAATGGGCATTATAGATGATTGAATTTGCTCATTCTCGGTGACGATGCTTTCATCTAGAGATATCGCGTCTACCGGATCGAACCCGCGGATATCACGGATCTGTGGCTCCGTTTCTGTGTGTACTGTCATTTGAGATACTTGACTTCCCCGTCTCAAATGAATTTCTTGAGGGAAATCTTCACCCTCTTTCTCACGATTCGGTATCGGAGACCATTCTACGCTTTTTAAGGTAAGCACCTCTCGTTTGAGTTCTTCAGAACTGGCTTGTGGCCTAGATGAGGTGGCTGACGACCATATTCCTCTCTGAATGTCAGCAGATGCATCACATGAAGGCTGACCAAGAGTGACACCGCCTAGGTCTTCTTTTACTACAATTGGTTCCTTTTCTAGCACCTCCGCAGGTATTTGCGCACCTTCGGTTACGCGGAGGGACTTTACCTGCTGTTGGTCATGTACTCTCAATGCTGTTTTAGACTGCTGCAGCGAGGCATCAGTCGCCAGTTTGCCGATTATCTTTGTGCCTTTTGAGTCGGCCATCTCTTGTCTGGAAGGCTCTGATGTAATTGAAAATTTTCCTGTGCTTAGCTCTGTCGTTGTACCTAACCTGTGTGAATAAGCTGGTTCAGAAGACGGCCCAGAAGATGAAGACAGCGACCTAATTCTTTCTCGCTTTGGACTTGCTCCGTTTATTGGTTTTCTGTCGATCCCATCTGTGCTTTGCACATCTGTGGAGTCAACAGATGCGAATGTAGCATCCGGAGCACAATGCATCTCAGTTTTCTGTGGACCTGGCACCAATGGGCCAAAGGTGCCTGGAGAAATAAGTGCAGTTGTGTCCTGTCGGCAGGTCGAAAACATTCCTGACTTTTTTGCGGTGAACCTGTTCAACGGCTCGTAGTCGAGTTTGCGTTGATCGCGCTCTTCAACAGCGCACACCCTCGAATGCAGGTCTAGTTCTCCAAAGTCGACATTTTCGGGTAAGTTTGCCGGCGGAACGTTTTTTTTGTTAGCAGGCTTTCCTGGTCGCAATGCGTCTGCAAGAGTATTATGCTCAAGCACAGGCGCTGACGATGCGTCGGGGGGAACACTTCCCACGGAGAATTTCGGCTCCGCAATAGTCTGGGGCGATACTTTCAAGAATGGTGGCTTTGGGGATAGTTCTCGTTGGACGTAATCTTGCCGCGTTCGGTCAAGGGTGTTCTTTGCTCTCCCAGGTCGTTGAAAATGCTCCAGGAGAAGAGGAACGGCGGGTGTAACTGCCACTGGTGCTACCTCGTCTGCCGGCGATACATGATTCACGTCCTCACAGAGTACTCCAGTAACAGTTTCTTCTTGTCCCTCGGCTTTTATGGCCTCCGTACTGTCAGCTTGGTGTAGGTCTCGCAACTTCATGGCTGTCCCTGCATGTGCCACATCGGAAACAGGACAGCTGTATCTTCTTTCGGTGTTTGAACCGAGCATCTTCGGAGCATGGCTGGCCGACAACCTGCTTTCCGAGCTTCGACTGAGATAAATCTTTGGCGGAGCCACAGGTTCTGAAACTACAAAAGGAGTGCTTGAAAAGGTATCAGAAGTGGCGCCTATATGACCACTATAACCTATTTCGCTGTCTTCCGAGCATTCCAAGACACCTGAAGGTCTTCCTGGCGCTGAGATAGAGTGTACAGAAAGATCTGGTGCACGACCAGGCTCTGGCATCTTCATTGACAATGGTGGAACATTACCAGCGCTGCCTCTAACATGGTCGCTGGACTTTGAATCAATGCTACGTTTCCAAGTATCCATACGAGAGTCATTTAATGGCTGTACCCCTCGGCTTTTAGCTATTGCACTTTGTACACCAGCGACTTCTGTTTTTACAGGAGTTGCTGAGAAGTTATCAACGACGGCAACATTTGCACGACCACTTTGCCTTGTTGAGCTGTTTTCTGGCGACTCCCACAGGGTGCCTGAAGTGCTGACTGCCCCGAAGCTTGAATGCAGACGTGGAGTTGTCAGATACTCAGGCCCGGATAACTTTACGGGTATATCTGGATTTTCAGTTGTGGAGCTTGACCGTACACTTATAGTAGGTAGATATTCTGGTTCTGGGAACGTATTGGCTGGTACTTTGTACGAAGCGAAGCTCGAGCCGAGACTGGCAGTTTGCAAATCTTCGGGCTGTGACAATTGCACGGGAACAACTTGCCCGTTTTCAGCGGGGAAGCTTGAGTGCTGACTATGGGATGACATACCTTCAGGTTCTGGTAACATTACAGGAATGGCTTGTTTGTTGTAAGTAGCCAAGCTTGATTTGGCCTTAGTGGAAGTGGACGCATCACCAGGCTCTACGAACTCAGACATGGTGTCCGACAGGCTTCCGCTCATACGTCGAGTTGTGGCATGCTCTGGCTCATCCAAATTTGATCCATCGTTTGTCTCATATTTAGTGCCGAATTTCGACCTTTCACTTGGAATTGGCACTACTGCTTCCGGCACCTTTATAGAAATATTAGGCACTTCAGTAAGGAGGCTCGACTGCAGACTGGCAGTTGAAAAGTCTTCGGGATCTGTTACTTTTACAGGAATAGCTAGCGTATTTTCAGTAGCGAAGCTTGACGGAAAACTTGGAGTGGGCATATCTTCAGGCTCTGGTGGCCCTGTGCTATTACTTTCGATGCATGAGTGAAGTGTGATGGACTTGCACTCAGGCTCTTGCAAATGTGTTGTAATGTCTGGCACCTTTTCTGGTGTGAAGCTAGACTTTATACTTTGATAAGTAGTTGTTTCGGGCTCCGGCAATGTGTCGGTAGCGAAACTCGACTGAAAGGTTGGAGTTGGCACAACTTTTTCCGACGGCAATATTACAAAAACGGCTTCTCCGTTGTAAGTAGCGAAGCTGGACTGCAGGCTTGGAGTTGGTACATCTTCGGGCTCTACTGCCAAGTTTCCAGCAAGGTTCTCAACAACGTCGGGCCCCAGGTCGACGCTTGGATAAAATATTGATTTGGGGGGGCCGGAAGAACCAGCCGTCAGACTTGTGTCAAAGCTTGTAAAAGCCTCAGTTTCGGGATATTTTTCAGGAATCGCTGTACGAGTGTCAGTATCCGTGCTCACAGGCCACGTGTGCTCGGTTCGGACGCTGCTTTCTGTAAACTCAAACTCTTGTCCCAAAATTTTGTCTTTTGCAAAACTTGGATCCACAGTTTCTGTCGGCAAGACCTCAAACACTGACTCCTGGGTGTCTGGCCCATGTTCCCTAACAACCTCTACACAACCCCTCTGTCTCAGTTCAATGTGCGAGTGTGGAATCTCGACTAGAGAACCAGAGGATATTTTTGATTCCAAGGTGTCGGTAGGAAAGGCTGTATTATCCGCAATAATGTTTCGTTCGTCTGGCGATTGCTCCAGTGCAGTCGACAGACTTCCGGATGCGAGGAATAACTGCGCATTTGATTTCTGCAAAGACTCAGGCTGCGTCTTTTTAGCAGAAACGGTTGGCGCGCTGACAGCTACGACGCTGAGATGATCGCTCGGTGTACGTTTGGAATTCAATTCCAACCTCTGAGCACAAAGACCAGACATGTTTTGCGTGGTGATATCTGTACCAATGCTACTAGCCGCAAATAATTTAGCCCCTGGAAGCGTTACAGGAACAGCTAAAACATCTTCGGCAGTGACTCGGCCATTACTGCTGTGTCTTGCCGTTACGTCTCCTCCTTGGGAGACAGCCAGTCCTAGGATTGGCCTTGGCGAAAATTCTAGCTGTGGCAGTGTTTTTTGAATATCTGCCACCCTTTCAGTCACAATTGTGCCGTGAGCAGTGCTTCTTGGTTCAGAACTTGAATCCGGTGAATCAGCTGCACCCAATTCGCCGCGTATTTCTGGTTTTGACTCTATGCTTAACGTTCGGACAAAGTCTGGAAACGCTGCTGGCGTGATTGTAGTGTTGTCGCCAGTGAGGTCTAATTGTCGGTTCCTTGTCGGGTCATCACCATGGGGATCAAACTTTTGAATGACGACCTCGTCGGCAGGTATATTCCCCTGAATGCTCTGTCTCAGTTCCCCGCTTGAGTCTGATGCTGCCACAAGTGCACCCACTGATCTTTCGAAAACTTTGTTCTCTGTACCACTTGGTTTCGGAAAATCATCGGGTTCTAAACGCCTCACTGAAACGTCCTGTGCCTTATTTGTTAGGAAACTTTGTAAGTCTCTTGGAGTTGATGACATCATCTCAGCTGGATGTTCTGCAATTGCATCTTTCGGCGTGCTAGTTGTGAAGCTTACATCCCCTCTAAGAGCAGCGCCAGCATCTGAAATGTCCTTACAAACATCTGCAATCTGGTCAAGCGCAAAGCTTATGCGACGGCTGGATCTCCGTGGGATAGGCTTGGGGGGGAATTCTGTCATCGTGCTCGATATAGTTCTGACTTCAAGGCTGGTATCTCCGCTCCTACGTGCCTCAATGTCAAGAAGTGGTAATTTCGCATCTTTTTGCGCCATTTCTGCTGGCATGGTCAGATTACCGCCAGGTTTCTCTAGACTTGCGGCAATACTAAGGTCCATAACTGCACTGCTCATACTGTCCACTGGGTGCAGCCCCTCGCCATGTTGAACAAAACTTTCAGTTTCCGGAACATTGTCGGTAGTAAAGCTGAATCGATGGCTGGGTTTTCGTAAAATGCCCTTTTGCGGGACCTCCCCAACTGCTCCCGTGATTTTATCTGGAAAGTAATCATCCCTAGAGGATTTTCGCTCGGCTTCAAGTGGCAGTATATTAGGAAAGACAATCGGGAAATCTTTTGCAGGGAGGATTGCTTCACTGTTTTCCTTCGGCTCAATTTCAAAGGCTGGTAGTTCTACAGTGGCTCCTGCGTAGTCTATGGAGTCTGCTCTTGAGGCATCTGAGGCGGATGTTGGCCCGTCGGCAACGTGCAGCTTTGCGTCCGCTCTAGGTTCTAAAATTGGGGTACTTTCGGGCAATTTTAGAGTCGATTTTAGGTTGTCAGTTAGGAGATTTTCATGGTCCCTAGATCTTGCAAGCACATTTGTTTCTGGCAACTCTACAACTGCGTTTGAGGCAATGTCAGTTGCGGCGATAGCCATAACGCTGCTGCTTCGAGTGTCTCGCTGCTTGTCTGACTCCGCCAACACAATGGCCCCCTCCTTCGCCGTGATTTTATCAGGAAAGTAATCATCACTAGTAGATTTTCGCTCGGCTCCAAGTGGCAATATATTAGGAAAGACAGTCGGGAAATCTCTTGCAGTGAGGATTGCTTCATTGTTTTCTTTCGGCTCAATTTCAAAGGTTGGTAGTTCTACAATGGCTCCTGCGTACTCTATGGAGTCTGCTCTTGAGGCATCTGTGTCAGTTGCGGCGACAGCCATAACGCTACTGCTTAGAGTGTCTCGCTGCTTGTCTGACTCCGCCAACACAAAGACCCCCTCCTTCGCAGGCAATAAGTCATTCATGCTAGAAACGACCGCCACAGGCGGTTCGGGGTGGTCAGCTTCCATTTCTTTCGCATCTGAAGACGCGGGGGCAGGTGTGGCTTCGTACATCCCAGGTGACATTTCTACTCCTACATCTGGCTGGGGGGGATAACTTTCTGAAAGGGCGCCCTTTTTGAGTAAAGGTACCGGCGAATGCGGATCTGTGGAGGAGGTTACAGTTCGACTTGTGGGCGACGTTGCTTCTGTCAACACGAGCTCGTTATCAGCGTTCAGTGTTTTAGAGGTTAATTTTTTTGCAGTGCCCAAATCAGTTTCAACTGAAGGTGTGGGCGTCGCCTCACTTGTTGACAACGCCAGTCTGGTCTTATCTCCCCCAATTCGCTGTGCTGGTGACGGGAAGCGCCAATCGCTCCTTTCCTTTGATTCTGCGGTGGTCATCAGGTCCGTGAACGCGAGTTCTGAGACTGCGCTCATGTCGTCCGTGCTGTCCCTTGGTGCAGCTGTCACTGGCGAAACGGTTTCGGTTGCAGACAGCATTGGACGTTCTAGTTGTGAAGATTCAACAGAAAGTCCAAACTCTCTGGTGTCACCAGAAACGTCGAAATCCTTGGATTGTATCTCCCCCACAGATTCCCAATTCGGGAATATGGTAGTTGTCTCTGTCTCTTCGATGGCCTTCTGCTTATATTTGTTCTCATTTTCTGTATTCGAGGTTTGTCCTTCAGTAATAAAACAAGGCTCTGAAGTGTCCGTACAAGTTATCGACGAAGGAGCCAAGGTTGGTGCCATTTTGGAGACTTCGTACTCATTGATTAATGTATGTCGGGTTGGTGCAGTCTCTCCCGGTAGCGAAATTGTTGTTTTCGAGAAAGGTTCTGATGTGCCTGTAGAAGTTAGCGCAGAAAAAAATTCTCCCTTGGTAGTAGACAGGGTATCTTGGGTTTCAGTTGAGATCCCTGCATTGCTCGTAGATGTAATGGCTCCCGTCGGTTCGACTGTTGGCTGCAATTCTGAAGTGGTGGGTGCCCCAACACCTAACGTAGTAGCCACAGCTTCTGTGGCAGGCGACATCTCCGGCTCAGAGAGCGGCGTGAGACTGGGTTGAGGCGCAATTGCTTCGGTGGTGGAGAAAGTTTGGTCGCTTAAACGAGCACCAAGAGTTTCTGTCACACTCGCCTTATCGGGTCTTTTTCCCGTGCTAGGGGTCTCTTTTTTCTCTTTAGCTACTACCGCTGTTGATTCGTGGGAGCTACTACTGAAGTATTTTTCTGACGATTCTTTTTCTTCGAGAGCTTTAGGAGCGTCCCTGATTATTTTCATTGCATTTTCAGTGTTGTGTACTCCACGGGAGAGATCCAGGCGGTCGAGAGACAAAACAGGTACTGAAGGTAGCAAAACGCCCGCGAAAGTGCTTTCATCTGCCCCGTTGTGCTCTGATGCCGTCCGAACCAGTGGGTGCTCCAGTAATTTTGGCTCTACCTCTCCAACGCGCGCATCTTTGGCGCCGTGGAGTTTATCATGCGGAAGGGTTGCTTTCAGGTTAGAATCATAGAGAACTTCCGTCGTCGCCGAGTCTTTCCTGTCTGCCAGCAGGTCGGCCGCAGACTCGTACGCTGTCATCGTGTTACTTGAAAGCACGCTTCCTAGCTGGTTGTCGAAAGCTTGGATGCCCGCAATGAGAGCACTCTCTACTCTGCGAGCTCTTTCGGTGGCTTGTGTTCCACAGAGATCTTGTAGTTCTGTGATTCGTGCGTCAAAGGCTTGGCCAGGCTCCGGCAAGCTTAAGTCTGATGTGCTAAAACGCCCATCAAGAGGGCGCGATGCTTCTCTCATTGCCGATGTTTTATCTTCTGCGTTAAGCTGGGAGTTTTTATTAACATTGGTTACATCACCAATAGATTTCTCAGGCATTTCAATTGTGTTCACTGCGGTTTTTTCTGCGTCATTGGAGACCAATGTGATGGGGAAAGACTCAGCCGTTGAGCCAGTTACACGTCGAACCGACGTACCTCCACTGCTTGGGGTATCCGGCTGCGCGGATATCCAACTCATATGAGCATCACTAGTTCCTGAGGTTTTTATTCCTGGATGCTGCTCCAGGAGAGATTTGCCATCATCTAATGGCCTCGGGACTGCATCGGTGGACCGTGAGTCCAACAAGACACTTGTGATGAGTTTCGGCGGCGCCATTTTACCGTAACTCTTGAAAGCACCTTCGTCAGTGTGAGCTCCCACTTTATCGGACTCTGAAGTGCGTCGCGGCTTATGCAGCTCCATGCCTGAGAGAGCAAATGGCTGTCCAGTTCCAAGATCTTTATTTCGGCTTGTATCTTCAGAAGAAGATGACCCAGTGATTTTCGATTGCCTCTGACGCGGCGATGAAGGTCGTCTAGCGTTATCTAGGCCCTTAAGAGAACTGTCTATATCCCTCGTTGTTTCTAGTGCACTGGCTCCGATATCTTCTATTGCGGTTGAAAGCAGCTCTGTTGGGCCGGAAAGCGCGTCGTCATTTTTCGTTCCAGTACCACTGATGGAACGGAAAGGAGGCAAGTCGCCAGGGGACCTCTCTGAAAGTCCCTTGCACGTATCGAAATCACTAGAGGGCAGATCCAGCATTGCGGGGTCAATGGGGCGGCCACCAGGCTTCGTTATTTTCTGAGTAGCAGTAAATTGCGTCGAAGGTAGCTGGTGGGGGTCATACGGAGCGAAATCAGTAGAAGTCTCGCCGGAATTTAAGGGACTTTTGTAGGTTAGTTTGGTGTCAACGGCATCAGGTCTTGCGTATAGTTCTGCCGATACTCCAGTCAAAGCCCTAAACCGTTCGGTTTCATTTATATCTGTGGAAAAACTGCCATCGTACATTTCTTTTTGTCTCTGCTTAGCGGATGCCGCACTGACATCAACGAGGCCGTCACCTTGCCTGTCTTTCGATGGGACATACTCTAGAGCCGGTGGTGGTTCATTTTCCTCTGGAATGGCAGGCATCATAAACGACGAGTCGCTGAGATTTGGTTCTATCAATATTTCGGTGTAAGAACGCGTTTCTGTAATGACCCTGGTCTCCGATATGTGCTTCTTGGTAACCTTTTCTTTCGGATAGTAAAACACTTCTTCGGTTTCAGATGTTATGACGGAATTCTCGACGTTTTTTACTTCCTTAATAGATCTGTTGAGGGCGGGTTCCATTATGGCTTTCTCATCAGTAAAGGTTGCTGGGTTTTGAAACTGACTTGTATCAATGCTGTTTTGTAAGAAGTCGCTTGGGTTAGAAACGTCCGTGTCAGTTTTCGTTCCTGACTGAACTTTTTGTTCGGTGTCAATGGTGCTTATTTCTGCCGATGTCTTCTTCAGACTGCGATTGCCAGCAAATGTCGTGCTTGTTGCTGTAGTCGCATTTTCATCACTTTGGACGTTAGTCGAACTTACATTCGTTTCCGCAGCCTTTCCTTCATTGTTTCGGGGGTAAGTAGAGGTCGTTTCCATTCGCGCTGGTATCTCAGTCTGGCTGGTTTTGGCCTCTTCACGTTTGTTCTCCCGAAGGCAACTACCATCGGGTGCAGAGCTCATGCCTTCTCCTAGCGCACCATTGCTATCTGCTGTAATTCCCTGGTCTGCCGCGTTTTTACCGCCCACTCCCGCTTCGTTCTTTCCACCTGCTCTGGAACTTTCAGGCTGCGGACCCTCAGTATCGATCACAACCGGCGCATTGAACGTGAGAGGGTGCCCACCGCTTCTATCATCCGCAGCCAAGCTACTGGCTAAAAAAGCATCCGATTGCTCTTCCTCGTCCTCATCTGCAAAGTCTTCAATCTGCTTCAGCATGCGAAGCTTTGTGACGGCAATAGAGTCCTTGCGATTTAGTTTGAAGCGAGAACTTGGCGCAGCTAGTTCGTCCTCCTCTGCTTCGTCGTCCTTCTTAGCAGGCACACTCGGTCGCTCCCGCTCTTGCTGGGGATCCTCGGTCCCTAGATGAGTTTCCTGAAAACCCAGCTTTGGCTTTTTATCTATTGTTTCGGGCACTACAGGCTCGTTAGAGGGACTGGCCGTTTTCAGGATGGACTTAGGCTCATGGTTTGTGAGCACGTGTTCTTCTTTACGAGATTCGATTTCTTCGTCGTCTGCCAACGTGTCGTCGTGGACTCGTATCGCCACAGGCTGCTTAATTCGCTTTGCCTTTTCGGGTGTTTGAGAAGTCTGTTCCTTTACTTCTTTGATGTCAGGTGCGGACTGCGATGCAACGCCTTCCTTTTGTGGCAAGGTCATCGATAAAGGAATGCACCCCGAGAGAATGGGGCTGCTCACAGCGCTTGCTTGCTTCTCTTCGACCATTGTTACCATCGGCTGGGACAGACTGCCCATTGCAACATTGGCGTTTGACTCGTATGACTCGATGGTTTCTTCTTCCCGCTTACTCTGCACGTCTTCCTTTGTAGTCGACTCGATGTGAGAGTCCTTGTGCTCCACGCCTGTGGCCTGGTTCGTAACAGTCTTAACGCTCTCTTTTTTCTCGGTTACAGTCTTTGTGACAGTTTCTAGCAGAACTTTCCGTTTCACCATTTTTAGTGGCAGCTGGGAGAGGACACTGGCCACTGGCGACATAGCAACCGGCCCAGCTGCGTCCTTCGCCATTAAATGCTGATTGTTTTGAGATTGCGACGTGGTTGATGTAATGTACTTTCGTGCTTCGGGAACTTCAGAGTTAGCTACCGAGTCAGTGACCTTGATGTTTGTGTAGGACCTGTCTGTCGAGGGATCTATGGCGTAAGGCATTCGGAAGGCTTCTTTGTCGCTGAAAGAGGTATCCACTTTGACCCCCGCTGCCTTCTCATTTTGCCCTTCGATGTTAGGCTGCTTAGAGTTGGATAAGCTAGGCTCGGACATCGTTTTCCTTCCCGGTATATCCTTCATGGTCTTCGACGAGTCCGAGTCAGTGCTGGCTTCGCCGGCTCTTTGGCTTTGGGAATTCTTGTTGACGACACGTACTTTTGCGGTGCCTTGGCACGGCACCCTGTCGTCAGTGGGACCGGTGCCGAAGTTTGTAACTATGGATGCTTTCCCCGGCGATACCTCGAGTGACTGTTTAAACTTGCCATGGCTGCCAGCTGTTTTCGCTCGAAGTATTTCGTAAGAAGAAGTGACCGTATCCTCGTAAATGTTGCCGGCATTTATTGTATTAACTCTGGTGGGGAGCGTGTCCATTTTGTCCCGGAACACGTCTGTAGGGAACCGTTTATCGTCTGGATGCGATTCCTTTATGGTATCGTCCCTGTTAGTTGCACTGAAAACTTCCTCAGATTTACTGCCAAATACCGAAAACGAGGCGTTCTTATGCGCCAGCGTGGTGAGATTTCTTTGAAGCGAACTTTCAGCCTTGTTGAGCGCGTCCACCATCATTTTTATTTTGTCAGAGCGCTTCGGATTCTTCTCTTTACCAGAAGCGTCTTGTAGTAGAGCCCTTTTAAAATTTACTTCAGAGATTTTCTTGCTTATCTTTTGCATTTTCCTGGGCACCTCTAACGGAGGTATCACGTTAATTGCAGTTTCGTCTTCCTCACTGACGCTGCTTATGTCCAAGACGTCCTTAATTCCCGGCAGCCTATCCAGGAAGCTGAGGCGATGTGTGCTTTCCTGGCTGGGTATTATCCTGAAGTAGCTAGAATGGACGTTCTCGAAGTCCTTCACGTAAGACTTTTCGCTGAGCAGTTCGACAGAGTGGCCTTCAGCTGAAATGCGGGTGCGTTGGCGAACTGGTGACCTAGACGCGGCCCGCCTGTGGGAACGAGTTAGCTTGCGCTTTACTGCACGGTCCTTAAGAGGCGGTGTCTGCGAACCAGAAGACTCTTTCATGCTACTCTCCTCTTCATCGGCTACCATGTTAGATGACGTCTGCTGAACAATTTTTTTCTTCGTTGTATCTTCCGCGAACTTTGCTTCTGCCCTTTTCTCGGAATCACACCGTGTTGGGTTTGATTTTTCGCCTACCTTCATGCCCATTGTTTGGCTGTTCTGGGCAGAAGCCGAATCTTCTGTCTGCTCCGATGACAAAGCTTGTGTAACGGTTTCTTCAACGAATTCCACCGACTGAGTAGGAGTCGTCGCAAAAATACGCGTCCTGTGGAGCACATAACGTGGCTTTTCGTTTTCCAAATCTCCTTTAGACGTTTGCCTCTGATTTAATGGGCCTTCAAACGTAGCGGTCGTATCCGCAGGTGGTGGTGCTGCTGCGTCTGCCACTCCGGTGCCTCCAACGGTAGACACTGCCTCACCGATCATTGCGCTTCCCATGGACTGGAATGTGATTTTACCACACACAGTTGAAAAGCTGTCATGGGAACGAACTTTTGGTGGAAACAATCCATTTGATCCGATCGTAGGTACTGTGGACGATGCAGACTGCATCTCCGCGTCAGAGCTGAACACCGAGCTGCTCTTTCCTTCGCCCAATTTACGAGACACCCACTCAGGGTACGTAAACACTTTGACCGGCCTTTTTTCAGTTCCCAACGGTGCTGGCCCTGAAGTTGGGCTGTAGCTTTCAAACTGCGGCTCGTGCACTTCGTAATTCGCAGCAGTCGTTTGGTGCGGTGCAATCCGTTTTCCTGACTTACACGTACGTACCCCTTTGGGTTCCTTGAAAACATCGACGACTTTAACGGGCAGTAGCTCCCTTTTGACTGTAACATGAACTTCTTCAATACTGGATTTTTCATTGTCTGTGTCGCCCTTTGACTCAGTCACGCTGCGGACGATGACCTCTAGACGCGACAGTGATTGTGCGGGCATCTCATCACCAAAGCTCAAGTTCTGTTCTTGTGACTGAACCTTTTCTGGTTGAGCTGTCACGTGACTCTGTTCGACCGAAGATGTACTTCGCGCTTCATTTGGTTTGATATCACTTGCTTCACCTCCGAATTCGGTAGTCAGATCAATCATAAGCTTAGTTATACCTAATTCGTTTTCTTCAGCCGTATTTAACTCCTCCCCTAACTGTATATAAGAGGTGTATTTTTCTATTGAACCTTCTTCATCTGATACACGCCTTTCCGTGTGGACACCAATCGTTACACTCGACGTAGAGCTGCGTTTTGAGGTTTGTTTAGAGTCACTGCCAGGTATTTCAGACGTAGACTGGCTTTCAACGAGCACCTTCACTGATGTGACACTAGACGTAGACCCGCGTTTTGAATCCTCCCTATACTGACTGCTTGGTGCCATGATCTCAGGTTCCCGCTTGTCTTCAAGCCTTAGCACTGATCTTATGCTAGTTGTAGAACTTCGTTTTGAGAGCTCCTTCTGCTCTCCGCTTGGAGCCGGTATCTCAGACGTAGACTGGCTTTCAACGAGAACCTTCACTGATGTGACGCTAGACGTAGACCCGCGTTTTGAATCGTCCCTATACTGACGGTTTCGCGCCATGATCTCAGGTTCCCGTTTGTCTTCAAGCCTTCGCACTGATCTCGAGCTAGACGTAGAACTTTGTTTTGAGAGCTCCTTCTGCTCTGCGCCTGGAGCCGGTATCTGAGACGTTTGTCGGCTTTCGACGAGCACTTTCAATGAAGTGATGCTAGACGTAGAGCTGTGTCTTGAAGCGTCTTTATGCTTCTCTTGCATCAAGGTCCCAAATGGCTGCTTGTTTTCAAGCCTTTTCACTGATCTCGAGCTAGATGTAGAGCTTCGTTTTAAGGCCTGCTTCTGCTCACCGCCCGGTGCCGGTATCTCAGTCGTCTGTCGGCTTTCGACAAGCAGTTTCAATGAAGTGATGCTAGACGTAGAGCTGCGTCTTGAAGCGTCTTTATGCTTCTCTTGCATCAAGGTCTCAGATGGCCGCTTGTCTTCAAGCATTAGCACTGATCTTATGCTAGACGTAGAACTTCGTTTTGAGACCTGCTTGGGCTCCCCGCCTGGTGCCGGTATCTCAGACGTCTGTAGGCTTCCGACGCGCACTTTCAATGAAGTGATGCTAGACGTAGAGCTGCGTCTTGAAGCGTCTATAGGCTTCTCTTGCATCAAAGTCCCAGAAGGCCGCTTGTCTTCAAGCATTTTCACTGATATCGAGCTAGATGTAGAGCTTCGTTTCGCGACCTGCTTCTGCTTCCCGGGCGGTGCCGGTATCTCAGTCGTCTGTCGGCTTTCGACGAGCACTTTCAATGAAGTGATGCTAGACGTAGTGCTGCGTCTTGAAGCGTCTTTATGCTTCTCTTGCATCAAGGTCTCAGATGGCCGCTTGTCTTCAAGCATTAGCACTGATCTTATGCTAGACGTAGAACTTCGTTTTGAGACCTGCTTTTGCTCCCAGCCTGGTGCCGGTATCTCAGACGTCTGTAAGCTTCCGACGCGCACTTTCAATGAAGTGATGCTAGACGTAGAGCTGCGTCTTGAAGCGTCTATAGGCTTCTCTTGCATCAAAGTCCCAGATGGCCGCTTGTCTTCAAGCATTTTCACTGATATCGAGCTAGATGTAGAGCTTCGTTTTGCGACCTGCTTCTGCTTCCCGGCCGGTGCCGGTATCTCAGTCGTCTGTCGGCTTTCGACGAGCACATTCAATGAAGTGATGCTAGACGTAGAGCTGAGTCTTGAAGCGTCTTTTTGCTTCTCTTGCATCAAGGTCTCAGATGGCCGCTCGTCTTCAAGCATTAGCACTGATCTTATGCTAGACGTAGAGCTTCGTTTTGAGACTTGCTTCTGCTTCCCGCCTGGTGCCGGTGTCTCAGACGCCTGTTGACTTTCTACGAGCACTTTCAATGAAGTGATGCTAGACGTAGAGCTGCGCCTTGAAGCGTCTTTTTTCTTCTCTTGCATCAAGGTCCCAAAAGGCTGCTTGTTTTCAAGCCTTTTTACTGATCTCGAGCTAGATGTGGAGCTTCGTTTTGAGACCTGCTTCGGCTCCCCGCCCGGTGCCGGTATCTCAGTCGTCTGTCGGCTTTCGACAAGCACATTCAATGAAGTGATGCTAGACGTAGAGCTGCGTCTTGAAGCGTCTATAGGCTTCTGTTGCATCAAAGTCCCAGATGGCCGCTTGTCTTCAAGCATTTTCACTGATATCGAGCTAGATGTAGAGCTTCGTTTTGCGACCTGCTTCTGCTTCCCGGCCGGTGCCGGTATCTCAGACGTCTGTCGGCTTTCGACGAGCACTTTCAATGAAGTGATGCTAGACGTAGAGCTGCGCCTTGAAGCGTCTTTTTTCTTCTCTTGCATCAAGGTCTCAGATGGCCGCTTGTCTTCAAGCATTTTCACTGATCTTATGCTAGACGTAGAACTTCGTTTTGAGGCCTGCTTCTGCTCCCCGCCAGGTGCCGGTATCTCAGGCACCTGTCGACTTTCGGCGAGCACTCTCAATGAAGTGATGCTAGACGTAGAGCTTCGTTTTGAAGCGTCTTTAGGCTTACTCCCTGACGTCATGGTATCAGATGCCGGCTGGGCTCCAACCATTTTCACTGATCTTATGCTAGACGTTGAGTGTCGTTTTTTGAGTTCTTTATGCTCCCCACCTGAAGATGGTATCTCGGTCCTGGGATGACTTTGAACTAGCATTTTCGCTGATGTGATACTAGATGTGGAGCTTCGTTTAGAGGCCGCCTGATGCTCACTAGCATGCGATTTTGCTGGCGCGGGTGCAACGATCGTTTCTTTGTACTCAACAAGCGCGGAAACCAAACTCATTGCAGAACCACTTTTTGAGACTTTTTTAGGCTTAATGTCTCGGGCCTTACTCGATAGTTCGCCCTCGGATGTCTCGGTATGGCCACTAAAAGCTCCAGGGGCTAAAGTTTTCTCGAAGATATCGTCACTGTCATCTACGCCGGCTCGCTTCTTTGATTTATGCCATGGCATCCCAGTGGCGTCCTCTTTGCTTTCAGAGGATACCAGAGATTCGACCTCAAGGTAAGGAATTCGTTCTGACTCGTCGCCTGTTTCCGAGAATTGCTTGATAGAATTTTCTGCCTCTGTCAATTTTTCTGCAGTCCCTTTTTGTCGATTCTTAACTGCATCTCCTCCCGTTTCTCCAAATCCAAGCGACTTTATCAATGTCTCACTGACTACTACTACACTAGGCTGTCTGCTGTCTTCGAGTTTATCACGCTCTGAAGTCATGGTTATCTGCTCAAAGGACAGCGTTTCTTCAATGACCATGGGTGCCTTAGATGCATCCGAGGTGAGGGATTTTATAGAAGCTCTCGAGGAAGTTGACAGGGTGGACTTTCGTCGAGGTTCTCCTATATAGTTATGTTTCAAGCCCTCATGGCATTCAGGCGCCCGTCTAGCGGTTGATTTCTGCTGTACCGTTACTTCCAGGCCTCCACCTCTGCCTGCTCTTTCGCTTTCAACTGCAAGCGACCTTTGTAATGCTAGCAGCCTCTCTTTATCCTGCTTCTCCTCGCTCTGAGACTTGCCGTACATGATGGACCCCGTTTTATACTCGGACATTTCTATGCTTTCGGAAACAGGCGGGAAGGATTTTTCGGACGCCTCTCTTTCTGACGCCCTACTTTGGAAGCCTCCGCTTCGCCTCACTTCACCTGGTGAAAGCTGCTTCCACGGTGGGACTGCGTTGAGGTCATTCTCTTCGGCCGGGAGGCTGTACATGGAAGATGCGCTGCTGACGAACTTCGCCCTGTCCGCTTCCGATTCGGCCCGGTCCGATAGTGCGCCCATCTCGCCCACAGACACGGTCGAAGGGCGTGCTGACGCGCAGGTGGCGCCCGCAAGTGACTTCATCTGATAAGCGGAGGCCACCTCCCCTAATGAGTACTGGGACGATGCGTGGCTTGTGCTGAGAACATCTATGTCTGCGCGATCCTCGTTTGTCCTGCGCTGGGACGAACGGCTTTCGCTCCCGGTCCTACTCGGCCCGCAAACTGTTGTTCGAAAGAAGGCTGACACTGTCGCAGGAGGACTTCGTCCCGTAGCTGGGCCGTGACCGCTCCCTCTTCGGTACTGGATCGCCCTTTGAATGTCACGCGGGGCTTCGATCATGGGCTGGTGCCGCGACCTAGCGCGACGCAGCCTGCGCACAATGCGTACTTGTTCGGTTGTTGAGTGGCTGACGCTTCGCTCCTGCGTCTCTTCTTCGATTACCGATCCAGAACTGTCACCCAAGCCACTGGCGATGTCCTGACCTGACGCACCGGTACGCGGGTGGAAAAAACTGGAACTGCTGCCACGAAACGGGGGCGCCCCGAAACTCGACATGTGCTCTCGGTCGTCTCCCTGACTCGCGCCAATCGTGTGGGCGCTGTTCGTGGATTTGGTGGGATCCTTGAGGGTGACGTACGCACCACCTGTCGCGAAGGTGACCTTGTCGGCTAGAGACCGGTCTGACGGGGTGTAGCTGCCACTGGTTGGCTCCGTCGATAGCGGTTGTGCGCTTGCAGAATTAGACGGTAAGTCGTCCTCGGCCGTCACTGAAACCTATAGAAAGAACATTTCACACATTTGCAGTCGTCGCCCTTGTTAGGCTAGTACTAGCTTCGTCCTAATGAATACGCCATCGGGGTCAATACGACAATACAGCGGCACGCGGTCTTATCGAGGTGCCGCGAATTGCAGAAGGTTCGAGGGAAAGCTCAGGATTACTTGCGGCATTTTATTAAAGAGATTAGAGAATACGATCACACTAGTGTTATGTCATCGGCTTGCGCTAAGGGCTTCACATCGAAACCCCCCGCTTTGGTAGCGTTTTAAGTTTTAGTTAACCTGATAGTTGTGATTTCTTCAAGTTCAACCGCTAGCGATACAACCACGGAAGAAAAATGTTGGTGAGGTTTTTAAACTTCCCTCAACTTAGGGCCGCTTGCAAAAGATGTGGAAGTGCATCTACTTCGAAGACACGCTACGTATTGTTTGAGTATGTTAACATGACAAAAACATGAGAGGGCAGCTCCATTCGGACGAGGGTGAATGATAATGCGCGTGGCGAGAATATAACTGCAGTCGCATATTTGCTTAAAAGCTAACCAGCCAGTTTCCTCTTAATCATACAGACTACATGGCACTGTTATCTGCAAAAGCTAACATTAAAATGTATGCCTCGACTATACCGAAATACTCAAACACAACGTTCTTAACCACTCATTTAGGTCCTCTCAACGACCCGAGTGGACGCTAACAGCGCAAGAGCTAGAAATTCGTTGTAACGTTCTCGCTACTACTTCGTACACTTGGTTCCTCTTAGGGCATCGTCGTCGATTCACAGCTGCTACAGTACGATCTTCAATAGCGAAAAATACAGGAGAGCTTACGTTCGACTGATCATGCAGTGGCGTGTAGTGGCGAGGGGTCTTGTCGCTATCGATGTCCTTAGAGCCGCTACCCTCATTGGCCACCCAGGCGCTGAAAGAGAGTCGCCAGTCCTGGTCAATCACCACGCATTTAAAACAACGAACGTTATAAAGTTCCCGTGTGGCTTACGCATATTCCTGCATTAGCAGCGCTTCATGCGACACGGCGTGACTGTTTAAGTATCAGTGGGCTGAAGTTCAATTACGAAATTTGAAAACTCTGTGACGAACATAATTACTAGTGACAAGTCCAAACGCTCGAAACTGCGCCGGCGGTTGCTCACATGTCAACAACAACAACAACAAAAAAACTTAACAGGCTGGGGCTGGTTGTCGTATCAGGAAACTACGGTGCCCAATGGCGGCAATGGCAGGAAGGAATATGCGGCTTGTGGAATAAAATGAACAAAACCAATCGAATTGAGCTGGAAGCCTTCCACGACATGTTCTGTGAAGAATAGTGTGCCGCCTATTCCGAGTAAGTCGGAGTAGGTAACGTTTTGTTGGTACGATTAGTTATGAAATTAATGTTTTTTTCTGTGCCAAAAGTAGCAAAAAGTTACTGCGTGTTACCATACAAAAGATGTCACTTTCTCCAGTATATTAACAATAATAGTAGTAGAGCTCATAACACTCCCTCCTCCTGTAGCCAATAATGATCAGACAGGGAGACTGAGGTAGAAACTGTTTAGCGATTCAAAATGATGGTGCTAATTCCAGGGGAGAATGTTTTTGTGACTGCTCAGCATAGCCAATAGCAAAGAGCCTCTTCTTTTAGGGCAAGGCTGGTCTCACCAGGAGCCGCGTGATGGCCTAACGAATAACCCACCTCATTTGTAAAGCCTAATAAAAACTTATCAGCCTAAGCCATAAAGCCACAACATAACTGCTGGGAATTGTACAAGGGCGTTCAGAAGCCGGAATTCACGGACATTCACCCATGCTGGGAACGGAGATCAAACCTTTGGCACGTTTATCACCTATAACATCCCCCGTGAGTAGAGAGGGTATCGGCAAATGGCTCTCTCGGTAACTCAGTTTCAGTGTTCTGCAGGAACAAAAACAATCCGCCGCATTTTGCTCAGTGTGAGTGCATCCGTCCAAACCCACCCGAGGGAGAATGTCCGCTTTGCCGAAGCCCCGCAGGGTCTATGTAATGCACAGGAAGTAAAATACAAAGCCATTGGGGGGAATGAAAGGGACACGCATAGAGGCAGAAGAGGACGGGAACAAAGTCGGCTAACAGCCGACTATCAGCATCATGGGCTAGAGGAAGAAAAGGAAAAAAATTGGCCGCGTATCTACTTCTTTCGTTGCAAATGTCGGCAAAAGACGATAGTCTTTATCGACTTATGCCAAGTAAATGCCTCCCTTCGCTTTCCCGCTCACCTCTCATGTTGTTCCTCTTGGGTCGCGCTCCTCCCAAAGTAAAGACGCCAAAGGCTTGCTTACATTATTTTGAATTTACCACGTTCCACTGCTCCAGGCCGGGTGTCTCGATGCCAACGCTGCTGTACGGCGGAGACGCGCGTGAATAGAGGCGCCCTACTTCAACGTTGATAGAACCGCGTTTCCCTACTCCACGTGCGTTCCAAGCAGAACGCAGAACCTATCCAGTGGAACCTTTCGTAACTGTTGCCGGTTGATTTCTTAAAAAGGCGCCAGAAGTTATAGTGGCGCGGGCGACAGCAGGTGACGGCGGAGTGAATTTATTTTTCTGCTGTTGATGAAGTATTTAATTTGGCAAAAATGAAGCATGTATCATTTTTTATAAAGGAACACGGCAAATATCACTTCTTTATTAATTTGTTGTCTTATATTTGCGTAACGTCTTGTTCTTCAACAATGTTGACGAGTATGAACATTACACCAGACTTAGACAGGTAAAATTAAGTGCGACTATATAAGTATTGCGCAGGCCTTGTTTTACTTTGACCGGATGGCTGAATCGTGACACAGACAGACAAACAAACATACAGACAGACCAAAATTTCTGGGTTTAAGTAGCCCAAGAGAAACTATCGTCTTTAATAAACTCGGTTCGGCACAGCCATGGACTCGCGTCCGCGTCCCGTTCTATAACATTTACGATCCATGACTTTCACGTGTGCCTGGGTTGCCAAAACTAATACAAAACACCTCTCAAAGGCGACCTAATAAAACGTTTTGTGTCTGAGGAGAGGGGGGGGGGGGTGTTCACTTGTACCAAGTGCAGGGCGACGCACGATTGTCAGCCGAATCGCATGTCAGTGGTCCTCCGATCTCATATTCAAGCAGCGTCGCACATGGCCCCCACATATGACATGCCGTAGGACAGAGAAATACTTTCAATTTAAATTTAACACAATATTTTTAAGCATAGTTCTTGAAGCGTGTTCTGCAGGCCCTGTCAGAACCGAATCAATAAGACGTGTCATCGGCAAATATCCGGTGCCTGAATTCTGTATTTATTCGTATGCCCGACTGCTCCCAATACAGCTAGTGCTTGCAACCTTCCTGGACAGGCTGGGGATAGTTATGGAGAGAAGGTGTCTTCCTGCCTGAAACCCTTGTTGATAGGGAATGAAGGACTATCCTGCACATCCACCCCTGTATCAGTATCCCAACAGCGCTACGTAAGGCTCTTTAGTCCAGGACACTGTGAATATACTTTCTCACAATGTAGTTTTTTAGTACAGCATCTCCTATATCCTTCCCTCTTCTCATTCTTGGGGCCGGCCGTGCAAGGCTAGTCCTTTCAATAGTATTCTCTCTGTCGTTTTCGATATCCCATTCATGTTTTTTGTTGCCGGTTTCGTCTCCGAGTGTATACAACCTACTTATGGCCAATGACTAGTTTTTAAAGCAAAGCTTTCTTCCTCTGCCAGTCAACGATTCCTTCGTGGCGTGCGGGACAAGAAACTCCGAGCGCGGATGAGGAGGGGGAAGGCGGCTTTCACTCCCAGAGCGTGTGTAGATGGCGCGGCGATATAGGCGCTATTACCCAGCGTTCCTCGCGCGCAGCTGCCTGCTCGCACCGGTGGGTGCATTGGACGGAGGGCTTTGTCGTCTGCTTTAGCGACGGCTGTTTTGGGCCTGTTTTGGCGCAGCTTCGCGCCCACTGCGCGCGTCCTTCGCACGACAACTTTTTTGACAGCCCCTCCTGGGTAGCCCGGACCCGACGGAATTAAGTGGTCGTACGGCACAGATACGTTAAGGATTGGTTTTCAGGGGGGGGGGGGGGACAAAATGTAGAGACCACATACAGACATCTGGCCGCTAGAGTAACGCTACTTTTTGCGCACTGCTTGCCTCGAATGGGACTCCATTTTCTAAATTGGTGAATACTAATTCCGCTGTGTTTTAACAAGTATTAAAATAGGCGAAAGGAGCAACTGGATCTGATAAATAGCGATTACAAAAGTTCCCTCAGCTTTATCGACATTCTTAAACTTACTGAACTATTACTTTAAATCGGTATAAATGGGAATTACTGAGTTCACATGCCGAATTGTTTCGGTGTCTGGGCTTGTATCGCGCTGTGGTGTAGTCCCTAGCTAGAACATCAGGATGGCTAGGTTCCGCTGTCTCACCCTTCGAAAGACGCTCCTCTGTTTTCTTTCTGCCGACGCACAGCCGGGCTACAGCGGCGGCGGCGTCCACCGCTCTAGCCCGGCCGTGGCCGACGCTTTTGCGTTCGGGACGCGGAGCCCTCGAATTTCAGGTAACCGTGCTGGCAGAATCTCTGGTTTCGCTCTTTGTAGAGCCACGTATGTGAATTCAAGTGACGTCACATGGGCAATTCTTGTGAGTGTCGTTTAAAGCTTTGATTTTCAACCACCTTCACAGTGTGGATCGGAGCCAAGCTTTTTTTTTTGTGTGTGTGTGTGTGGTCGTTTATGCCCGGAATCTTGCTTTCGTTAGTCAATTCTGCCAGCACAGCTAATTGTTTTTTCTTCGCACTTGAAAGTGTAATGTTTCTGCATTTTCAGTCAGGTTTTTGTTTTCAAAACACATTTTTGTCGGCTGTGTTGCAAACCTGAACTACGTAGAAAAATATCTAAAGGCAACATCGCCGGCGCCGTTTATAGTTGTGAAAGATCCACTGGCGAAGGTCTAGGCTTTTGAAATTAAATTACAATTCATGTTGTTTTTATAGTTCATTGTAAGACACGAGCAACGCAGAGTAGCAAAGCTGTTAATGAGAGGATAAAGCTGCCGGCCTAAATTGCACTCTGAGAAATTGCCACAGGGGCGCTTCACCACAACGCCACAGAACTACCAATCAAGGTGATCGAAAGTGCGAATGTTTCAAATGACGTGCATGTACGCTGTTGTCGCGGCGCGGATTATATTTAAAGACGATAGTCTTTCTTGGGTTACTTAAATGCAGAAATTTTGGTCTGTAAATAGATTCAGCCACACGGCCGATGCAAAAATCTCCGCAATAGTCCTATATACCCACAGCCAAATCTAAACGTCTCAGTACGGTGACAATGTTCATACTTGTCAATACTGTAGAACAAGAACAAAAAAATGCGCTAATATGAGACAGAAAATCAATAGATAAGTGACATTTGCAGTGTTTCTTTATTCAAAAATTCATGGATGCTTCATTTTTGCGATAGCAAATGAATACTACAACATCCACTGCAAAAAGAAAAAAAAAACGAGAAAAAGAAATTACTCTATCGCCTCCTGTTGCCCGCGCCGCTGTAGCTTCTGGTATCACTTTTAAGAAATAAAACGGCAACAGTAACCAAAGGTTCTGCTAGATCCACGTTCTGCCTGGAAAGTAGGGCGACGTGGTTCTTAAAACGTTGGAGTAGGGTGCCTCGATTCACGCGCGTCTCCGCCGTACGGCAGAGATGGCATCGACGCGCCGGGCCTGGAGCAGTGAAACGCGGTAAATTTAAACTCATTTGAGCAAATCTCCAGCGTGTTTATCTTAGCAGGAGCGAGACTGGAGAGGAACAGCATGAGAGGGGAGCGGAAAAGAGAAAGGAGGCCTTTACTTGGCAGGGGCGCCAGGCAACTACCGCCTTTTGTCGACATTTGCAACGAAGTGAAGCGGATACGCGGCCAATTTTTTGTAGCGTGAGCTACACTGTCCGAGGTTAAGCTGTTTCGCGTGGCTTCTGAAGAGTCGTGCTGCGCATGCGCGAGGAGCAGTGACGTCTCACGGCTCACAGCTGGTGCGCCGGATCCGCCGCCGCCGCCACTGGATTGGATTGGATTGAATTGTATTGGATTAAATTGTATTGTATTGTATTGGATTGGATTGGATTTGATTGGAGATCGTTTTAGCAGCAGTAAGCATGATAATCAGCTAATCCTAAACAACCAGGAAACCTAAGAATAACCAGCTGAACCTTGGTTCACGCTACGTATATCCTGGCATAGCCGAGCTAAGCCCTTGCTAATTTTTTTCTCTAATCGCATGCTTGGGCTCGTCATTCGCCAAATTCCCACTTTCGGTCACGCCGATTGGTCGCTCTGTGGGGTTGTGGTGAAGCCAACCTGCGGCAATTTTTCAGAGCGTACGTTGGCAAACTTGAACAGAGCCTGCCATCCATACGTTCCGTTCTATTGCAGTTGTATTGAACGTAGTGTGCGTAGATGCACCCCTCACTCACTAGATGGTCTTCATGATGTGCTGCTTGACGGGCTCCATCTCGGCCACGCCCGGGTACTCGAGGCACTGGTGCAGTTCTCCCAGGGTCATGTTGCTAAAGCGCACTGCCGCCATCAGTTTCCCGCACGCACGCCGCCTCTGCTTTGGCGCGTGGTTCAGCCAGCGCATAGCTGCCTCGAACACCTCCGCCTCGCTGGAACATTTCAGGAAGGAAATACTTTCGTACTTCCCAAGCACTGGCGGAACCTAGTATGCAGGGATAGTACTTGGCACTTCTTAGCAATGCATGGGCGTACCAATAAAACCGACTTTAAAGGGGCTTGGTATCTAGCGCTTTGCGTGGGGCTTTATAGAAGATGATGATGAACATTTATTCACTGATATATTACACAGAGGTAGCTTGGCGAGAGCCGTCCCTATTGGATAGCTCCCCGTTCACAATAGTAGGTAGACTCCCTATTCAGGGACCACATTGGTCGTGACAAGCTGTCCGAGCACGCTGAACCAGGGTCTGCTAAGCCGGCAGCCCAGCAGGGCCACCTCCCACTCCTCTCTTTAGGGGTTGAGATTAGGGGAAACTGAAGAATTTCCCGGGACGTCCATACCATGTGGTAGGTGTCAGCCACCTCCCCACAGTACTGACGGAGGCCAGTAAAAGGAGGACTGAATTGTCTCATGACGGCCGCACACAACAGCGTATTCGCTCGTTCGTCTTGCCTCGCCCCATTGAGGGGTCGGGCATCGACAATATTCGTCCCTGTAGTCGGTGTAGGTGTCTTTAAATGATAATAGTACATAGCTATCTGGATTTAGATGGCGCCATAGAAACAGGTACGGAGAATATGATCCCCGGTCGTGGGCGTATAGTGACACTCACGAATACACACGTACTTTAATTCGTGTTAAAATAGTGCCTAACGCGAGTTGTTCCCAATTATTCACTACCAGGCAAATATTTCTGACCACCAGAGGGACTGAAGGGGTGACGCTTAGCAGTGACTCCTAGTTAAGACGGAAGATCCGATCGTAGTGAATCATTGGGCAGTTAGGAAGCTTCATTTGCACCGATGGCAGCCTGCAGAAACTCGTGGGAGGGACTTTCGCCTGTGCGGCTTGAGCAGGACCGAAGCATAACTGGAGAGATGAAAGAAAATTGATTGTGGGGTTTAACGCGCCGACGCAACGCAGGCGATGAGGTGCGCCGCAGTGGAGGGCTCCAGATTAATTCTGGCCACCTGGGGATCTTTAAAGGGGCCATAAAAACAAAATACAAGTTTTTTTTATTCGAAAGATTTTGTGTTTTATAGTGCCCGAAACGCTTGATGCAAACGATGCTTTATTTACTGAGAAATTAAATGTAAGTTAAAATTTTGATTTTCCCGCTAAATGGCATATTTTCGTGGTCTGCAATGACGTCACAGGAGCCGACCGCTCTGCAGCCGATTGCGAAGACTTGTTTACCGTTATTGAACCTAGATGGCGCCGCCATACCGTTGCAAGCCGCTTTCTGCCTTTGGTTTGTTTTTGACCGCATTTAAAGTCGGCTAATTGTTGTTCTCGGAGACAATAATCGTTTTGTGAAACATAGGGCTCGCTCGACAAACATGGTCACGTAAGACACCGTGCTTGCGTCAATCGGCCAGTGTCGTCCGAGACAACCCCGCAGCCCCGCAGTCCTGTGCAGCTAAACCAAGCATAGTGCGCGCAGTACCAACATCAGTACGCAGCAGTACTATGTTTACATGTGCTTTCGTAACTTACACTGTTTGTCCCACCACTCTTACTGATATAAATAGAATGTGCACCAAATTTAAGCGCAAATATCTTGTTCGGTAAGCTGATGAGCTCTGTCTAACTTGCGTTTGCTTTTGCCGGCCTCCGCCAATCGCAGTGCTGGCTGGTATGGCATCATAGGTTTGTTGCGGGAAATTCTGTGGGTCGCATGGCCATTCCCTTTTTTCCTAATTATGCAGCTTATTTGAGCGAAGTTTGCGTTAGAGGTGGTGTCAGTATGATTCTAAGGAAATCTTTCGAATGAGCCAAACTTGTGTTTTGTCTTCATGGCCCCTTTAAGGGCGAAAGCATTACGGTTTCTTCTTGCGACACTTGCCAAGGACTTCTGTATTGCTACATCTTGTTTGGCGTCCCTTTCTTCACTTTTGTTTCTTCGTCATTTGGCGTCACTTACTTCGACAGGCACACTGGCGAGACCTCACGACACAGCTTCCGCAGAATAAAGTCCGCTGTGTCTGGTGTGCACCAGCCCTACTTGCGCGCCGTCTCGTTCACCTGTCAAACTGACGCAATATGACGTCATCTGGCGTATTCATGCGAGGTTGTGGCCATTACTACACCAGAGTGGCCAATCCTGCTATAGTTGGGGAGTGCGTCACCGGCAATGGTCGCCGGGGTCAGGCCGCACCCCAAGCCTCATTCTGCAATTCCATCAGCGAGCGGATTTTTTTTTAATCCGGTGGGAATTGTCCGGAACGGGGATTCGAACCACCGCTGCACCTACGCTGACGGGCCAATTGGAGAATAATGGGGAAGCCTTTGCCCTGCAGTGGGCGTAGACAGTGCTGGATTAGGAAACTTTGGGGCCCGGGGCTACTGCGTCCTTGGGGCCCTAATGATGATGATGATTATGATGATGATTCCGCTTTAATATGCGAAAATTTTCGAAGCCCATGTTATGCTGTCTGATCAGTGATAAATTATACATAATTTTACCCTTTCCGCAAACTAATTGCTTGGCTTGATGTCTAGTATTATATGACAGATTTCATCAGGCGTATAAGTTAGTATGATTTGATTGCTGGTCTATCACAGATTCGCAATTAATCGAAGCGCCGTGTCGGCCTGCACATGACATGGTATAGAAGAGTATTTTCTTACAAGAAGCACATTTTATTAGGTCTGTAAGGTTTTAGTTTTATTGTAAAGTACTCCACCTGCACATATGGGAGGGCTTTAAGTCCGCGCAGGCGGCTGTCAATCACAGACATCTGCCAAACATTTAGCCGCCACGGCTTACGGGCCAAAATCATGTAGGTTACCCGCGCAGACGAGAAAGCACGCGGCGGTTAAAACACGCGCCGCCTTTGAAGAAGTTTGGGGAAGGGGGGGGGGGGGGGGGGTTCACACATGTCGCGCAATGCAACCTTCCTATTATAGCACGATTAGCACAACGACGATAAGCAGGAAAATGTCGATTTTAGGCTGGGCAGCGGTCCGCTTCATGCATAGGTTTGCGCATGGCCGTCGAACTTTCAGCGGCGATGAACTCCTGTTGTGCAGCTGTGATGGTCTTGCTAGTCGGCAAGCCGTTACGCATTAACGGGTCCCCTTTGGGTTGGTGAGCGAGAGGTAAGCCCGAGAGATAAGCCCGACGCAACTCGGGCGATGAGGCGCGCCGTAGTGGAGGCCTCCGGATTAATTTTGACCACCTGGGGATCTTTATCGTGCGCCGAAATCTCGTACACACGGGCGTTTTTGCTTTTCGCCTCCATCAGAAAAGCGGCCGCCGCGGCCGGGAATCGAACCCGCGACCTTGTGCTCAGCAGCGCAACGCCTTAGCCACTGAGCCACCGCGGCGGGTCCGAAAGGAAACAGACGTTGTTGCTTTGTTTGGCGCCCACGCCTGAGTTCTTCACACCGCCTAGGCCTGCTGATTCCCCAGCTCGAAGGGAGCCGCTAGGGTCGGGCTGGCCCGGCGGCCTCTGCGTCCACACGGAGTGGCGCCTAGAAAATTACGCTACGAATGGAGTCGCGCGGATATGTAGCTTCCGCAATGCTTGTTGCTCAGACAGCCTGCAGAGGCTGCAGCACAGAGGCGCGTGCTGAAGCCGAACGACCCCGCGAGTGGCCTACACAACCTTTGAACATTTAAATAACCGTATATACGCTGACCACTCAGCGAGAATATCGAGTCAATATCAATCACGCTTATGCGATTCAACTAATCCGCTAGCGTTCTTGAACGGGTCGTCATCGCAATGAACTTCCTTTTGAAGCGCTATACATTGAAATTTGTGGCAGAAACTGTGTATGACCCGCCGCGGTGGCTCAGTGGCTAAGGCGTTCTGCTGCTGAGCACGAGGTTGCGGGTTCGATTCCCGGCCGCGGCGGCCGCTTTTCTGATGGAGGCGAAAAGCAAAAACGCCCGTGTGTACGAGATTTCGGCGCACGTTAAAGATCCCCAGGTGGTCAAAATTAATCCGGAGCCCTCCACTACGGCGCGCCTCATCGCCTGCGTTGCGTCGGCGCGTTAAGCCCTACAATCAATCAATCAACCAATCAATCAGAAACTGTGTATGAGCCCGAGGGCAGTGCTTACGTTGTCTATAATTACATATAACGTCCCTCAGGCTTAAAAAATTTACAATGCTCCTCCGACATTATTTCATTATTCGC
Organism: Haemaphysalis longicornis; assembly: GCF_048455015.1. Lineage (NCBI taxonomy): Eukaryota > Metazoa > Arthropoda > Arachnida > Ixodida > Ixodidae > Haemaphysalis > Haemaphysalis longicornis. Next base: position 28,367,083 of record NW_027526335.1, on the reverse strand, counting down.
ATGCCTTACCCTTTCTTATACCGAAACGTGCGCGCGCCGAAACGTCCACTTACCTCTATGTCCCTGTACCGAAAAAACTACCGAAACGACCTGTGCCGGAAAAGACCGGAGCCGAGCTCGGGACCTTTTTTATGTGGCTTATTAGACGCGATCAAGCTGTGTACCCACGACTTTTGGTTCAAGACGTCTTCCCATAAACCTCGGTAAAAGAAGGAAGAGGAGTTGGAATAACTACATTAAATTGAAATGGACTCGAAGGCTGTCAACCATAACGTGAGCCCCCCTCCTCCCCCCCCCCCCCCCCCACTACTCCTCACCTGTCACGAGTCAGCTTTGGTGTAAAGGTGAGGTTGAAGCTCGTACCTTCAACTTTCAATGCGGGCACCGAGCACACTCAAAATCTTTTTTTTTCATATGATCGAGCGGGGCCCCTGACAGCTGGGGGCCCGGGGCTGCAGCCCCCGTAGCCCCCACCTTAATCCGGCCCTGGGCGTAGATAGCCTGGTGGTGGTGATGATGATGATGATGTCGCCGCACACGCTAGGCTGAATCCTTTTGTAGCGCCGTGGTAACGCACTCGGATCGTCCTCTGGACACCCGGGTTTAATCCCTGTGCGAACTGAAATGTTTGTACGCGCCCTCTAGGCGGCGGCCATTTTCAGCACCGGAGTCGCACAAGGACCATGCCGCTTCTTCGCCCAGGGGGGCAGTTAAATATTTTGCCATATAGTATTAATGGCGGAATTTCATTGTTAACTCGGTACACAGCCGCGTGGCACGCTGAAAGAGGTGGCCACAACCGCTTACCAGTGGCAGCCCAGGTTGTCGGCGGAAATGATCCGGAGGACGTCCTCGGCGTCCATCTCGAGGAACTCCTTGGTCGCCGCCACGGACATAAAGTGCGCCGTCAGGAACTTGAAGGCGCGCCGTTCCTCTTCCGCGAGGTTCAGACGCCGCGCCGCCGAGTACATAAGGATCTGCTGGCCCATCGGGGTCGTCTCCGTCTCGACCTGGGCGGGTGCGGGTCGCGCAGCAAATTAAAAGAGAACTCCCATCATAGCCCGGGACGCGGCTTCGACTCAAGCCACGTCGGACGCGTTTATGATAAAGGAACGGCTCTGCGTCGAAGTTATACATCTCCAGGTGGTCAAAATGTATCCTGAGACCTTCACTACGGCACGCCTGGCATACCAGGCGTAACTTCGGCGCGTCAGACCCCTGAAAACAAATTTTCAAGAATTACGATAAACTCAAGAAAGAACGTAAAGGTGTACATATCAACGACAGACTTAACAAAAAAGAAATTGCTGTTTGCATTTAGGCCGTCTTATCTTTGAATGAGAAAGTATTGTGGTAGTTGGAATCAGTGAATTGACCGTGAGCCTCCGGCAAACGCTGTCATCTTCATTGGTCAATGCCCCTGAGTGGGTGTGCGGAATAGAGTTTCATGCTGATATATACTAGAGGGAAATCTGTCGCTGCAGTCGCGGGCCGCCGTGGGCGGCGCCATTGCCGCTAGCGACGTTCCTCGCCTACTTGGCTTAGCTAGCCATATGGCTTCTTTTTTGTCTCGAAGGAAAAGGGTAGCATTTTTTTGCTTGTTAATCGTGCATGAAGCTTCTACATGATCACTAAAAAAATTATCGTTCTGGAGCTTCAATTTTATAATAACAAAACACATTTGATTATTCGTTTACAGTAACATTGTTGATTTTTTGCAGCCAGAGGCAACTTTCCACCCTGTTCATGAGCCATGCCAAGGACAAGTGCAACGTGCCTGCCCAGTACATGACGGAACGTACGCCAAAGCGCGGCTCCCCTAGACAGTGGCTCCAGATTTCCCTCTAGTATATATTAGTATGAAACTATTGTGCGCGGGAATCGTTGGTGGGCATACGTTGATGTCGCAGCTAGACAGGAATGGTTAAGGCAGGCGCTATTTTGTGGACCAGCAGATGATCATAAACCCAGGATAATGGGCAGCATTTCTGTGGACCAGACCACAGATTTATTTTGTGGACCTCACCAGGGTATAGTCGATCCTTATTTGTCTAAGGCAACCTAAACGATGCCAATTCTCACTGCTTTACATAAATAATGCGTAGAATTGACTTAAAAGGCTTCTGAAGTGGTTTTAAAACGGCTAAAAATCCATTTTTTTACAATTAATGGATTGGTCAGCTGTAAACTTCTTTCCGACTTTTTTGGCTTGGGGACAGCGGTAGTTGTCGATAAAGTTAAATCTATCCTCCACCCACTGTTCACTCCAGCACCTCCGGAAGAGCTAGAAACCGAGAGGCAGTGACTGGAAGTGACGTCATATTCGAAAGGCGGCCAGTAACGTGCTCCGCCGCTTCGCTGTGTCCCAGTTTTTTGGGCGAATTTCAGAATTAGGCATGCGTGTAATCTACATTTTATTAATATTTATTGTCTAGGGTTGCTTCCGCAATGCTGTTGTGTTTTTAGTGATTCCCTAAAACGACTCCTAGATAATATTTCTTACCCGAGCTCCCGTGGCTACTGCACTGCTTTCACGAGTCGTCCAGGCGGGTCGTGTATAGTCGGGCGCCCTGTGCTGAAGTGCCCCAAGTTCCTGATCCACTATTATAAGGGGACTAGAAAAGTTGCGGGATCGCAAGGCTCTGGGTTTCTTGAACTTCTTGCTCGTTTTCCCGATCAAAATTGTTGGCTATGATGACAGCTTAGATAAGTATGTAGATTTCGCGCGTCTTTAACAATAAATCAAGCAAGCTTGAAAGCATGACGCGTTTTCTCCCGACCGGAAGCGCTCCGCATATACGCTGGCCGATCATGTTCGTACGGCCGACGAAACGGCTCGAACTGCGTTTGCCGCGGCAGCAACCGCTCGTCGTTGCTGTCCATAATCACAGCAATCGCGAAAAAGAAGGTACATGTGGAAGATATTGTGGTGAAAAATTGTGCTTGGGATTGTCGTCTGAGGTGACTGAAAGCGGGGATCAAATTTGGGCCGTCATGTGAAGCCTACACTTTTCTACGACGACCGGCCGCGGAGGCTGGTCGACGGCGGGAACTGCACCTGCCCGATCACGCGATGCAGAGAGGGGCCGAAGGATGACGCTATACCTAAGCGTGAGAATGAACACAGCACCGAACACTAAAATGGCAATCGACGTGAACATAAGGTTTTTACATGCGAAGAAGGCGATGATAGCGTGGTGAAAACTGTGTTAAGGATTGCCATTCGCAGTTGTAGAAATAGCAGCTACGAGACATCTGCCTCGATGGTAAGCCTAAAGTTCCCAACATCTGAGCTGTTCGGGAAGACGCTCTTCTAAATAGCATCTTCGATAAACCGCTCCGGCACGCACTGGGGCTCACCAGTGCAACTTGTCATCCTCGATAAACCGCACCGGTGAGCACCATCTGTCCTCGATAAACCGGTATGAACAGTCGCGGGGCAATTTTCGGCTGCCCCGTCGCGCACCGAGAGACTTGACGGAGCTTGGGAGTACCGGGGTGCAATACCGAGATACATCGAAAACGTCGCTGGCGAAGTGGCTCTCTCAGCCGTCTGTTGCAGCGACGGCGCGTGGACGCACTCGTGTGACAGCGGAAACGGCTGTATGTTGTTGCTGACAAGGATAAGTTCGTTGCGTGTTCATCAGACAGCGATCCGACAGGCTAAGAACGGAGATTGATGATGAGCACAGAGAGATTATGTGCCGCGTATGAATTTCGCTTACTGCAAACAAGGCTGCATAGCCAGCATTGCATTCGTTTTGTTCGAATGAGGAATCACGCACAGCCACTGGAGTGCCTGGACCATGAAGGGCCTTCATATTTTGCCGTAACTGGACGAAAGGCCGTGACTGCAGGCACTCGCGCTGTTATAATTCTCAGAAGACGATAAGGAGCTTGGCTGTTTAGTACATAGGATACGTTGTCGCGAATGTGTGAGGTATATAGGGTATGTGGTGGCTTTCAAACAATATAAGTTCATAGCAGGGGTGTGTCAGTCAGCTCCTTTATTGGAACTTGTCCATGCGTTCGTAAGTTGCTGTCATAGCCCAAGAGATGGCGCTAGTGTAGAACCGCTAAGGTTGTCTTCGATCAACGCGCGGTGCCGGTGCGCACCGTCGTGGGCGCTATGCACCGCGTAGGCTTTTTGGGCAACCCCGGTGCGTATTTATCGAGGACGCTATAAAACTCGTCACGCGTGAGCACGTTGCGCTTGGGCTCCCCTAACTTTTGGGGGGCCCCCAACGTTGGTTCCAACGGAACGACCCGACACCGGCAGCTCTGCACCTCAGCGCGACGCGGCCACCCGCGGCGGCCGCATCTCTGCTGCCTGCGCGAATCGCAGGCCGCTACACAGCTTGTTACCGCCTGCCCGAATGAATGGATTAACACGTTTATTGAGCTTAAAGGGAAAGGATAGAGGATGTAGTTAGCCTCGTAAGTACAGGAGGCCTCTTGTCCGCGGGCTGCCTACAGGGCGCGCCGCACCAGGGCGACCTGGCGCTCCGGTGCGGAGCTGGTCAGCTAGGACTCCCATTGCTCAGGGGAAGGGCCGGGGAGGGGGGGGGGGGGGGGAATGTGGGTGTTGGGGGCAGGAGAAGCCGAGGGGGTAGGTGTTGAGAAGGATGTGGGCAGTCGGGAGGTTACACATGCGAGAAAGGGGATGCCGGTGTGTGAAAAACTTAATTGTGATTAGCGCTGGCAATAAAAGCGACGGTAAAATATCTGCCCAAGTTCCCTGCATCCGATGAAACTGAATTCGGTAATGAGTCGTTGGGGGGGGGGGACCCCTTTCTAAAGCTCGCCGCGAGCGAACTTTATTCTAAGGAAAGAGTGTGTGTCTTCAGTTCCCCAGTTCTGTATCTAAAAGGGAACAGAATGAGCTCTTCAGACCTCCGAGCGCTCACCGCAGCGCTGGCACTTTTGAATATGACGTAAACTACTATCGGTCAACCGCGAAAGGCAGCCGGGGCTCTTGGCAGCGCCCCCGGGCAGGGGTCGTTTGTTTTGACGAAAATAGGTGGTTTGGGTGTATTGAAACATGAAATAAACATGTCTAATGCCCCCACCGAAATTTCTTGAAAGGCTCTTCAGCCTGCCCTTTAAGAGAACCGGCTACAGCAAAAAATTCCTCTGCAACTTACCGAGAGATTACTCAACACTATAGGCTGATCTGAATGAAATTTCCGGCTGCCCACACTGCTCTAAATAAATGGCAAACAGTTGCTTGGTGCAGGTTACAATCAAATACGTTCCCTCACCCCACCCTGTGTCACCGCAGCTATCCGGATAGGTGCACGGACAGATCCAAGTGGTGCAACATTGCAGCAGCCACACTACACCATATGGTCTGGAAATGTCCCAATAAACCACGGGCCTTTGAACAAGCAATACATATAAGAAGTAGTGAGCAGTGGGAGGCCACACTGCTCAGCTCTCTTCCCGGGATACAAGCTGCTGTCATCCAAATGGCAGAGGACGCCGCCAGGGACCACGGGTTCCTGACCGCCGTCTAATGGGACGAAGATACCGGACTTTTCCGCACGCTACATTCGTCTTAAAAGGGATGACAATAAAGTCTGTTCTCTCTGTGTCCGGCGCCTGTGTCCGGTGTCCGGCGCCTGCTTAGGAATTCCATGAGTGCTTAATCAACAGCAAAATTAACCGCGAAATTTGTTGCTTGTAAATGGCCACGTTGCTTGATTACTTGGTGTTGGGAGCATATGGCGCTCACGTCACCGCAAAATCACGCGACTTTTTCCGTGAAGAGCCGCCGCTGCAATTAAAAGTTCGCGTAGTCTTCACCCGAAATGCTCGTTTCTGGTGGGACGACAGCAAGCTCACCTGAATACAACGTTTGACGACATCAGACATGTGGAGCCGGAAGGCCGCATTGAACACGTCGGCGACGTTCTCGGGCGTCACATCCAATTTACCCGTGTTCATGTACTTGAGCAGGACGGCGAATGTTGGTGCGGACACGCCCGACAATTTGAGCTGAAATAGTAGAAAACGAAGCGTAGAGTTCCCTTACGAGTACACGGAATATTTCTTCGGTTTCTATTGCAGGTGGAAAGCGTGCTTCAGCATCTGGACGGCGAAAAAAGAAGCACTTCCGTGCATCGGCTTGGACCACGAAACGAAAACTGGTTCTTGTATTAGCGAAAAAACCTGCACGGAAAATCGTGGCCGCGCTACGTTTCACGGGCATGACACTTTGACGGTGATTCGGTGTATAGTTGCTCGTTTGGGCGGTAACCAAGCAACCAAATTTGAGAGCAGTTGGGCACACAAACATTTGGGGCTTTGATTGATGAAATTCTCCCGGCATTGATGTCCTAACTGAATTGATGCATTTGGGAGGAAATATTACAGCCGTCCGGCATGCTAAGGGGAAGGCCGGTTCCCATCTAGGACATCTTATTCTTTGACATCGACGTACCCAGCTACATTTGTCGAGGCATTGATAATTTTTTTTCTGCACTACACTTGGAAAGCAGTTCACTCGTTCAAGATGGTTGATTGGCTGTTATGCCGCCATAACTACGTTTAACGCGGGACGTCAACGGAGACGCTGACCAAAGGTACTCCCAGCCGCCAGTTTACTGAATTCGGCACCATTCTAAGAGAACTGGCTAACGCTTGTCGAACCTTGGCGTCCCATTTTTATGGCGAGATTCCTCCCCTTGGTGCCTCAAAAAATGAGCAAAACAATCACAAATGGCTCTAACGTCTATAAAGTTTTGTAAATTTATCCCCGGCGGTCTTTTGTGCAATAAATCTCCCCGACTGAAGTGCGAATGGTTAATTCTCTGTTACTCCCGTGCTCTGACGGGGTGGGGGTCAAACCACCTTGTACACCAAAGAACACCAATATTAAAACTCTCTCAGTGTTATGAAGGGCTCATAGACCACGTTATAGAGAGTGAGAAGATAACACCGACAACAATATAGCAAGCCTGAAGACTCGCTTCCTATGTTCTTGGGGCTGAGGGCGTTGCGAATGTTCGTTTTAACAATCAACAGAATTAGTGAAGATATTTTAGGGCGTGTTTTCAAAATCGCCATTGCTCGAAGTGCCTTTTTAAAGGTTACCTTCACTACTTTTGCTCAGCGGTTTCGCCGCAGATGCGCAAGTTCACCTTTTGACCGGAGATACCACCCCAGCGACACACCCCTCGAAGCGCGTCGCATGATCCACCGGGCTAGCTTTCAGCGCCGCGCACAAGGCCCCGTTTTCAGTCGCTCTGCTCAGCATGAGCGGCGGCGGCCGCCGCCGCGGTCGGCAGCTGATCGGCAGCCGACCACCCCTGCAGGCTCACGCATGCGCCGCTGGCTCGTCTCGGGCTACGTGACTCGTCTCGCGCCCGGCGAAGAGGAACGGCGCGTTCGCCGGGCCTCCTCCTGTGAGTGTTGCACTGGACCGAACTGCCTTGAGCCGTGGTCGGCAATACAGCCACAACAAAGGTTAAATAAGCGAAACCAAGACTCAACCAGACTAAGCCAAGCTTTTACTTTGCATATCCAAGTTTAGCTAAGCCAAGCCGCGGCCATTTTTTAGATAAATTTTGTTTCAGTTTTTTATTCACGTTCAAAATATTTTCGGAAAGGGGCGTAAAAAAGCTGCTGAAATCGGTTTAATTTTGGTTTTTGGTCCACCTCACGAATTACAAATCAATTTTAACTTCTGGTTTTGTGTGCAGTGCGCTCTTTCGGGTGTGTTTGTAATCTTAGCATGGCGTCACGATGTGAGGGAAAGTGGGTTTCGCCTTAGTATTTACGTGTTGCGTTTTCAATAAACTAGTTCTGAGTTCAGCGTCGTCTTTCCTCTTCCTTTTGCTTGGGCATTCGTTCAAAACTACGCCGCCCCTCGAGATATTAAACCGATACCAGCTTGCCCAAATGTCGATTCTTTTTAAATAGGTCCCACCAATTTTAGATGTTACAAGGTAGTATCGGCATAAAAAAGCGACGACTTCATTTATAGCGCAATATGGTAAGGCCACTGCTTTCGAATTTGAGCGACCGTCGTGCGCAGGCGGGACAGCCTTATGTGCCTGACAAAATAAACGACTGCGTTTGACAGCTAGGCATGACCAAGAAGGAACAGTATACCTTCTGGCCGTTACAGTGGGGAGGAAAGAAGCAGCAGCAGCAGAAGCCGAAACCGAAACAAGCAACCTGCAACCACCGCAGGCATCCGTGGGGCAAGCAATTCAGCAGCGCAGTCGGTGGATCGGCAGGGCATTCATGCAAATAAACCGCCCTTGTGCGCTACCAAGTCCGGAGAAGGCATTGCTACTCGAGTAGGTATCATAATTTCAAAACTTTTCTGTACATAATGCTAGAGCTAATCTTACTTAGACCATAAATGGGGTTTAAGGCTGTCCAAGGAACATATTGAATTATTCAGGTGAAATCATCTCAATGCAGTAAATTTTAAAAGAAATCACATGTTTAATTCCACCCGCGTGAGAACAAAGGATAGATGGAGGCGTCAAACAAAGTGCCGCAAAATGAAGCATTTTACAACGCGCCGTTAGGGTCATTTTCGGTGGGATTTTTTGTCACCCTGGAAAACCGACAACCACCTCCATTGTTAAAACATATCCCTTCAAGGTAATTCATAAATTACAATGGCAGCTACCGTCAGAAGCAGAATTTAATGGCGCCTGGGAAGCAGCTCACGACCCAAATGGAAACCAACAGTTTTGAACTGGTGGGACAGTATGGCATGGTTAGGCATTAAACCGAAATCGTTTGAGCATGCTTTGAGATTTATCGAATTCTACTATTGCAGCGTTTCATTTTTAGGATTTTCTCGCAAAAGAACTGTTTCTGAGATGCCGTGCATGCGCGTAAAATTTCCTATGCGTACACTACAATTGGAAAGCGGAAAGACAAAGCAAGACAACGCTACTTGAACTTCGTTCGTACTCCCATTTAGAAGTAGAAATTATTATTAGCAGTGCTCCTCCTTCATTGTTTAGAAGGGAACTTTGCGTTGTAAATGAGTGAGGAGCGACGGTCCCAATGAAAGCATACAGGGCAGACAGCCGACAAACTTTTTCATAAAGGTCATATTACACGTTAAGGGCGGGAAAAAATAATTTGTTAAAAAACACAGAGGAAGCAGCAATGAAGACAAATCGCGAGGAACTAAGCAATTGTACAGGTGCGGCCACCGTTAGAGGTTACATGGCAGCGCGTGGTCGCGCTCCGCGGAGCGCCACGACCGGCGCCACAGGAATTTCGCTGCACATGCGCAGTCAGTGCCGGAGGCGGAAATAGCTGCAGGTCGTCTGTTACGGTTCGTCCCACTTCGAAGTGCGCGGCGAAAGTATACAAACGACAGTCACGGTGCTGTAACAAAATGTATTCGAATTGCGTTATCAAAGCACGCATTGCTGCACACATAAAATTTTAAATACGCCTCCCACTTCCGCATGGTCATTCTTGCTAAATATGATCGCTATCAACATTTTTATATTTGAAAAAAAAAATCACACGACAGTCTTGATTTAGCAAATCCATGCTTCAGACTTGTTAGAAGAAAAATTACAAACGAGCTTACTATTTAGGGTGCATCCTGCATGCGTGCCTCAATAACAGTTTCTTACAATATACTCTAGAGAGGAATCTGGCGCTAGCGTCTATGCGGCTCACATAAAGGCCGTCTGTGTCGTCATGGATCGCCATTACATCATGCGCTCGCCTTAGTTTTATCATTGGCTTGGATTGAAGCGTTCTGGTGACCGCGGATTTAAACAAAGTGACACAAAAACGCGAAGAATAGTGTGCAATTATGTTAGTGGAAAATAAAACAGGCTGTTCTAAAACTAAGGAAAAAGGAAGTCAAGCGCATTTTTGCCGAAGCGGTTATGCCTGCTATTCTGCGGCCAAGGGGGTAGTTACGAACAATGTTAACATTTTTTTTGGGGGGGGGGGGGAGGGGGGGGGGTGGACTCATTGGAGACTTATTTTATCATTATTTCAAATAATAAGTTATTTGAAGAGTTTGTTAAATTTTTTGAGCGTGCTCTGAAAACGTCGCCTTCGTGGTGAACCGGTGCAGTGACCGCCAGCACAGTTTAACAAAACTTGCTGCTGAGCGAGTTGGTTTATACTTGAAGAAAAAAGAAAACGTGGAGTTAAACAGTCGTGGACGATGACAAGATAGGACGGATACAGGCGCCCGTATCTGTACTATCTTGCCTTCGTCGCAGTACGTTTTGTTTCTATTTTTCGTCAGCTACAAATTTCGCGCAGACGTATTACCCGCTCAGTCATACGTCCTTCGACTGCGGCATGACCAGCGTCAGGTACGATCACGCACTGCCTGCTGTCTCACAGAACACGGCTACCACAGAACAGGGAGGATTTCGCCTGCCTCGGGGCTCGTAGACGTGTTAATGCATAGTGAAGAAGGCAAATCCCAAAAACCGCTTAAGAATCTAATTATCATGCCAAGCCCAAACCAAAAGCGGGGGTCTTCCCATAAACCCCCACGACGACATGGCTTACCAGGCGCAGTTTCCTGTCTAGTACACTTACTAAGAAGCTGTATGCTAGATCACTAAGTTATACTACTTTAACAGAGCACATGGCTGCAGTGTTTTCGTACAGGAGTGCACGCGGAAGAGTGATAAGAACTGGCAATTTCCGGCAAGCCCGAGCGAGAACCGTAGCAGACGACACGTAGCTATCTCCGCCTACAGCACTGATTGCGCATGTACCGGAAGATCCCGCGGCGCCCTTCGTAGCACTCCGCCGCGCTCCGTGTTACTATAGTGTACTAGTACACTATAGTGTTACCTCTAACAGGGGCCGCGCCTGTACATAATCATTAACATTCTCGGCAGTTGAAGACGGCGGGAAAATTTTTACAGCATGGTGTCATTGGCGTAACGATGAAAACGTAAATATAGACGTAAGCGAGCGTGAATGTGAAGCGAGCGTGAACGGGAACGTCGACCTTGCGATAAAAAAACGGTGTACCAACCATTGTTTCCTGTCTTAGTTTAAAAGAAGTATTGCAGAAAAGTCTGCAAGTAGCAGACATTAAAGGGGGTATGAAGGCGAAATCCGTGTTTGATTCATTCGAAAGAATGCCTTTTAGAGTAAAAATCACGCCAATTTTAACACAAACTCCACTCAAATGCGCTATATAATTAGGAAAAGGAACCACGAGCTCATTTGCTGCGTTAGAACCTATGGAGTATTATGGACAGCTCTGCGATTGACTTGGCCCTGCAAAAGCAAACTCAAGTTAGGCACGGCGTATAAGCTTGCAGTACGAGCTATTTGCGCTTAAATGTAATGCATATTCTTCTTATCGCAGTTGGAATGGTGCGGTAAACAACTGCAATTAGAAACGTACACGCACACGTGCAGCAACCGTGCGTACTGCACGCACTATGCCGGTTGTAGCTGCACAGCCGCCTGGCGCGTTCAGTTTACACTGGTGAACTGACATAAGCGGCATTGTCTTCTGTTACTCTGTCAAGCATACCCAGTATTTCACGAAATAATTACTATGAACTGTAACAAAAATTAACCAGCAACAAATCTGGTCAAAAACAAAGCGAGTGCGAACAGCGGTACTGAACAGTATCGTAACGTGATCTCGGACGTGTGACGGTACGTTTCGCCGTTCGCTACAACACTAATCGGCATACCGCCCTCGGTACGCCATCGCAGACGTCACGAAACCCACGATTCAGCGGGAGGGTAAAATGTTTTGGCTTTAATTGTTTACTTTCCCAGTGAACAAAGCATTGATTGGTGCCGGACAAGGACTGGGGGTGCTATAAAACACCAGCTCTTTCTAATAAAACGAACTTGTAATTTGTCTTAACGGCCCCTTTGAGTGGAAAGGGTCTGTCTATGCAGAAAAAAAAAGTTCGATGTCATTTACTATGAAAGTGAATGGCCGACGGAGACGTTTGTGGGTGGTTATTGGTTGGCCCCAAACTCCCGCTCACAAAAGCCAAGCCAGCTTACAAAAGCCAAGCTTACACCTATTTTATTAAAGTTGGCTTTGCTTCTGAACACGAGTGCGCTGCGAGGAAAACATATTTTGTGGGCAGTGTACGCCATCTTATATTAAATAGTGAGGCGCTGGGGGCGAAGAGGCGGCCGAATGAAGATGGGGCGCCTCAGCTCTCGCAGGAACGCGCAGGGAGGAAGGGAAGGCGCGCGCATACCTTGTGCTTGTTCCGATTCTCCTGCTTCTCCAGGGTCTTCCTGAAGAAGGGGCTGTGCTTGGTCAGCAACGGGCGGTCCACGTGGAAAGCGCGGCCCTCCACAACCACGTCCACGGTCGACCGCTGGCCTCCGCTGCCGGACAGGCCGCCGCCTGAAAGCGACGCCATGCCGGACGTCTCCCGGGCCCACTGCATCACCGGGCAGAGTCGGGCACACCCGTATGTAGTCACCGCGCGTGTGCAGAAACACATACCGCTCAGTGGCTGGGTGCTGCGTTGCTCAGAAGCTCTACTGCGCTCATTTACGGCACGTTTGCACTTCCATGCTAAGCTCGCAGGATTTGCTGACGCCTTCCTTATGTCCCGTTAGGTTAAAAATATTTAAGGAACGATATCGTGGTAAGGTCTTGCGCAATGCGATAAGTGGGAAAAATATTCGGTTGTTCGCTCTCCGTGGGAAACATTACGAAATAAACGAAGAGCACAGTGCAGTGAGCGCCAGTGGCAGTGTCGAGCCTAAATCATGACGACCGACACGTGATGGCATCCATAGGCTACATGGGAATTTACCCGTTCAACGAAGGTATGAAGACGCGGAAAGACCACTTGTCAGTCACGTAACGTTAGTGCTAGGGAAATATTTTATCTCACCTACCACTGAAATAGGGTGTCTCGACTTCAAACCCGACATCGTTCAGCTGAGGCCCGCGAAAACTTGGTCTCAAAGTCACCTGGCCTTCAGCCATACTCCAACATCAAGAAAATGAAAGTTGTCATTGGTAAATCGAGGCTATCTCGGAGCTTTCTCCAAAAACGTGATGTACTTTGGAACTAAAAATTAGGCACCCTGTAGTTATCGCAATGTGCTTATGTTTATCAGAGATTATTAAAGGTGCGCTGCAGTCGTTTATTGAAACATTGGCAGAATTTGCCTTTCGTTGTACTGAGCTTTTTAGGGGTACCACAACACTGAAAAAACGGCATAGATACCTACAATAAAAACCCTACAATAAAATCCATAAAGTGGCATAGCGGATGTAAAGGGTTGATTTCACGCGTACGACATTAGGTGATCCAGCACACATGGCGTGCTGATCTGTCTAAGCATAGCAATGTTTGGGCAGAAAGGGCGAAAATTATCAGACAGGTAAAACTATGCGTGCTCACTTATCTTGACTACCCTTTAAACCTCGGCTGCAGGTTCAACTTCATTCAACCTTGACAACGTCCTAGCCTTCTCATCTCCTCTCGCAAACGTTGACCACTCCTCGGCAATGCAGTAAGCTCTGCGTTCTCGTCATTCTTTCCCAATATGGGGAACTGAGCCTCACTCAAAAGAGGACGTCAAGCTCACGAGGTCGAAACCAGGTCGTTTACCTCGGGTTAGGTCGGAGGTCACCGACCCGAGCAGTCTCAGTGGCGCGGGTCTCGTGCTTGGACAGTGGCGGCTACTGGTGACACAGCAAATTGGGTGAACAGTGCCAAAGACGAGCCCAAGATGATTGGGGCCTCATTCCCCACGGCCAGCCCAACGCTTCACGGCGATAAGAGGACACTCTCTCACTCGGATTGAGCTAAACAACGCGATCGCGCTTGGGAAAAGCCTGTCTGTGATAGGGGTTGTCCACGTGAGCTTAATCCGAAATATATCTTTTTTTTGTGTGTCTCCCTTACGCCTCGTCAATCGCGATGCCACATAGACGATCGCTGGCGGTAGAGCAAAGCTAGAATTAAGCCTGGGGCGACGCGGGCCCGGCTACAGTCATTGTTTCTTTCCTAATACGCAACATCCATATGGTGTACCAATATGCGGGCTGGCTATATAGAGCCTAGTGAAATTGCCTTATTCACCACGTTATCTCGGGAGAATACCGCCCTGTGCTTATGTAACGTTAAAAACCCGACATGTCTAGGCCTTAGCTATGTGGATATGGTTTCGGTATACAGAAGATAACCTGTAGCTTCCTGTTTGACCCGTTTTTTTTTAAATGCATGGTCGATAATAAACCCACCATACCATGAAAAAATCTGTTTATTATTGGCTAAGGACGTCAACGGAAACAGGGCTTTCATAAAGAATCATTAGAACGAGTGTCCTTGCAAAAGTAGAAACATCCTCATGCTAGGAAGGAGCCTGCCTGCAAATATCAAGTTAATCTACGAGTCATAGTGAAGCTAGCGCAACATATACGTGTTGAATATTGTCGTTATTTGCACACAAGTTCGTCAGGCCAGGCCACCCAGCATTTTTCAGAGCTTATTAGCATGAGTGCTTTCGAATAAATTTCCGGTTATACACTCCTTTTACACGCATACGTACTCGCGCAAGATTCCCAGAAAGAAGACCCTGAAATTAGCACCAGCACCACATACGAGCTCAAAAATCCTGCGTACGCGAGTAAAACTCACGTATTGGCTGCAACGAAAGAATGTCACAATGAAAAATAATTAATTGTCATCGGAACATGCCAGGCAACGCGCTCCTTGGTAACGCAGCAAATCAATCTGTCGCTAGCAGTAGTGCCACGTCGGTCAGGATATTGTAAACGAGCAAACCTAAATGTACTGATATACCTAGCATTGAAAGAAAACAAAGGAAATCTATTAGAGTACCCACAGAACTTTGAAATGACATCTTAGAAGCGCGACACGCCACCTCGCTCTTTAAAAGCTTACGTTGACCTCTAACCAAGAGCTAAGCTTCGCTGCCCACTCGCGAACGAATTTCTGCTCGAAGCCTAACAATTACTTTTCCTGGACCACTGTTAAAGGATTCGCAGCCACGGCGGATGGCACGGCAATGCTAACGCACAGTGTGCCATCCGGGGCTGCCGCTTCCGACTAGGGCAGGCAATATCGACGCTGAAGGCACCACGTCAAAATCCCCTAAAACCATTCCAAGCCGTGATTCAATCGTTTTCTTCGTCTGCCCCGCAGCGCCGTCACGTCGGCTAACAGCTGCAAAATCGCCGGAGCGGCCGCCACGCTCAAGTCGCGGCCAACGGTCGCCGAGCGGCCACCGAAGACGCGGTTTTCGGGTCGCGACGCGCTCGCGGGTCGCAAAGGGAAGTGGAGCGGGCTTACCTGTGGCGACTAGGACCTTTGGTGCAAGAATGGGTCCCGTTTTGTCCGGGCCATCTTGACCGAAGCTTCCAAAACGCCACGCGCTGCCCGTCGGACTGCGGGACCCTCGGCACGCGGCGGGAGCGCGCACCTTCTTCACCCGCTGAGCTCCACCGCCATGCCGCTGCCGAGTACAGAACCACCGAGCGATGTGGGCAGTGAACGGGCTTCGCGGCGCCGTTCTTCAAGCTAATCTTTTTTGCCCTTTAGACCGCTGGTTGAAGTCGAAATGAATTTGAAAAAAATATTTTATTTCAGGCAACTTGGGTGATGTACAAAATATATACATGAGGAGGTCCCGAGGTTAAAACGCCACAAATGGGGCCTCCTATACAAATAAGCATAAAATTATGGAGTGGCAAGATGAAAAATAACAACAGGAATTTTTACACGAGCATTTTGAAGACTCGCGAGAACAAACACTTATGCAAACTTCCCATCAATGTAATGATGACAATAGCTGACGTTTCAATTCTATTTTTGAAATGATGACAATAGTTAATGTTTCAATTATATATTGAACAAGGCCGCGGAATAAGATGCGTTAATATTATGATTAAGAGTATTCAGCAATCAAGTTACCGGCCCGCGCTTCCCCCATTGCGCGACGAAAAAAAAAAAGAGTTGCTACGCTTTTGCAGTCTGGGAAACGGCAAGAGAAACAATGATTGCCTCATTAGAGCCTCTCAATTTGGCCTCTTTTGGACATGGGGGCATTTTAATAGTGAGTTAATGTAAGTTTAGGTGAAAATTTATTAGTTTTTCATTTAAGGCACGCTTTTTAATTATTACCGCTTTCACTAAAAAGCAGTTACTGTTTTTTAGCGTAGGCGAGTCCCCTTGATTGGTATGTACCTTTTAGGTGATGACATCATTGCATTGTGCATACGTGAGATGATGATAAACAAACGTTTATTATAGAGCAAAGGGGTAAAGGAAGAGGGTGGGGTCAGCCTCCTACGTCCAGCAGGCCGCGAGAGGACGCTGCCGTCACCTCCCGGTCGACCAGCATAGCTTGATCTTCACGGTCGGCGCTGGTCAGCAACCTCACCCACTGCTCACGTGAAGGGGTGGGGTCACTCGGGGAGGTAGGGGTCGAGAGTGCGGGCATTCATTGACAAGATGGAAAGTGTCTAGTGGGGTATTACATGGCTGACAGGTTTTCGGGTAGAGCGTGGGAGCAATGTGGTGAAGTCGTGTACAGTTGTAGTAGGTATCTGTTTGTAGGCGTCGCCAGGTGTAGAAGTTGATCTTTATTCGCATCAAGTAAATACATGATGCTGGAAGTACGCAGAAAAAGCCTAATAGATGTCAGCTTGACGGAGCCGCAGACCTCCCCCCCCCCCTCTTTCCCCCACTGGCCGCTTGAACAGCAATTGGAAACGTTGTCCGAAAATCAAACAATACTGTTCGTTGCAGTAATCGGGTTTGTAGGAAATCATTAAAATATAGTGACACAGGAACATCATGAAATTAGAGCATAAATGTCATTAAAATACAGTAGAAAATCACTAAAATGCAGTGACACGGGGAAAACAACCACAGAAAGTGTGGGCTCGACGATTGCAATAAAAAGAGCATTAAACAGAACGGAAAGACATATATTTGCCGCTTTCGTCAGTGGCAACCCAAGAACTTAAAATGCAAGGAACCTCTACAAGGAGAAAAACAAAACAATCAAGCACACATCAAAATACGCCACCAAATAACATTCTCAGGAGGAGATGAAGACATTGCGCAGATTCCTAAAGGTGATACCTTCTAATGCTATATTTCTAGAAAGAAATGTGTTGAGCTTCTTGGTAGTCGGTTTTCGAGCATTTGTTGTCCGTAAGACGTCCTGTACGTCAAAACGCTCCGTGTTTTGACTATTGTGTCGCGTGTTGTACTCAATATTGTTTGGTTTTAGTTTTGCCAGGTGTTTAAGGAAAGATCTGCCCATTTTTACTTCTTGTTTATAAACCTTACACAGACGGTAGTCGAATATTGTGGTTACCGGCAATGCATTGTATTTTTCGAATAAAGGTTGTGTGTGGTGATGGAAAGAAATGTTTTCGAGCATTGTAAAGACTTTTTCTGTAACCTGTGAATTTTTTGCAAGTTTTCCTGAGTAGTTGTTCCCCAGACCAAATGGCAATAGTTTAACCTTGAAGAAAACAATGTCTTATATATGAGCAATATAATTTTAGGCTGTAGAATATGTTTATGGCGGTATAGAAGGACAACTATTTGAGATAATTTTTTTTTGAGTAATGTTACGTGCTCATCCCAGGATAAATGTTCATGAAATATGACTCCGAGTGTTTTTACTGACGGTACTATCTCCACTTTGGTGGAAATTGGGCATGCTTGGGCGTGCGTGAGGGAGGGGTGAGGCGGGGGATAGTTGTAGCGGAGGGGCCTGTAGCGGGTGAGAATGGCTTTCAGTGGTGGTCGGAGGTTCGGTGGTGATGTCTTCCGTGGCTGACGATTTGGACGCTGAAGATACCCGGTTGTGTATCTCGCGGGATGCAGCATGGGCTGCTTCATTCCCCAGCAGGCCGGTGTGAGCAGGGGTCTATATTATTGTGATTAATAGTTGAGCTTTTGCGAGAATAGCTGCAAGAGGAGCTTGTCCACGACGGTAGTGTAGGTAATCCTGGAGAGAGTCCGTAACAATCGTGAGGGGGAGTTGACTGCCACGAGAGAGAATAAATTCAATGGCGGAGGCCGTAAGTCACAAACCTGGCCGCCTATACGCACCCCGTGAGCGCCTTTTTTTTTGGCGTCATGGCCGAAGAGGGAAGCCATATTAATGGTTTCTCATGAGGGCAGACGGGGAGCTCAAAAAAAAAAAATTAGTAGATGACGCTAATGGGGTGGGTCTAGGCTGCCAGGTTTGTCGAACACGCATGACGACCACGTTAGGGGAGCCGTAAGCATGCTTGCATGTAAGGGAAAGCAAGCTGGCGAAAGCAACCCAAACGCGCATTAAGCGGACACCCGTAAGCTCCTTAAAAGGACAAATTCGGCTCTTAAACCTTCTGGAGATCGTTGAACTGCGCATCTGGGAAGGGGCGGCTACGGTGTTTACTTTGAGGCTTATCAAACGGCTACATTAAAGTGTTTCTAAACTGTGTTATACAATAATGTTTCACTTTACGCGCCCCTGTATACGTCCAGCAATTACACGGACATGCTTGGCTTTGGGTTTGTCACGGTGTACAATTCAATGCCTCCCACGCGTCTTCACAAAACCACCATTAATGGACGGGCGAGCGCCAACGTCCCGACGTTGGTGCTCGCGCTCGGCGTCGCGGGCCCGATATTCAGCAGAGTTGTAGGCATGGCGGCGGCGGGTGGACGTGGACTCCTAGCGCTGTTCGCGGCGCCTTCTTTGATACCAGACGCTTCCTCTTCCTTTGGTCTCTCACTCTTGAAGCGTGCGCACTCCCCCCAGGTTGCGCTACGTCACACCCACGCTGCGAAGGAACGAAACTTTCGATTTCACCTTGCTCTGTCACGCTTGGCACGCGTGCACTCCACGCCGACGCTGCGAGATTGCATGTACGTCGCCAACACGTTGTTGTGTCGCGAGCGGTAGCCGGCGACAAGGGCCCGGGGACTTCAGCGAGACGCGACGGGTGCCGGCACGGTCGGCGGCACAAGCAGGAAGTACGAGTCGTGACCCGCTGAAGCCCAAAACACGACTGGGCCGACGAGCGGCCGGTTATTCACGATGACACACGGAGACGCGCGTGCACACGGGATTGGCTAGCTCCAATCACGTGTGTCGCATCAACAACGACATCTATAGCTTGTATTCACTGGCGAGGCACGCATGCAGGTAACCGTGTGAGTGCACCGTTACTGTTACGTCGGGCTCCGCGGGATGACGGTGCTTCTCCGTGCTAAGCACATGATGTCTGTTGGACGTTCCTAACTCTACCCCACCGAACGCAAACTAATGTCTCGAGTACAATGTGAGTGCGATTAATAAAATATCTGTATCACGAAACTTGCGCTAAATGGACATACAGACAGACGAAGGAAGACGGACGATGAGCATCCGTCTTCCTTCGTCCGTCTTCCATTCGTCCGTCTTCCTTCGTCCGTCTTCCATGCGCATCGTCTGTCTTCCTTCGTCTGTCTGTATGTCCACTTAGCGCAAGTTTCGTGATATATTATGCACCAACTAGCCCAACAGCACATAATACTGAAATAACATATCTGTTGACACCACTGTTGAGAATCGGGTTGAAACGGAGCAGACGGCGCACGCCGGTGTTTTTTTTTCCTTAGGCGTGCGGCTGCAGTGGCACAAGCAGCGCCATGTCCGTGGCGCATCGGCCATGTCCGTGGTCATTTCCAGTGTTGTCAAGCGAAGGAATTGACAGCTAAACTTTTCAATGAATACCACCTATAAGACACTCTCAACACACAGGCGCACCCAGCGGGCGTGCGCTCCGAAGGATGGCGCCACTGATTCCCCACACACGCGTTACTCAGAGGTGAAAAGCCCAGATATACCCTCCCCTTTTGCTCCGAACTCCTCTCCCACTGTTTTCTTTTTTTTTCTTTCACACATGCACTCTTGTTCCTGCCGAGGCCCTCCAGGGCACGGACGTACGTTTCGCCTAGGCATACACAGCTTAGCCTTAAAAAAATGCGTTGTGCGCACCGAACCTACAACTGCAGTGGAAATTTGCGTTGTGCCCATTTCAAAAATGTCCATTTCAATCATTACGTAATTTCCGTTGCGGGATCTCCGACCAACGACATGCGCAGAAACTGACGCCCGCCTTGCGTGTGCTGCGTAGCATCCAAGTCGTCTGCTCTCAGCCATGCAGGGCTCACTCGAAAAGCAGAGCCAAGATTGCGTAGTGCGTAGAATTCCGTATTTTATTTGTTTTTGTTGTTTATGTCATGGTACAGGGGGGGGGGGTATTGGAGAATGTCTCGGGAGGAGGGAGGGGAGTGAATGATTGAGAGGATTGTAGGAGAGTAGAATAAAGGAGGAAGGAAAATAGGGTCGAGTTATCATCAGCATCATCATAATCATCATCATCAGGACGAGGACGAAAGCCTCTCCCAAAGATCTCCAAATACGCCTATCGAGTGCAAGTTGAGTCCATGCTTTCCCCCCGAATTTTCGCAACTCATCTCGCCATCTTGCCCTCGGCCGACCCCTATTGCGTTTGCGGTTCGTTGGAAGCCAATCTGTTAAACGCATGGTCCACCTGTTGTCCATCATACGCATTATGTGACCCGCCCATGCCCAGTTCCTTCGCTTAATTTGAACTAGAATGTCCTCCACTCTAGTCTGTTCCCTAATCCACGCGACTGGTTTCCTATCCCTTAGTGTGACCCCTAGCATTCTCCTTTCCATAGCCCGCTGAGCCGATGTTAGTTTTCTTTCAAGTCGTTTAGTGAGACCCCAAGTTGCTGCCGCGTACATCATTACGGGAAGAACGCACAGATTAAATAGCAGCTTTTTGAGGGACAGCGGAAGCTGGCTAGTAAGGATATCTGAATTCTTACCGAAAGCAGCCTATCCCAAGCTGGCGAAGCGGTGGCAAAGGCAGGGTATCAAAAGGTAGCCAAAGGTAGCAGAAGGAGTAAGTGGTAAAAAAGGCAAGGGGGAGAGGAAAGCAGACGAACGAAATTGCAAGTGGAAGAGGGGAGGAGGGCGAAGGTGAGGCGGAGGCGGTACGGCGTTAAAGACTAGTCCTTTATGGCAGGGAGGTCCCTATATGCTAACGTTTGCTAAATTAAGCACAGGCGGCATTCAAAGCAGACGAAGCCCAAGCATGGCACAGAGAAGAGCTTAGAAAATAATATTTTACAGCCCTCCAGACTACAAACTGGGCGCGTAGTCTTTACAACACACATAATAAGTCACCCTAGCTTTGGAATAAGCCAAATATCATTCCAAGCTAGCGTTAATCACACTACTGCGGCCGTTGCGTCACCAAAGTCCGGGTTAGAAATGGGCATATGACCGTGAGTACGGGTTAGGTCCTCCTTCGCGAGGTAGTCCCAATTCCGTGGTCCCACAAGTACGTCACCAGCCAGGGTTGCTCCACGGGTGCTCCCCCCAGGGAGCTCCCCCGTTGGTGCTCGGACTCGCTGTCGGCCGCAATGTCGAGAAGGGGTGCGTTGGACCCCTCGGCGGGGCCAGATAGCAGCGTCTGACGAATACGACCCGTACGGCTTAGTGTTCGAAGCGAAACCTGACTCACGGCCTTTCGCGTCGGCGATTCCAACTGTGAGTACGCGCCTCGCCTTTCGTGCGTAAATTGTGCCGGGACTGTCTGGAATTGCATTTCTTAAAAATTTCAGGCCTGTCGAGCCATCAACATGCGTGGCCGTTACTTCCGGCGTATCTCCTTCCGCGGGCGGCTCCTGGTTTCTTCCGGTGTTGCGTTCTCTGGTGATCGTTTTTGGAGGTTTTTATCAAGAAAGTGTTTTATTCCCGGATACACGAAGATTTCACATACGTCATATCCGTCACGGAAGTGACGTCAGTACTCCTTTGCCGAAGCGACCCGCCAGCAGGACGTCGCTCGCCAAGGACACCCACAAGGCAACCGCCGACCCACAAATTAGATGTGCAGATTTTGCTGCACATTTCACTTTCGTGTTTTACAGATTGATTCATACGACTGAGGAATCAACCACAGTTTTTTTTGATGTACTCGATTGTTCCATACGTAGGCATAAAATAAAGTCGATGACGTCACGTTGGCTGAGGAAGAAGATTTATTACGAATTACGGTGTCCCCAGTGGTTGCACTGAAGTTCGTGTCGCAAGTTTCGCTCGTCGTTTCGTAGGAAGTTGTTAGGACGGCAGTGCTCGGCAAAGTCAAAGAGGCGGGGATGTTCGGTGGAGCAGAAGGTTTGGTCGGCACGTTCCTCGTTCTGAAGTAGTTACGTAACTCGCTCGTTCCGTATGCGCGGTGACCAGCGTTGCCATGGCTTTGACCCGCCGAACAGTCAATGACCTGGGCAGTTCTAAAAAAAAACCATCACCGATGGGTAAAACTTCCAGTACGTGAATAACCAAATAAGGCCAGCACATCATAAAATTTAAATCCCGATTGACAGCTGCTGAGAAAACATGAGAGGTACAGTAGAACTTAATAAAAAGAACGACTCACCTTAACTCAAGTACATGCACATCTTGACGCTTGTGGAACGCTCTAAACATCTCTGGATGTTAACATCCCCGAAGATTTGGAATGATCACGTACCTTTGGCGTCGATCGGTTCGAGTGCGCGCAGCTGCCTTTCGGTGCGAGTGATGCTCGTGTCGCGGAAAATGGCGAGGACGGGCAGGCCGGATATGACCGCCGTACACGCGACAACGACAACCACGAACAGCGAGGCCGGGAAGATGCTCTCTCGGTCGACCACCGCGGAAAATGGGGTACGCGTTTTTCCCGACCCTGGCCATGAAACCCACTTCTCGTTATCCATAGCGTGCACGCTGAGCTGTCATGCCAATGATGGAGATGATGATGACGATAAGGCATGTGATGAGGGGACCCATAGCTTATAAGGGATTTTGATCAAAAGCGTGGCATAATTGGGGTGGAGCGAAAGGTATTAGATATGAAATATGATCACCAGCTGGACATCAGAAATGTTGGAAGGAACAGCAAGAATTGCTGGCACCCCTGCTGGGTTCGGAAGAAGAAAAAAAAAAACTGGTTGATTCGTCTGTACTAGGAATCGGTAAAACGCGAAAACGAACTGTGCAGCGAAATCTGCAGCTGAGCATGATTTGCGTGTCGGCGGCTATCTCGTGGGTGTGCTTGGCGAGTGACGTCCTGCTGGCAGGGTGCTTCGGCAAAGGTGTTCTGGCGTAATTTCCGTGGCGGATATGACTAGAGCGAAATCTTAGTGTATCTTGGCATAAAACACTTTCATGTGAAAATATAAAACCCGAAAACGAAAAACCCGAAGTATAACGTACTCTTTATACTAAAGGTAGCTTCGCCGCAAGGAGACCCTGTGTGCAGGGGTGCACCCTTTGCGGGCCGCTTTCTTCGTTGTGCGGGCGTCATTTCCGGGACGGATATGACGTCAGTCAAGTCTTCGTGTATCCCGGAATCAAACACTTTCGTGTTGAAAACCAGGTACCGCACTTTCTTCTCAAGAAATTGGTAAGGACAAACTGGCCAGCACAGTAGCACTTTACTGTAACCATACGCGTGGTTGAATAAAGACGCATTTTAAAACACGAATAAAGGCAATTTTTAACTCGAGAGTGCAATCAGGCCCGTTAGGAGGTTCTCCACGGGCGCAAGCCGCCGGAGCAGCCGTGGTTATTAGCCGGGCTCATTGCGCGTCTGCGAAAGGACGCAGTCACCGCCAACCTGAAACGACGACGCAGAAGCCAAGAAGCGAGCGCCCGCCTCAAGCTGGAATCAAGCGCGGCAACCACGGGAGTGTGGAAAGGGCAAGGCGGGCTGGTACTGTAGATGACAATGATACCACGGCGACAGAAGATGGCTACGTCATAGAATTTCTTAGTAAGTATACTATACTCGGGAGCAAGTTAAGAACGGCAATAGCTCATGTACGGTATCACTCCGCCTAAGCGATGGACCCGGATGGGAACGGGCGCGCGCATTTTGAAAAGAGGTTGCTATGAATGCGTGATATCATCTGCCTTTTCTCACGTAGTTTGTTTGTCATCGCTGCAGTAATTTACAATCATACTGAGTCCAAAAAATCACGGGAAAAGCTCGTGTCATGTGCAAAATATTCCCAGTAACGCACTACTTGCGCCGCGCGGACTAACATCCGGCTGCGGTGATGAGGCACAACGGCAACTTCCGTTCTTAAGTTGTAACCGAGTATAGAGAGGAAACTGCGCCTCGTAAGCCATGTCGTCGTGGGGGTTCATGGGAAGACCCCCCTTTTTGGCTTGGGCTTAGCATGACAGTTGTATTCTTAAGCGGTTTTTAAGATTTGCTTTCTTCACTATGCATTAACACGTTTACGAGCTACAAGGTAGCCGAAATCCTCTCGTTTCTGTGGTAGCAGTGTTCAGTGAAACAGTAGGCAATGCGTGATCGCACCTGACGTTGCTCATGCCGCAGTCGAAGGACGTATGACTGAGCGGTTAATATGCAGCCGCGAAATTCGTAGCCGACGAAAAGAAGAAACAAAACGTAACGAAAAAAAGATACGGCAGATACGGGCGCTTGTATGCGTCCTATCTTGTCATCGTCCACGACTGTTTAACGCCACGTTTTCTTTTTTCTTGTTAAACTAGCTGGCGGTTTAACCACGAAGGCAAAGTTTTTATAGGCACGCTCAAAAAACTTTCGAAACTCTTTAAAACAACTTATTATTTGAAATAATGTTAAAATAATAAAATCACAGTCTCTAATGAGTTAGCCCCCAAATATGAACATTGTTCGTAACTACAACCTTGGTCTGCGGAATAGCAGGCACAACCGTTCCGGGAAAAATACGCTTTACTTCTTTTTTCCTTAGTTTTAAAAGAGCCTGTTTTTATTTTCCACTTACATAATTGCACACTATGCTTCGCGTTTTTATGGCACTTTGTTTAAATTTGTGGTCACTAAAACGTTTCAATCCAAGCCAATAATGAAGCTAAGGCGAGCGCGATGTATAATGGCGGTACATGACGACACAGACGACCTTGATGTGAGCCGCATATACGCTGGCTCCAGATTCCTCTCTAGTGTATACTGTAAGAAACTCTATGGGCTACTTAACGAGCGATTTCCTTTTTTTGTCTTGTCTGGCGCCTTTTTGTAGGGACTTCGGGTGCTCGTTTATCCTGTTGTGTAAAAGGTGGCTCATTTCTTCATTTAACTTACGAATGACGCCTGCCCGTAGCCGTTTCAATATAAGGTATGTCCTGCAAAGTAGAACGGTTATGCGGAATGTGTCCATAAATCCTTGCTCTCAATGTAATCCCGAGATTTTGTAATCTGCCACTACGAAGCCGAACTACCAGAAATTGGAGTTGGTAGTGTGAGAGTAGGTATATAGGAAAACGACAGGCGCTCGTAGTAAAAGCAGCGTGTCGACGTCTTTCTATGCCGAGAAAAAGAAATTGCTGACTGGCGGCTGCGTCATGACTTACAACTATGGCCCTACTTTAATTTCTTGCGCCAGTAGCCCCAGCTATATTTTTACACTTTGCTATGGTTTAATGCTAAAACATTAAATGACCTGCACAGTGAAAAAGCCAGCTTCGGGGCCGGCGCTGGCTGCAGTAACAAGCTCCTAAATTTGCAGTGGCGGCGACGTATTTTATACTGCCCCCCCCCCCCCCCCCCAAAAAAAAAGAAGAAAAAAAGAAAACAAAGAAAAGGAGCGCACCCATTGGCTGCGACATCTTACATTGCGCGGGCCGAGGAAAAAATGCAAAGGTGGGAACCACTTGGAGGAAACAGGACTCATAGTGCGTCCCCCAAGAAATAAAACCCAAACAAAAGAACCGCGCGCTAATACGAGGAGCTACGCGCACAAGCAGAGAGTGTCTTGCCGTGCGCAGATGGATCATATTTGGTGGATATGCAAGATGCCGCCCTTCTTAGCCCTCTGTGAAGTTCTTCGTAAGCTAACGTGGTGCTGATTACGTAAGGCTTTCGGCTGCAGACCGCAAGGCTTGAGCTATAGGCTTTATTCAAAGCAGGAGAGTAATAAAAGCAAAAAACAAAATCGCTTGCATCATGTTCCGTCACCGTTAATTCGATCAGAACGCTGTAGAATCTCATCTGAAGCCGTCCGCTACGGCGGAAGGCGGTGTGTTGCGAATTCATGGCGGAAGAGGAAGAGGATGGCTAATCGACTATTATCATCCCTATCGGAGGTAGAAGGGAAAGAAGCGAATAAACTCGGTTCGTCACAGCCATGGACTCGTGTCCGTGTCCCGTTCTATAACATTCTATATATAAGCACCACTTACAAATCTAATTTTAAAGCTAATATTTCTATGCCTCAGTGATTACATCCGACGCGCGGCAAAACGCACTACAGTGAAGCAACTTTACACAAGCGCCTAAAAAAAAAAAACGCTTCCCGTGGTCGGAATCGAACCAGGGTCCCCCGCACTACGAAGTCAACGTCTTACCCGATTGCATTATTCTCACACTGCCGAAGCAGTTTGGATTTTAAGGAGAAGCTTTCTTTGCCCCACTGATGGCGATCGTCCACCCTAAGGCGCACTGAGAAGGGCCAACTTTCTCTGACGACGACGATGATCGTGGGTGAAGTGAACGCTGTTTGAAACGCAAAGCCTTTTCTGTTCGAAAGACAACGTCTTCAAAGTCCAAAGTCAAAGGCCAAAATCAAAATCACTGCGCCCAAAACACTCTGCAGAAAAGCCAACTTACAGAATGGGCTTCCACAAAGGCGCACCAAGAAAATGTGCACGGTGAACTCCATCCCTGGCCAATCCCCCCTAGTGGGTGCCTGCCAAGCACCTCAAAGCCTTCCTCATCATCGTCCACAATCATCAAAACCACAATCAGACTTGGCCAATCCCTAGAGTGGGTACCTGCCATTCTTGTTATGCCTCCAACCAACCAACCAACCAAGTTGGCTTTGGCGCAAGGCGTTCCGGCATAGGCGCAGGTGAATGTAGTCATTGCATTGCGACAACCAGTAAGTTCATCAACGGCTGCCGTCATAGGCAGACGACAACGAACGAATCCATCACGAGATACGACTCTGATACGGCTCGTTTTGCGGCAAAATAAAGCTTAGCGTTCCAACGATGTTTGTCATTTTATAAGAAGGGGCATATTTTAAATTTATGTTTAGTCGTGCCATGTACATTTTTTTAAGAAACAATGCATTAGCTAACGAAATCGGAAGCCTAATAACAGGTAATTGTGAATCTAAGCTGGGATGAACGCAGTTACGGGGTAATACACTGTACAATATAAACTGAGCGTATTGTATAGAGATTTGTTCCACACCTTTTGAAGGATTGTCCATAAATATGGTGTAAAGATGCTGCCGCATAAAAAAAAGGAAGTATCGTTGCCAAATTTCGCAAATTCGATTGGTTTGGTCTATCAAGAGGTTTTACAACCGTCTTCTGTTTGAGAAATAACAGCTACCTTGACCTTGATTGCACGAGCGAAGTTTGGGGTGGAAAATAGACCACCGGGCTTGTGACCGTTCAAAACTACATAAACAAGTCCGAAACCAAGAAATAGAAAGCATCGTCCATAAATGGCGCATACACAATAGTGGCGTCTCGTTCCCGGGCAGGTAACGTAGTTCCCCTGGAAAGTTCACCTAGTAATGTAGATCGCAAGAAAGATGACTCTCTTACGTCGATACACAAGTTGTACGCTTCGCAGTGTAAACACGTCGATGACTACATAAATCCCGAAATTTGAACAACCAGGAGCAGTTCCTGCGAACTACTAATGCTGCGAACTACTAATGCAGAACGCATAACCGCGCGGCTCGCGTAATTTGCCAGTTCCACTACTTACCAAACATGTAACGAAATACTCAACTGTACAAAAAAAAAAGAGAGAGAGAGAGAAAACATTGCGTGGCTAGCCTTTCACAAATTTTACACCTCACGCAGCTCAACCAACAGGCCCAGGTTGGCTAGCAGCGGCCCCGGCCGCGAAAGCCAGGCTACTGGCGAAAGTAGTTCCAGCAACCGCCTGCCTCGTGGCCTGAGCGGCCAGCGAAGTGCATAGGCGACACAACGGTCTTGGCTGCGTTCCTCCCGGAACCGTGGAGAGGTAGCCGGCCGGAGGAGGCGGGAACGCGGCAGGAACGGGGAGGTTCCTGGTCACGCCCAACACGGCACACAGGCGGCAGCCCCGTTGCGGCTGGCCAGCTGTGGGCTGCATCGGGGCCGTCCCGGGCTGATTTGTAAAAAGCTGGGTCTGGAAGATCTGTGAGAGGTCTTGCATCTCGATGTCCGCGCCTTGGGTCGCCTGTCCGGCCGCAATGGGGTCGCCCTCGTTCACTGATGTCATCACGGCGTCTTCGCTGCTCTCGGCGTCCCGCATCTCCACCTCGTTCTCCTGGGCTCTACCGAGCATGGCATTCGCAGCTGGCTGCATCGCGGTAAGGGCTGATCGGGCTTTCGGTGTCAAACGAACCGGCTTCAAGGGGTGACGTTTCATGGCTACCGCGTGCGCCAGCTCCCTTTAAAAGAATCGGCCCCGTGGAGAGGGCGCCGATAATTTAAAGCGCCAGGAATTTGCACTTGGTTTGCCGTGTAAGGCTCGCAGCACTTCGCACTGATGTTGACCCCGCAGCGAATTTGGTGCACCCGTCCAAGATCATGGCTGCTGGCGTTGCGTGCAGTGTGCCTGGCGGGAGAGAGAAAGTGCCGAAAAAAGCCGTGGGAGCTGTAATAACACCGAAGTGTGGGCTCCCAGGAAAAGTATGCGCAACTTTGAACCTTAGCACGGCAGGCCTGAGCGTTTCTGGCTGAGTGGTTTAACAGCAAATCTTATTAAATAAGGAGCAACACCTGGATGCAAAAGCCATCGGCGCCTATAAAGGTATCGGCTTGCTTCCGAATTGAACCTGCTGAACCCTGCTGAGCACGAGGACGCGGATTCGATTCCCGGTCGCGGCGACCGCTTTTCTAATGGAGGCGAAAAGCGAAAACGCCCGTGTGTACGAGATTTTGGCGCACGTTAAAGATCCCCAGGCAGTCAAAACTAATCCAGAGCCCTCCACTACAGCGCGCCTCATCGCCTGCTTTGCGTCGGCGCGTTAAATCCTACGAACATTGTGTCCCCGATGGTGCCCCGGGTAATGCTGTTGTTATTGGTTCCAGCATTGTACCGGAGGATTTTGCAGAACAAAGCAGAAGTGGGGCGAGGAGGAGGGTAAACTTTATTGGGAGCATCGTAATGTGGTGTGGGGCCCTCAGTCCAGGACTCCATTGGAGACCCCTGCCGCTACGGCCCTTTCCACCAGCCTAAGCTGGGAATCGAGACCGGAGCTGGACAGCTCCTTCTCCCACTGCTCACGGAAAGGGAGCCATGATCAGCGTGTGAATTTGGTAGCTGACGGTCGCATGGGTTAATATAGTTGTGCTAATGCGGGATGATAGAGAGACAGAAGGCGTGTGCGCTTTGTCTTACCTGTTGGCGACTAGATGAAGCCGTTGGATTTCTTCACTCTTGGTTGCGAACCGCCGCCCATCGAAGACTGGTTGGCTAAAGGACTCGACGCCTCAATACACCCATGCAATTTTCAGCGAGCGCCCCTCCCGCCTTTGATCAAAAAATCACGCGGCGCCAGCAGCCATGAAGTGGGAAATATGACGCGGGCCGCATAATTGACTTCGTCCTCCTCGTTGGTTGACGCTCCTTCTCGCAAAGCACCCCAACAGGACACAGTTAGAGGTCATACGACATTGCTTGCCGCAATTTGCATTTCATGCGCATTGAATATCGCACCAGCTTTGTGTTATTTATGGGCCTTATCGCATCACGTGTCCCTATAGTAGTCTATTACACGATTGGGTATGGAAGGAACATAAAATGAACTGAGATTACTGCTCTTCTACACATGCAAAATCATTTTTTTGTAACTTGCCAGGCAATTTTTATTATGGCCATTCATGTTTGGGGGATGAATATATCTGAGGTTCAGGGATAACCTCAGTGAGAACGAGAGGGGTGCTCTTCAAGGCAAAATTTTTCACCCAGGTCCACTCAACAGAAAACTTGCCTGTCTCGTCGATTTTTCATAGAGGTCAGTGGGCGCCACGCCAGTATTTGCCGCACAGAAGTGTTTTATGTTAAGGCTGTTTGTTACGTCACAAATCATGGTGCGGAAAAAAATGGTTCTTGTTTTCACGCTTTTGGAATTTTCTGCGCTAATAGGACAGTAACGCTGCTGGCTGTGTATATTTGTATCCACGACACTACAATCGACCGATACAGGTCGACTTCTTTTTACACTTCAGTGTTGTGTATTCATGCCTAGGAAGGAAAACAAGAAGACAAAGAAGAGCTTCACTTATAGTCCTAAAAGGTTCTTTCTTATTGAGCTAAATTCTCGCTGCTTCTTTTCACCTGCACTCCTAAATTTAATTTTTACCTTATCCTTCACTGCTGAAACTCCAAAGCATTGATCATAAAGCACACCGAACAATGGCCGATCCCTATGCGTGGGTGCGCTCTAAAAAGACGAAAGGGGGGGGGGGGACCCATAGAGTTTCTTACGATATACACTAGAGAGGAATGTGGCGCTGCGTCAATGCGGCTCATATAAAGGCCGTCTGTGTCGTCATGGGTCCCCATTATACCATGCGCTCGCCTTAGTGTCGTCATTGGCTTGGATTGAAGCGTTTTAGCGGCCATATATTCGGACAGAGTGCCACAAAAACTCAAAGGATGATGTGTTATTAAATAAGAGCTATATAAATCAGGCTGTTTTTAAGCTAAGGAAAAAGGAAATAAAGCGCATTTTTGCCGAAACGGTTGAGCCTATTATTCTGCAGGCCAAACTGGTAGTTAACAACACTGTTAATATTTTTGGGGAAACTAATTAGAGACGTATTTTATTAATTTTGCCATTATTTCAAATAATAAGTTGTTTGATGAGTTCGTAAAGTTTTTTGAGCGTGCCTATGAAAACGTCGCCTTCGTGGTGAACTGGTGCATCGACCGTCAGCACAATTTAACAAAACTTGCTGCTGAGCGAGTTGGTTTATACTTGAAGAAGAAAGAAAACGTGGCGTCAAACAGTCGTGGACGATGAGAAGGCGGCATGACCAACGTTTGGTACGATCACTCACTGCCTGCTCTTTCACCGAACACGCAGCTGCCACGGCTCATGGCTACCACAGAACGGGAAGGATACCTCGTAGCTCGCAGACGTGTTAATGCATAGGGGAGAAAGCAAATCCCCCAAAACGCTTAAGAATCCAATTGTCATTCCAAGCCCAAGCCAGAAGTGGTGGTCTTCTCATAACCTCCCACTGCGACATGGACTCCCGGGTGCAGTTTCCTCTAGTATACTTACTAATAGCATCTTCGATAAACTGCACCGGTGCGTCTTTCATCCTCGATAAATCACACAGGTGTGCACCGCCTGTCCTCGACAAACTGGGGCGCACCGTCGCGGGGCAATTTTTGGTTGCTCCGCCGCCCACTGAGAGAGTCGACGGGGCGGCGTGGAGCAACGATACATCGCGAACCACGCCGGGGAAGCGGCTTCCTCAGCCATCTGCTGCAGCGACGGCGCATCGATGCACTCGTGTAAAGGCAAAAAGAGCTGTACATTATTGCTGGCAAGGATGACTTGTTTGCGAATTCATCGGTCAACGATGCGACAGGCTTCGAACGGCCGGTAACAGCGGCCAAAGATTGTAAATGAGGACTCGAACTTCGTGTACTGCAAAGACGGTTGCATGCATTGCCAGCCAGTTGGGGATTGGCATTCGTTTCGTTCGATTTAATTATCATGAACTGTGACTGGAGTTCCTAGACTATAAAGACCTACTTGCTTTGCTGTAGCGGAAGGGCGGATGAAAACAGGCACTCGCATTACGGCCCAAACGAAGATGAGAAGCAGCTTGTGTGTAGATGTTTACTGGAAGCGGTGGAGGTACTTTGTCGCGTATGGTCATGGAAATTGGTTGTGCGTGCATATAATCATTGCCCTTCAATAAATATCACTTTCTAATAGCGTTGTGTCTCATTACAGTGCTGCATTGCCTCTTGTGAACGTTTTTATGAGTTGATTTCTTAGCTTAAGAGATGGCGCTTGGGTAGAACAGTTCCGTTTGTCCTCGATTTACGCTCAGCGCACCGTCGTCGCCGTCGTGAGGCACTGTGCACCGCGCCGGTTTTGGGGGCAACACCGGTGCGTGTTTATCGAGGACGCTCTAAGAAACTCTACCAGAAAACCATCTAACAGCGTGAAGGCTGAAGAACTACTATTTGAGAAGATATTTTTGAAAGCTTGAGCGAAGGACTGGGAATTGAGCGATGACGATATTCGTGTTCAAATTTTTCGACAGCGATATCTACCCTTACTGCTTAGTTCGCAGTGCCGGCAGAGGCGCATTCGGATTTCATATCACGTAGAGGCCAATGACGCATTGCGCCATAAAAGGGGACGTTTGAACATTAATCTGCGTGTTCATCGTACTTTTTTGAATCGAACACGGGCTTGTTGGTGTCGTGGCGAATTTTTTTAGAGCTTGCGTCTCCGGGTAGCGTATTTGACAAACCTGCCCGCCTAGACGCATCCCCCGTCCGCCTCGTTTTCGGGTCATACTAGAAGAACCGAACCACTAATAAACCTGAGGCTAAATCAACCTGTAAGATACCAAAATAGCCTTGTTTTGACAGGAATGTGCATAATTGACGTAAGATAACAAATTGTAGCAAAAAAAAAAGAAAAAAAAAAAGGTCGTCTTGACCTCGGCGGCCATTGACCGCGGCGGCCTTGACCGCGGCGGCCATTGAGAGAGTGCAAACTAAATTTCTCTCAATACTAAAACATAGGTACGCTACGGCGAAGGCTAAAGATGATCCTGGTGTTGATGCCGCCAGCTTGCTTGTAATGGACCCATTACACAGCCGGAGGGCCAAGGCTGACCTTTTATTCTTGTACAAACTGGTCCACAGCCTCATTGATTGTACAGATTTGTTGGTGCCATAAATTTGAGAACCCCGACAAGCAACACCAGGGCACCTAGACCGTTTCATGGCCCCGCCCGTGTGAAGAGTCCCGTGGGACGCATTCAGCACCTATACAATATGCATGCAGAAAGTTTGTACGTATTCCATCGTCCCCTTCCAGCTTTTTGTAAGGAACTGCGTGGCTTGACAAACCAGGAGTAGTTTGCTTGCCCTAGTATGTAACTTCCATTCACACACTTTATGCTGCTGGGGTTAGGTTTATCTATGAATGTATGCTAATTGTTTCGATTGTTCACTTGTGTATGTAAGTTTTATGCCTTCATTGGGGCGTGATTTTTAGCTAATAACTTTTTCCGGTTTACATGTTTCAGTGTACAGAGTTTTAATCATGTCTTGTGGTGTTACACTTGTAGTCTCCAGAGCAGTCTGCAGTGTCTTGTTGCTATGCAGTTTTTGCAATGCTTTGTTTGCATATGTGCGCGGGTCATGTGCGTGTGTCGGCGTGTGTGTATGTCAAAGTGTCTCATTCTCGTTCAGACTAAACAATGCTATTCTCTATATTAAAGACGATAGTCTTTCTTGGGCTACTTAAACCCAGAACTTTTGGTCTATCTGTCTGTCTGTCTGTCTGTCTGTCCGTCTGTCTGTCTGTGACTCGATTCAGCCACCCGGCCAAAGTAAAACAATGCCTGCGCGATAGTCTTATATAGTCACAGCTAAATCTACCCGCGTAAGTCCGGTGTAATGTTCATACCTGTCAACATTGTTGAAGGAGAACAGGACATTACGCAAATATAAGACAACAAATTAATGCAGAAGTGATGTTTGCAGTGTTATTTTATAAAAAAATCATACATGCTTGACTTTGGCGAAATTAAATACCTGATCAACTCCAGAAGAAAAAAAAATCACTTCGCCGTCGCCTGCTGTCGCCCGCTCCACTATAGCTTCTTGCGGAATTTTAAGGAATCAACTGGCAACAGTTACGAAAGGTTCCACTAGATAGGTTCCACGTTCTGCTTGCAACGCACGTGGAGTAGGGAAACGCGGTTCTATAAACGTTGAAGTGGGGCGCCTCGATTCACGCGCGTCTTCCCCGTACGGCAGCGTTGGCATCGAGACACCCGGTTTGGAGCCGTGGAACGCGGGAAATTTAAAATGATTTAAGCAAACCTTTTGCGTCTTTACCTTGGGAGGAGCGCGACGCAAGAGGAACAACATGAGTGGTGAGCGGGAAAGCGAAGGGAGGCATTTACTTGGCAAAAGTCAATAAAGACTATCGTCTTTTGACGATATTTGCAACGAAAGAAGCAGATACGCGGCCAATTTTTTTTCTGAGATATGCACTTTTCTTTCCACACCAGCATATCGTTCCTGGACACACTAATAAACAATTAATTGGTTGAATCATTCATCATTTTTATTATCTCTGCGATTTGTTGGTCTGATCATTTATGTATACTCCTGCCATTGTTTTTCGCTATTTTTCTGTCAAACTTGTTGCTATGTTTGTCGTGTGTCTCGACAAGATGGGACATCGCAAAGGCATCGCTCGTTTTACGGTAATACTTTATTGCAGTGTAACTTTTCAAAAATCAAAACTCTCGTTTTATATGTACACTCTGTCTCTATCATGTGCACTGTGTATTGTATTGTATATTTTCTTTTCTCAAGTGCCTTGAACGTTTCTCTGGCCGAGTGCCATAGCGCTTGCAAGACTGTTTTTTTTTTTGCTGTTTTTTCTTAATTTCTCTAAGCATTTTTTACTTTATTGTTTCTGTCATATCGAGGATTTTGTGTGTTGTGCCGTGCTGTTTTACGTTTCTTTTATTAATGTTTTGTATAGGGTGTGCCAGCACCAAGACCTTAGGGTTGTTCCTGGGAACCGAAAATAAAGGTTGATTGATTTATTGATTTATTGATTATTATAATTGTTATTAATATTATTATTATTATTGAGCGGCTCAAAGACCCTGCGCTGTGGCCTCGGCACTGTCTTTTCAAGCCCTTCCGTGGTGAATTGCATGAAAAAATGATTCATGCAGAGCAGCAACGACTTGATGATGATGGCAGGTAATAGTAGCTTTGATTGCTTTTATCAGAACGTCCGTGGACTTCGCACAAAGTCAGCTGAATTTTTCTCAAGTGTCGTTTCTTCTTGCTGGCCTATAATTATTCTGACAGAAACTTGGTTGTGCCCGGACATAAGTTCCAATACCTTGTTCCCTCCGCATTACCAAGTTTTTCGGCATGACCGTGACCCGTTGCACGATAAACAACGGGGCGGTGATGTGCTTATTGCCCTACATGACTCCATCAAGTGTAAACGCCGCCTTGACCTTGAATTAGAGAGTGAGTGTATTTGGTTAGAGGTGTTTTGTGATCGGGGTGAACGGCTCTTAGTGTGTACATACTACATTTCCCCCGAGACACATGCCAGTGAGTTCAGAAATATCCTTAACACAATCGAAACTACAGTAATATCTCACAGTGATCACCATTTCCTTGTCACTGGGGACTTTAACGCACCGGGGATTTCTTGGGAGATTCAGCGGGTCAGTCAGGCGTCTCATCCAATATCTCCGAAGTGTGACTTTCTATTTGATTTTATTTCCTTTACTTCCTTGCAGCAGTGCAACCTCATTAGGAATTCATGTGGTAACGTCTTAGATTTGTGTCTGACTAGCTTGGAAGCTGTCGACGTCTCGCGCAGTAACGCTAACCTTGTAAAACCGGACAAGTTTCATCCGTCATTACATATTTCATTGCATAACGTATCTCTCCTTCATTACAGTCCCCCTGTTTGCACACCAGGAAGCAGTAGTTACGACTTTGCTCGTGGTGACTACATTGGTTTATTTCACTTTCTTAGTAACACTGATTGGTCACCAATAGCTAACCTCAACGACGTTGATGAACAGACCGATTTTTTTACTGAAGTTGTTCACGATGGCTTGAGGAGCTTTGTTCCCCGAAAATTTGAAAAGAAAGGCAATTTTCCGCGTTGGTTTTCTGCTGAACTTAAACGAGCTTTGGGGACGAAAAATCGAGCGCAGAAGCAAGCTAAGAAAACGGGGCAGGAAAGGTGGCAGAATGAGTTTCGTCA
The DNA here is from genome assembly GCF_048455015.1 of Haemaphysalis longicornis. Lineage (NCBI taxonomy): Eukaryota > Metazoa > Arthropoda > Arachnida > Ixodida > Ixodidae > Haemaphysalis > Haemaphysalis longicornis. The sequence goes on along the minus strand of NW_027526335.1, from coordinate 28,331,024 downwards.
ACTCAGATCTCTTTGTAAATGTCTGGTTAGGCGCGATAGGTCGAATTACATTGCCGCGGTTGAGGCTGATGCAACACGCAATGCAAAAGCTTTCTGGAGCCACGTCCGTTCTCAAACATGTAAAAATTCACCTGGGAACATTAACCTCATCGATGAACGAGGAGAGAGCATATCGGACGTTGCCAATGCCTTTGCGCGACAATTCCGTTCCACTTATGGCAACAACAGTGCAGCTTGCCCCCCTCCACAATCTCTAGGTTACTGTAAAAACTCAGAAGTGCTGGTTTCGGAAAGTCTCGTTTTGAAAGCTCTGAAACAATTGAAATCGTCATTTTCATGCGGCCCTGACGGCATTCCTTCTGCCGTACTGAAAGCGTTTGGTGATATCCTAGTTCCAGTATTGACGTGTATATTTCAAACTTCTCTCAAGTCTGGCAAGTTCCCCGCTCGTTGGAAGAATGCAAGGGTTGTTCCTGTATTTAAGACAGGTTCAAAATTGGACCCCACGAACTACCGACGGATATCTATTCTATGTGCTGCTTCTAAATTGTTTGAGTCAATACTGCATAAACTACTCACATTCAGTACAAATACCACATTAATACCTGAACAGCATGGTTTTTTCGCGGGCCGATCGACCACTACCAATCTCGTCAACTTCATGCTGCATGCTTCGGAAGCTGTGCAAGGGAGAGGTCAACTTGATGTAGTCTACTTTGATTTAAGCAAGGCTTTTGATGTCGTCTGCGACGAGCTCTTAGCCAAAAAACTATCTGAGCTTGATATACAACCATCCCTAATATCTCTTATATGCAATTATCTTTGTGATAGGTCATGTTTCGTGCATGTAAATGGACAGTCTTCTCTTTCCTATGAGGTCACCAGTGGTGTCCCTCAGGGCTCAGTTCTCGGGCCACTTCTCTTCTCAATCTTTTAAATGATGTCGCGACAATATTTAATGATTGTAATTTTCTTTTATATGCCGATGATGTAAAAATATTTAAATCTGTTTCCAACTCTGCCAGCTGTTCCGCTCTCCAGAGAGCAATCTCGTCCTTCTCGCATTGGTGCTCATGCAACAAACTCCTCATTAATACATCTAAAACTAAGGTAATGACATACACAAGAAAGACTGACAACATCTTGTTTCCCTATAACATCAACGGTGAATTACTCCCACGTGTGGTAGAGGTTAATGACCTAGGCGTCACTTTCGACAGTAAACTGAGCTTCTCTCCACATATTCAGGTAATTACTCGTAGAGCTCTTCGATCGCTTGGCGTTGTCTGTCGCGTGTCCAAGGAGTTCAAGGAGCCGATTTCTCTTCTCAAGCTCTACACAACTATATGTCGTCCTCAACTTGAATATGCATCTGTTGTCTGGAACAGCACGAGCAAAACAAACCGTAAGCTTGTAGAAAGGGTCCAAAATAAGTTCATATCTATCTTCAACCATCGCTTTGGCGATAGTAGTAATTATAACCCTGGATCACCCTCTTCATTGACGCTATCATGCTTAACTTCCAGGCGGAACAAGGCTGATATTCTCTTCCTCTTTAAAATTATGCACGGCATAGTGTCTTGTGGTGAGCTGCTACAGCATGTTCGTCTTTATGTGCCGCAAAAGTGGACCAGGAAACATGATACCTTTTGCAACCCCAATTGTCTGCGTGTCTTGTGCCCTGTGTTCCGACTGCAATGCGCGTACAATGGGTACTCGGATTACCTTGATATATTTAATGATTGCTTTACTCTGTTTCACAAACATGTCTGTGAGTTTGTATTGGCGTAACTGCCAACTTCTCTTATTCTGCATTTGTCTTTTATCCTTGAGTTCATGCACTTAAATGACTTTCATTCCGTAACTTCAACATAAACTATCCTTCCGTTTTTTTTGTATTGTGTATTTTATTTTGTATTTGAAAGATGTGTACATTATGTTTCGTGTGTTTCTGTTTCCGTGCGCCAGCACAAAGGCCCCCCCGGCTGTTCCTGGGCACGCAAATAAATGATTGATTGATTGATTGATTGATTGATTGATTGATTGATTGATTGATTGATTGATTGATTGATTGATTGATTGATTATTATTAGGCCTCAAGGCTGTTCCTGGGCACAATAAATAAACATGATTGATTGATTAAACGTGATTGATTATCATATCTCAGCAAACACGACCGGGTGCTCAATCAGCACGTGCAGTCTTGAAAACCCAGCCGTGGTGTGCACCCCGAACAAGTCGTTGGGGAGCCCAGGACACAGGCAGACGTATATACAACACAACGCGTGTCACCAGGAATTGATTCCACCGTATTACGAACGGGCAATAGGCATGCAGTTCGGTCACATGCGCAGCTAACACAGGCCACCGGGTTTCTTATGGACACTTTATTTTTGTAAAACCGATGCCATTTATAAATGTACAGAGAGAAACATGAACAGTTACAAAAGTCGTATCATCCCAGCATGGCACATTCTCACGTACGCAATATACAGGTATACATCAGAATAGTAATGTACGGTATACGCACGGTTTCATTACAAGGTGTGTGTGTATAAGTATATATATATATTGAGAAGAATAACCCGGTTATGCCTCGAGAAAGAGACTCTGGCCACCAAGGAGAACACGCTTCCTGAGCTACACGCTGGTCGACGACGATGCTGCGCTGGGCGAGACCGCGCCAATGCGCCCGCCGTGCAGCCAGGCCTCTACCGCGAACAGCTTTCACGACCGAACGGTCTGCCATTGTTTTTTTGGTACCCTCATCCCTAGAAACTTTCGGCAGACTAACAAGCCGTCTCACTCTTTCAACAGGCTATGTACTCTCTTGAGCAGTCCGAAAGCAACCACAACTACCGAGTATAGATAGAGCTTGGGACGATGGCGCTAGAGAGCTTCGCGGTTGACACCGAGGGGATTCTTGGTGGGTAGCGGCAGCGTTAACAGGGTGTACGGTGAAAACACGTTACGTCGAGAGGCGTCTTCTCACAAATCCCTAGGCCGTCACCGATCTAGCTAGGCGCAGCTGGCGGTGTTCAGATCATTTGTATAGGTAACATCGAGATCACTCTTTTCGGTGGGGCATGATGAGGGTGACATTGCATGCAAAATGAACATTCTGCTCAGGAAATTCTGCGGGGTACGGGTTTCCTCGGGCTTGTGCTTTGTCAAGCGTAAGCGCTAAAATTACCCAAAGCTTACTTATGCGCGAATATCAGGTCGCAGAACGTTATGCCCGAAGGAAGGTCAGGCGGGCTGCATGTTGTCACAACACCACAAGAAATGTTTATATCTCATTGCACTCAATCGGCCTTCGTACACCTTCTCTGGTGCACCTACCACACAAGCATTAATGCGCGTCTTTTCTGACTGCCTTGTAATGGCAGGACATATTAACCGAGAATCAGCTTTAGCGGGTAATGATTGAGTGCCTTTTACGGTTTAGTGTTCGCGATTAGTTCGGAACCAGTCGGAGCAGAATATTCATTCCAGGCGGACGAATGTACGGGTAGAATGAATGCGCTGGGGGCGACGAACAACGTTGGCGCAAAGCGTTAGGCTTTTTTGACAGGTTATTTTTTTACATTCACACGCATCCACTATGTGACCACTTCGCTGCCACAAGTATAAATGGCTAGGTGAATAGTTGTGTTCGGAATACGCGGGTGAATTTTGATGATGTAGGCAAATGATGACTTTCTGGGCAAGAGAAAAGGAATGCTTGGTCGGGATTGATTCTTTTAGAGAAAGTTCACTAATAAAAAGCGCCAGATTTGGAGAAAGAAAAAAAAAACAATTGTTGCCTGTTGGCTAAGAAAGGAATTAAAATATTTACAACACAGTATAATTTGGCACGTGGTGTAACCAGTTTTTTTTGTTGTTGTTGTCCTTGTTCTTCGGCAGTCTTTGTCTTTAAAAAATGGAGAACTAACCTTACTCCTTGAAGTTTCTTGGAACACAACAAAGCGAATTTGTTTTCACCTGATTACCCAAGGACACGTTTAGAGCCTCGGGAACCATTTTTCCCTCACAATAACGATACAGGTTTGGCAGTGTAACACGAAAGGTCAGATTGGCACTTTATCCAAATGATGGATGAATGAAAAAAACAAAAAAAACAGCTTAAGTACTTTCAATAAGCACATGAGTATCAACGTGGTACTTTTTATGCTGCCTAAAGTGTCTTTAGTGTGCGTTATTAGGCCATTTTAATACAAGAAATAATCTTACCCCCATCATAATACTTTTGCACTCATACAGGTATTGGCTTCACAAATCATGCATTATAGTTTTTTTCTAAATAAACAGCAACGATACAAACTTAGTTTTTATGCACATATAAATATACCCGTCTCTGTACGCAGTGAGGAAGATAAACGCAACCTCCCCCACCCCGTCCTCAAAAAAATAATAATAATAATAATAACCGCTAGTGATTGCCAAAACAAGAAAGACGAATCGATTGTCTGAATCCCGTTGTAAAGTAAGGAGACTTTAAATGATAGCAGGCCAGAGTACCGCACAGACAAGCCGTCAGTGTCTCGAATAGTAGTAAATAGACGGAAAATAGAAGGCGTAGATCGAGAGAAACATAAACGTCTGTTCACAATGAAGCAGTTGGAATAACTCCCCCCAGTCAAGTCGCGCGTGTAATGGCAGAATGACGCACAGCGGCACAATGATACATGGTGTCAGCATTCAGACTACAATGAATACTCACGCTCTGTGACACACAGTTGCATTCCATCGCAATCTGCAACACACTTCCGTGATACCGTGGGCGCTGCGCTGAAAGCAGCAGCAGCCCTGCGATCGCTTGAGCAAACAGAGTGCATGCGGCATTCGTTCGGAACAGCGCGGGGCAACGGATGGGCGCGCACACAAGTTCGTCTTCAGTTGCTCCCACGTGACAGGAGGCGGTACGTTTGTTGTCTGTTTGAGACCATTTGTATACGACGGCTCGCAACAAACGTCCAGTCTGTGAACGATGGTAGTCTATTTTGGAACTACCTCAACCGAGAGTGAGGTCCAAGTGCGAGAACAGTCTTGCAGGATAAACGTAAGCCAAACATTCGAGCAGGTCGCCTTTCCAAAATGATGTCGCTTTATACTACAACTGACAACTTCAACACAACAATTATCTCCGACGTTTTTCTTCCCTAAAAGCGATATATCACGTCTGCAAACATTGGAGGAAGGTTTCTCCCAGTCAGTCAGTTTTAAACGTAATCGTCAGCTAATTTTTATATTTGGTGCAGTCTTACGCAAGCACTGTAGAAAACTCCGCGAAATTTGAATTTGACGTGGGCTTGCTTACGCAAATTTTACCATGGCGCCCAAAATCGGCTCACTCTTGAAGGATGGTTTATCTAAATCCTTCAGGTTCCTTGATCGGGTTGGCAAATATTGGCTGAAAGTTTAGTTTTTGCATAATCGCATTGGACTCATACACCTAAAAATTGTGAAATTTCAGGTAAAAAGGAAGAATAAGTAAACTTGCAGTTGTTTTTGACTGCCATGCTGTATTCTGTTTCCGGTATGCACTATTTTATCTATTACAGACTACTTTCTTTCCAGTCCCAATGTTATAGCTAAATTTGTGCCTGATTTTCCCGCAGCTGCATTCCTCTAGGTATAAATAACGTTTCGTTCTACCTTCCCAATACGTTAAATTTTTTTCCGTCACAACTAGTGATCGAAAGGGAATTCCTCCCGTCTATGCGTAAATTTCCGTAAATTCGGCATACGTGTACATAATGCGGACAGGCCACGTTAGAAACAGCTGTGTATATTGACTTTAAATAGTCGTTGCCACTTACTAACCTGCAAGTGCTCGGGTGGTGACCTGTAAGCAAAATAAGGGCTCACTCGGTGCAACACCAGTGTTACGCCAACAGACACGGCAAGAAAGTGCGCGCGGTGCGTGCGCCGTTTGTACGTTGGGAAGGTAGTGCACAGCTTGGCTAGTTGGATATGGACACGCTTGGTTCGGAACCATTCTACAGAAGTGGCAGTGTGCGTTGCTCCACAGAAGCGGCTGCTGGCGCTGCTGCCTTCGTTACACTCGACATTCGCAGAGCTATGATCGCTTTCCGAAGCGTTGCGACCGAGAGGGGCGTTCTTCGGGTTTGTGAACAGGGGCCGGCGTCTTCCTCGTCTCTTATAAAGTTCCGGAGAGCGTATGCTTGACATAAGTTGTTGTTGAAGGTTGCAGGTAGAGGAAAAAGATATTGATCACTTAGTGTGCACACGTGAGGTCTCCAACTAATCAATGAATCAACCAGACCAAATTGACAAGCTTGCAAATAATAGTTTTCAAGATGGTCCGTCAGCCTCCCTCAGTAATGTGTGGATATTATGTATGTCCTTTTTTCTCAGGCGTATAAAAAAGAGAAGCAGCTGTTTTGGGCGGTCGTTTTGGTGCTGTTTTGAGATAGCATAAGGTGGTTTCCCCCACTGCTATTTTACGTATTCATCGTTTTCAGTCCTAGGCTGCAGAAAACACAGTAATCGTGTACTCGCCTATCAATACGGTCAGCTGAACGGGCGTACCTCCCAACGTAATGTTATTTTGGCCGCCCAAGCGGCACCGAGAAAAAATGGCGTGATCGAATACAGCCACAGGCGCCTTTTTCTGTGAGGCAATCAACGTTATTCAGCAGTTCTCCGAGAGCAACTACAGGGCGCAAGCCTGAGCTGGGAAATCTACACTGTTCGTAATTTTTGTGTGCACGTAACGTTTTCTTACGTCAGTAGTATTCTCCCGAAGGACCACGTAGACCTATTAATTGTTTGGATGACCTCGAGAGCCATTGCACAGGAACTAGGAAGATGCGTTGCAGGCTTCTGCGGGCTTTGGTAGCTAAGGTAGTTGCTGAGTGCCGAACATAGGAGCAGGCTGTGCACACATTAAGGCAACGCCGCAATTGATTGTTTCTTCCTTTAGTGCGGTTATGTTTGGGCGCACATTCCGCTACTTCACTACAGTTTCTTTTTCTCTTTCCTATTTCTCCTAGCCCTAGCGCAACACCAGTAAAAATCAAGCCAATACGATTTCTAATTGTTTTAGTGGTTATTTTTCTGCGTTAATTATCGTTTTTTTTTTGTTCCAGGTTCATTACGCCCTACACTCCTAACTTACGCACGGGGCCCATACATTCCCATGGTGTTCGCATTATTTTGCTCCGTACAAGGTATACAGCCAGCTGGGAACCACCTGAACGTCGTTGCTCCGCCAATATTTCCCCGGGTGCCGCTTCGGCGAAGCCGTCCAGAGGAGGCAGCACAGAATGTCCCCTTCACTTTCTACGACGTAGCGCCGGCGGAGGTTCAGCATCGCTTTTAAGAGATTCGACCGCGGTCGCTCGTGCTCAGCGCGGACGACGAGCGAGGGCTGTGGCTTAGACCTCGGAGCTCTCGTATCCACCACCGCCGCCTCCCTTGGGCGACTCAACGGGGCTGTGGTCGATGGACTTGATCTCCGGGTGGTTCTCGAGCGGGTTCACGGCAAGCGGCACGATGCGGTCGGCGGTGACGTCACGCGTGATGTCGCGACTGTCGTCCGCCGAGTCGGTCAGGTTCTCCACGTCGGCGATGGGAACCTGAGGCAGGGTTCAGGAAGAGGACGCGCCCGCCATTAAGAGAAGATCCAGCACTTTATCTGGTTACACTATTTATTCAACAGTTCAACTGTCCTACCCATTCGATCGAGGAACACGAAAATTAGGTTCAGAAAATAATTCATGCTTGTTTAATGTCAGCTCGAGCCTATGTCCCACCAGAGCTTAATGCTAAGAGAGTTACTGGGTCAGTCAGAAAATATTTGGTCTGCGTCACTTGTACGTAGGATTACGTTAGACTCAAGTTCTTCGCGTCAATAAAATGGGAATCATCTATTCCCCCTTCTCCCCAACACGAATAGCGAATGATACTCTAATGTCCTTCACAGAGAAACAACGTCACTGCATTCCTACAAAAAAAAAAAAAAACGCCTCCAATGTTTTTAGCACAGTGCAGCCTTGTAGCCTGCAGGGATACTGCTTATTATCTTCCTCACAAATGAATACTGCAGAACGTGGTTACTTTGCCAAATGTTGTAAAAATGGGAATAAGCTAATTCGTACGAATTACATTGCTATTAGCAGGAGCAGTCGCTGGACCTCCGCCCTAAACAGTGGAAGACGTTTCTCTTTCACTAAAGTTTTTGTTACGATACCAGGAAAAAAGTAATCCCAAAATTTTCTCTTAGAGTTTTACTCGTAATTAAAATTTCAGTCGTAATTGAGCCTACAACAGTTCTCATGCAGGCTTCATAGTTTGAAAATTCGTTCAAAGCTCTCTTGTAACAACCATGATTGCCAGGACTACATGCGCCAACGTGTTCGCAGACGCAAGCACAACCTGTGCTGTCACAACCAATAGGATTGGCTGACTCCGAACGGGCAAACCTTAACTAGAGGCAAGTAGAAACAGCTGAGAAAGAATTTGTTGAATGACTTTTTAGCAAAGCCTCCTTTCCCTATTGTTTTGATGCTGTGCTTTTCTTCTAACAGTGTTTTAATTGACAGCATTGAAGTTCTCCATAAGGCACTGGAACACAAGTGGAGAGAAAGATTGACCAACTGCAAGATTTGATGTAAGCTATAGCGGTACTCGCGTAATGTTCTTAAGCAAAAGTTGACTTCATATTACTTCTGTAATCATGAATCACAAAAACATGCTTCTGATTTGTCCTCATCGGTGATCATCGGTGGTTTGACCGGGGTTATTCCTTTCTGCATAATTTTGCGCTTCAATTCGTCGAGGACAACGCACCTTGACGACTTCGTCCTCTTCTTCCTCCTCTCCCACTTCCTCAATGGTGAGATCCGCGCCTCCGCCGCCCACGTAGCCGCCCGTGTAGGCGCTCGGGTTGGTGCCCGGCTGCAGAAGCTGCGTCTCCACGCCTTCCTCCTGGGTTCAGACGTGCGCGAAGTGCGTCCAAAATACTTACTACTGCCCTATGTTTTACAAACAGCTTCAATCAATTGACAGTGCGCATGAAGGTAAACATGTAACCAAGCGACACCTTGCATTTTTGTTTGGGTAATGACGCTTAGTGCTGCGACTATTTGCGATGACAGAACGATTAAACAGAAAAATACCCGTGCATTGCACTGCTTCTACAATGCTAACACCGTTTGCACACCTTGTAAATGAAATTCTGCTACATTATGCAAGACCATGCATTTCGAAGCGAAGACATAAAAATAATAAAGACACCAGTAACAGCTCCCTGTTACCTTGATCTGCTCTCCGTCTTTCTCCTTCTTCTCCTTCTTCTTTTTCTCCTTCTTGGGCTTGGGCTCCTTGGGCTCCTTAGGCTTCTTCTCTTTCTTGGGTTTGGCCGGCGACTTGCACCACACCTCGGCCACAGCCACAGCCACGGCGATCAGAAGGCCGGTGCCCAGGATGACGAACCAGCCGCCGACCTTGGTCACTTCGAGAGGAACTGCTTTCTGCTGGCCAGAAATAAAGAAAGCGCCCACAGAGCGTAAGAAAGCGGAACTACCCTATTCGTCTCAAGATTGTTTAGGGTTAGCTAACCAGCAGGGTCGATCTGTGCAAGTATTTCGTCAGAAAAATTAGGATCTTCTGTAACTTTTTTAGCTACCAACATCCGTGGAGAGGGCCACTGGGTCAGAGCTGATTACAGTTCAACTTGTCATTTATTATTTATGAGTGCTTAGGAAGTTTATGTGCCACCGTAAGACATTTTTTCAAGATGATGAGTGATAATCCAGAAGAAAGCGAACTTTCGTCATCTCAAAAGCCGTTCAGTCTGGTAGAATAATAGCCATTAGTTAAAATGCAGCCTCACGTTTACTGCATCAAAGTAGTTACTGTCCTGTATCTGTTCACTTGACGTATTTTTAATGAATTGTGGCTTTGTTTCTGTAGCTGGGTAGTTGATGATTAATTGGTAATAGCGCTGCGTCCCACCTTCTCTGTCCCTTACCCGCCGCGGTGGCTCAGTGGCTAAGGCGTTGCGCTGCTTGAGCACGAGGTCGCGGGTTCGATTCCCGGCCGCGGCGGCCGCTTTTCTGATGGAGGTGAAAAGCAAAAATCCCGTGTGTACGATATTTCGGCCAACGTTAAAGATCCGATCCCCAGGTGGTCAAAATTAATCCGGAGCCCTCCACTACGGCGCGCCTCATCGCCTGCATTGCGTCGGAGCGTTAAACCCTGCAACCAAACCAAACCAAATCGAATCCACTGTCCTTTCACCCTACATTGTTGTGTTGTAGCTGAATGTCCAAAGTCCTTTGTTCGTGCTGAGGTCACTGTCTTTTAGACGCTATTTTGATCCATTTAAAAGCCTTTCATGGGGTTTATTTAAATTTTATGTTTTTAAATGGGAAGTTGGCAAAGATCAGCACGACTTCACGTGACACGTATAATAATAATTGTGCTCATCCTCGTTCGAATGTAATGGATGTTCCTTTATATCGACTATATTATTTATATCATCGACTTCATCATATTATATCGACTATATTATTTAAATCGACTTTATATTATTGTGCGACATCTAGAGCGTATTTTGGAAGATACAAACGTAAACTTACGTTACTATTCTTGGGACACTCCTCCTTTCCGAACCATTTCTTGTACAATGAGAAGAGCTCTTCGTCCTCTTGCAGTCTTGCTATGGTGACATCCAGTGTTTTCCTACAAAACAAATCGTGTTTAGCTCGACTAAGGTATATTCTTCAATTGAAACAAGCTCGCCAAAATTTCTCGCACATGCAAGAAAAAAGAAAGAAGGGGCCACCGTTTCTTCAGCAAACCACATATTTCCACGTTGTTGGAATATTTCAGTAAAACCCCGCTCCTAACCATGCATTTAAACAAACGACCTTCTTTCCCCGATGAGCTATTTTGTTAACTGTAGCAGTCTCAAGTCCTCCCAATAACCTAAATAAACACAGGAATTTACTGTCTTCGTGTACAGAGACATCGTATTTAAACACTTTTACACACCCAGTTAAGCAGAGTCACACATACATTTATTAATTGTTGAGCCTTCACTGCAGTGGTCGCTAACATTGTGGTATTGTCACTTTTTCCTTCTTAAAAACAGGTGCCAATGTCTGAAGCACTGATAGCAAAGATATGATGGTAAACTAGCTTGTCCCAGGAGGCCTATTGGTGAAGGCCACACTGACATTACGAGGGACTCTCACTTGAGCGGGGACTTGTGGGAAACGACGACGCCATATCCGGATGGATGGAAGGTGTCGCCGACTTGTACGAGGTCGCAAGGGGCTTTCTGGCTGACGTGTTCAATCTTGTGGGTGTCCATAATGAAGGCGTAGTTCCCTTCGGACTCACGCACCCTGGTCACACCGTCTTCATTGGTCGCTGTCATCGTGTTGTTGAACGAAGCCATGGAATCCCACATCCTTGCGTAGAAAGGGTCTTTCGTGTTCTGCAAAAAAATAAAAATAAAAAGTGGTGTCACCCTTAATTCACCCACATGGCAGCCCCCCCAAAAAAATAATAAAATAAAAAATAAATAAAAAGAACGTTGTTAGGCCAACAACTTTTAAATGTTCCCATTACTCGTACATAGTCTGTTGTCTACAGATGCAACATCTTTGGATTGCATCGGGAAGGTCAAATTTGGTTTATTATGTTTTAAATTTGGATTCAGTTTTTTAGCCCTAGCGCATAAATGCTGAGGTCCAGACTGGGATGCGGGCCACTGCAGAGGCGCCGCTTGAATACGCAGCCCTTTCATAGCACCTGTAAAGGGTGCTCTGTTACACAAGCGCTATTAGTGCGGAGAAGCAGCTTTGTGAGGAGAACGACCAGACAGGGACGTTTTTGGAGATGGCTCCCCTGAAAGTGCCGTGAATGTATTCTCTTCCTGATAATTATGCAAATTTCGTTTTGCATTTATCGCATGGGCTTTCATAAAAAAGAACATTGTGCACAATTTTAAATTTCTTGCGAGTTAGTTGGGAAGTAGTATAAACGTATGGTACGTATAAATGTATGGGCGGCATAAAACGCCCATCAATAACGTTACTTCCCCAGTTAAAATTTCCACTTAACAATTTCTCTATTCTTTCAGAAATATTTTCTTCATCCCCTGGAAGAATAAAAACGCAAGGCGAAAAACAACCATTACTGTTTTTGCCGGATTTTTTAGTATACTTTTAGAGTGAAATAGACAAGTATTATAGCGATGCTGAGTAAGGTTCGCGCCCTTTATAAGATTATGTGTGCATTTAGGTAAACAGGCGTCATTTATTTGTTTCTGTAAAGCCTGGGCAGTATATGTTTTGGCGAAAGATTCCGGTAAGCTTGAAACAGCGCGGGAGCCATCTCGGATAAAGCGATAACCGAATAAAGCGATAAGCGTGAGAGATATGTTCTTAGGAATGTTGAATCCTTTCTCTCCCCAAACCAACGTCTTGCGGTCCCGGCTTCCGGCATGCGTTTGTGCGGGGCTCACCCGAAAGAACTCTTCAACGGCGGAATCTCTGACGATGCCGTACTCGACTTTTTCCTGCGTGGCTAGTTCCTTGACGTCTTTCACGGGCCCGGCAGGCGGCTTGAAGGGCTGGTTCACCCACAGCTGAGCCGTGTACATCGACAGCATGACGAGAACAAAGAACCACCAGCCGCAACTTATCACTCGGCTCCCGACGGACCTGTGAAGATAGAAAAAACAAGTCTGTTGATGTAGCATTGCAAGAATTCATTTGCCATGTGGCTTCAAGCAACATCATGTCTGAGGTTCCAACCACAACTAACAAAGACGCAAGAAACTACACTCATACTTGTGCAAACAAACCCGTATCCCCAGCCAACAGTGATTCACCTTATGTTTCCAAATCAACACGAAGCCCAATGCAAATTCTGTACACAATCAGGAACACTTAGGCACATTATTCTTGAATGCACCCAGAACCCTGATTTGCCACCTCCGTCCCCTCCTCATTCCTCCGATCAGTGGGAGACGCTGCTGTCCAGCTGCCTCTTTTGCGATCAGCTCCTGCTGGCTGAGAGAGCGGTAGCATCAAGGACGGCACATGGCTACCTGTAAGAAGGCTCCACTCCCACAAGGCTCTCCCAAATAAAGAAGTTTTTTTCTCTCTTTCTCTCTAAAGATCCGACCTAGTTTTTTTTTGTCCTTATCATGGTCACACTTAGAGGTCTACCCCCACGGCCGGCCTCTAACGCGTCATTTCGCGACCAGATTTACAATACTGTAGTTGACCTACCAGTACCACGTGTTTAGAGAGACGAATTTGGGAGCGATTTGACTACGTGTGGTCGTTTAAGTATAACTCTGCTTGTACAGCAAGCTTAATATTTGTTGCCCTGTGAAGTTTTATTGCTGTAGGTTCGTAATTTTTATGGATCTAATAAAAGTTCATTCTTAAAGTCCGAATAGTTAAGCACAGGTAAGGTAGCGAGAGAAAGGGTGCGCGTACTTGGGCCTGCAGTTGTTGCACTCCTCGGACATGAAGGCGCCCAGCGAGTACCAGAGGCTGTTGTACAAGTGGCTGCACGAGCCGGGCGGGGCGCGAGGGGGCGTGGCCACGGCCAGGTTGAGCCGATTGATGACGAGCAGTAGCAGCGCCACGGCCACGTACGCCGACAGGAGGCACAACCACACCTCCCACGACAGCGGCCGCAGGAAGCTGAACACGCTGAACACGCTCAGGGGTTCCAAGTCGGCGCGCCGCACCAGCACCGCCAGCCCCGACCGCATGAACGGCTCCGTGAAGTACACGGCCTGGCTCCGCTCGGCCGTGATGGTCAGCGGGGCCACCGCGATGTCGGCCTCCTGCAGTGGAACAGAATGCGGCCGAAAAAGTTACGACTGCCTCGTGCGGAAACAGGAAGGCCTTTCATGCCCTGGGTGAATTTTCTTCAAATGGCATTCCTGCATATGGGGAACTATCCAAATCTGCGACTCTGGTGTCGCAAGTATTTTTCCTTGTTTCAGCGCAAGCACTGCCTTAATGGCACAAACCGATTTGGCGCTAAAACCAATTCTATCTCCATAGCCAACCCAATCGGATCAAACCGGTTTGCGTAATCGAAAAGAGCGGCAGCCGGACAGCGTTCTCTGGCTAAGCAGGCGAGCCCGGCCAGCCAGCGCCGCTGCCACCGCTCCTCTACCAGGCGCATGCCTAGGCACTGCTTGGAAACAAATAAAAAAAAATCAAACCAAATGCGACCTTCCTTCCTTTATTTTTTATTTCGCAGGTGAAGTGTGTTTTGACGGTGTCTTTTTTATGGCCATCTTTTGGCCACAACAGCGCTTCTCCCCCTTTTTTTCTTGAAACGGGACTTTTAAGGCTTTCGCCTCAAAAAAGGAAAAAAGAAAGAAGTGTCTTATAAAGTTACGATTCAAGGTATCAGCAGACTTGGAGGGCTAGCAAGGAATGGTGTCAAGATAGTTTTGGATAATTAAATTTTTCATATCATTGCCTTAGAGCGAAGTTGCAGACATGGTTGGAAATATCAAAGCGAGCGCTTTCGCATTGTGCGGAAGCAAAGCAGACAAGGGCTTCAGACTTCACATCTTTAATTTGAAAAAATCCCCGTGTTTCGGATAAAATGTTTCAAAACCGGAAATGTACGCCCATTGAAAATCGATAGACACGTAAAGAAGCTCAAAATTTTCTGATTATGTTTCGCGATGGAGAAAGATGACGTATGAATAATAGAGAACCAGTTGCACCATACTTGCAGGTTCAAAAGCAGCCCGAATCGCTGCACCGCAGTTTGATCTGGAGAGTCTTCTTTTTAACGTGACAGCGCTATCCATACTGCTTGCGAAAAATTGAAAGTGGCTTCTTCAAACCGAATGTGATTGGTAGCGTTCGAGCGGCTGCATGACCGTTTAGTTATTTTAAGTCATCATTCTGTGTTTTTGTATTCTTAAAATTAGTTTAACCCCCTACTTCAGGATATATGAATTCACGGTTGGCTTGCGTTGTTTCAGCTCTTGTTCAGCTCGACGAGCGCAGCGTTTAGCATCGATATCGGCAAAATATTTAGCTCGTCCATTCTTGGAAAGTATTAGGAGACGATAACTGTTATACAGACGGCATACCGTGCTCACACGCGGACATAAGGCAGCCTAATCTGGAACCTAACTAATCTTCTCTTCAAGTTATCGTCACGTCCTCTGTAACTTGTGCAGCTACTGCGCTTTCCGTTGGCGCATGCAGCAGTCACGATACCTACACTTCAAGGCAGTTCCGTGGCATCACGGAATGCTAGGGCAACGTCCGGCACGCGGACCGACACTGCGAAGGTCGCTTTTTTTTTTTAGTAAAATGGTGTGCTCGACAGCGTCATTCGCGGAAATTTCCCTGTTGGCTGCACGGATTGGTCAGTTGAGTGCACTGTAGCGATGCTGAACCCCATGGAACTACCTTGGAGTGTTGCACGGTCACTGTTACAGGCATTTCAATAGTTCTTAAGTAGTCGCAGTGCTAAATATCGGGGCATCGGTGGAGTGTAGTACGGTAGCAGACGACACTTTTCAAATACTCCCGCCTGTAACGCTGCACACCGAGGCCTCCGGGGGTTGCCTCTGCTATGCAAAACCTGTAGCAGCCATGGGCACATCTACAGCTCTCGCACTACCTCCGGAGTCACCAGTGGAACGTGCTTTTAAACTGGGGGCTGTGTAAATTTCTTTGTCATTTATTATATGCACAAACCACTTCTAACCTCATTATAACCTTGTTAAAGCAAAAATAACCTAGAATCCCCAAGAATAATCACCTCACTTTCTTATATAAAATGCACACGTGAAACGATGGTAATTTTTTTTTTGGTTCTTGGATGCAATCAGCGCGGACTAAACGAGGACAGCGGAAGGAACGCAAGGACGACCGCCGGTGTCCCTTTCTCTGTCCTCGTTGAGTCCGCGCTGGTATCATCCTATAATATGTCTCTCCAATCAGCCCAACTAGCTACGCTTCTGCAGTTAAATTTTTTGCTCTGCTTTTATCGGGCCTCTCTTCGACGCCATATTTTTACTGACCTTCCTCAATATCTCGCCGATGATGCCGTTCCATCCGGACTGCGCTGACTTGTCGCGAGCTCCGTACTTGTTGTCTTTAACAAGCCTGATGGTGTAATCTCGACCCATTGCACGCATCAGTTTGACGATGAGGTCCTTGCAGTAGCCTTCCAGATTATCCTCGTTGTCGCTTGTGTCATTTGCATCCTTGTACATCAGGAACGGTGGCTCCTGCATGAAGAGAGGAATCGGAACAGGAATAAAGGTACGAGCATAAACGTTAAATTATTTTAAATGAAGTGGACTCTGCGAGACACTGCACCTTGAAAAACTGCTTCAGCTTAACAAAGAATCATGCACACATCAGCCATTTTGTCGCTTTTTCTTCGAAAAATTCAGATTTCGTGCGCCACTTGCCAGTATTGTAGTGACCACGAGCTTCTTAGTGGCGGAGTCGTCCCAGGTTGGTTGATAACCCCTTTGATCTGGCTGCTTAATGAAGCCGCTTGATTGGGACCAGTAACCAATCTGCAAAGAAATAATGACTGGTGTAAAGGGAGCCAGCGCTAAAACCGGGTCGGGTAAGCTCTTGTGTGGCTTTTCGCTGGTAGCTTAGAGAATTCTGAAAGCGCAGAAAAGCTCAACTTTTTCTCTCGATGACAGGATAGACAAAGGGCATTATCAAATGCGTTAAGGAGTCCTTAAAGTACTTCTGTAATCTTATCTCTGCTCTTCAGAGAGTACACACACACACGTGCACAAAACAGAAAACTTGGGGAGCTGTTACAGCAGGGAATGCGGGGTGTGTGAGAGCGTTTCAGATCGGGTGCCCGCGTCCGCCAGCAGGCCGCAGAGGAAAGCCGTACGAAGTGTAATAAGCAAGGAAAGGCAAACAACAGCGAATAAAAAGAAATAAAACTGGTTAATTCCTTTGTCATAGGAATCGGTAAAACACGAAAGTGAAATGTACAGCCAAACCTGCAGCTGAGCATGATTTGCGGGTCGGCGGCTGCCTTGTGGGTGTGTTTGGCGAGTGACGTCCTGCTTTCGGGTCGCTTCGGCAAAGATGTACTGGCGTCATATCCGGGAAGGATACGATGTCAGGGAAATCTTGGTATATCCCGGCATAAAGCACTTACGTGTTAAAATGTAAAACCCGAAAACGAACAACCCTAAGTATAACGTACCCTTTAGCACTAAAGGTTGCTTCCCCGCAAAAAGTCCCTGTGTGCAGGGGTGCACTCTTTACAGGCCGCTTGCTTCGATGCGACGGCGTCACTTCCGTGACGGATATGACGTCAGCGAAATATTCGTGTATGCGTGAGTAAAACACTTTCGTGTTAAAAAGAGGAAGAGGTGTCTCTGTAACACCATTTCAACGACTCTGCGCCTGCCCAACATTGCTGTGCGTTTCCTAGAAACGAAGATGAGCCCTCCTATTTCTTTCTGACTTGGCATTCATGCGCTCAGGAGGCTTTGGAGCTCTGGAGTCAATGTTTTTTTAGAAACTAGACATCTAGCGCTCTGGTATTTTATACCACTCATGTATTTACTTGTAGTTACAGCTTTATCTTTATCATGTATTTACCGCTCTTGTATTTTATACCACTTGTACTTTAGACCACATCGACCGTTTTGAGGGCATTCAAAATATTTTTAAGCATTTATAATTGGCTTTTGATGAATTAAGAGGGCCATGTGAAAAATATTACTTTAAGGTCAAATGATGAGGTCAAACAAGCAAATACAAAAGTTTTTAGAATCCGAAACTATACTTCAGTTTCTTCTATAGAGTGAACATAACATCGTGCATGTAGAGACATTTATTTTTCGTGTTTTTTATCTCTAGCGGCAAAAAAATGCTTTGTTCCGGGTTCGTATTGCAGTGTGCCTGATTCGAGATATTCAGGTGTGGTAATTCATCCCAATTACGGTTGCACAGCAGAGTTTCTTTGGAGGGGGCCACCGCAGCAAAACTCCAATTTACACGATTGGAGTACAGCAGGAGAATGAATTAACATGTAATTCACGTAATTCATTCGATCTGATTGATTAGCATGAATTTAATCAGTACATCGTGCATTTACTTATCGATCTAACCATTACATGTATGATTTTGTTTTTTCTCTACTAATATTGAGATTGAAGTCCCCATTTGAACAGAAGTTACCTTTTGCATCTTTTGTTTTGAGGTGAGCTCCATAACATCGACGCTGAACCCAACTCGCTGTCCTTGTTCGTCGAACATAATCTGCCCTGTTGTGCCGTTGACTGAAGTCTGCGAAAAGAGATGGAAACCATCACCATGTTTCACAATGTCCACGTCTGACACAAACAATTTTCTGCTGGGGCCTGTAATTTTAGGACGCAAGCACTAGGCGGGTCACACAAAGCAGCACAGACGTGAAGAGGCATATTGAATCGCTATAGGTATATTAAAGTAAATCTGCACCATGCGCCTCTAATGTTCACTTCACTATCATACACAAATGCATTGCTGGAAGGATATTTTAGGGGTCAGAAAAACATAAAGGCCCTGGAGTTATTTACTAGATCCCCCCCCCCCTCTCCCCCAAATTTTAAAGAGCGATATGAGCAGTTTTGTTTCAAAATATGAAAATAAAATCCCAAGACACTGTAACAAATACACCTTAGAAGTCCTTGTAGAACTATACGCGTGGCTTTTTGAGATACGTTTCTGAAGGGAGTCGCCTAAGAATGTTTCGTATTAAAAGCTGAATGTACAAAATTACAATGTAAAGCTGGTCTACGTCGACTTTACGCTGATTAGCTCAGTTTCGTGGCAGTGCGTCACGTGAAACTAACATGCCCACCCCCAGACACCCAACCACCTTCACTGTGGAGTCACCCCTCATTGTCGCAAGCTCAGAAGGGGTATCGGCCTATTCAGGGGTGAAAACCACGGATGCGTGGGAACGGATGGTGAACACGTTTCAGGCAATAAGGTAGCGAATTGGGTGAGTTGGAGTGCGTTCATGATGCTCACCGCAGACGAAAACCAGACAAGAAGAGTAAGGACGACACAAGCGCTGAGCAGTGTTTGTGTCGTCCTTACTCTGCTTGTCCGGTTTTCGTCTGCGCTGACCATAATGAACGTTTCAGGCAGACGTGCCTGGAGCTGCATAGCGCTCGTAAGTGGCTGCGACGCTTTATGTTCGTTGCTCCATAATTACAGATGGAGAGCCGTCGTTATAATAGCTCACCTATGCCACGTCTGCACCTATGGACTCTGTAACTAGTGTATCGAACTTTAACTTCTTACCTTGTGTTCAGAGCTAAGCACGCATTTGCTCATGTTTTTTCGCGCCATCAGTGGGCGATGTTGTTACAGATGGAAAGGGTTTTACCCTGTCGCCGCTATCTTAGACTTTTCTTGTTTGATTGACAATGTTCTCGACCTGGTTAGATTGTTCCCGAAACAAGAGCCTTCAGAGATGAATGCTCGCGGGGCACACGCCGCGGGATTTTTTCGGCGAAGCTCAAACATGCACGTCACTTTGTTGACTGCTTCTCTACCGCCGGAGTTTATTTCGGCGCGCAAGGTCGGTCCAACAAACCTAGTTTATTGAAAGAACCCTGCATCGTTCTTGACTACGTGACAATATACGGTTGAAATAACGGCCGCGTCAAAGGCTCACCTTCTTGAGCAACTCAGCGATGGCCTGCCCGTGCTTGTAGGGCACGAGTGGCGAGCCGTAGCACTGCGAGCTTTGACCCGAACTGGCGTCCTGGAACAGTTCCATTCCCAGCTCTGGCCGCTCTCGGGACAGGCGCGTGAGGGTGTCGCTCACGACCAGGGTTGCGTCGTAGGCCAGGGCCTCTTCCTCCTGCGGAATCGTCAATTCAACGTAGGCGAGGGAAAGTGGAGAATAAAGGCAGGAACGCTGCTGACTTAAAGACAGGCACTACAGTCGTGGTGTCGTGTTGCATGCATCCGCCCCTTCCTATGGCGAAATAAAAATTGCCCTTTATTTATCTACAAGCTCCCTCAGTGCATAAATAACAGTTCTTAGTGAAGTATAAAACCTAAAATCATGAAAAATACATAAAAATAGTAAAACAATGGTTAACAAGAATATAATTAACACTGCATACATTTAACAAGATTTAGAAGAATCCGACATGGTCGACGATGGCTGGGACGGGGGCACTCAGCTTTTTAATGAAGGATTCGTTTGCTGTCGGCTGAGTTCGTTTGCTGTCGTCGACGCTTGGACTTTGACTGTCAGGCGGTTTGCACTTTGATCATTGGCGATTTGACTGATTGTAGCGGCTCTAACTTTGGAACTCCACCATTTGATTTTCGCACGCAAGAAAGCTTCGCGTTTCGACCATTGTCCTTCAGACGGATGGGGATTTGGTTTCTAAAGACGATAGTCTTTCTTGGGCTACTTAAACCCAGAAATTTTGGTCTGTCTGTCTGTCCGTCTGTTTGTCTGTGACTCGATTCAGCCACCCGGCCAAAGCAAAACAATGCCTGCGCAATAGTCTTATATAGTCACAGCTAAATCTACCCGTCTATGTCCGGTGTAATGTTCATACTTGTCAACATTGTTGAAGAAGAACAAGACATTACGCAAATATGAGACAACAAATCTATACAGAAGTGATTTTTGCAGTGTTCCTTTATAAAAAAAATCAAACATGCTTGACTTTTGCGAAATTAAATACTTCATCAACTGCAGAAAAAGAATTCACTCCGACGTCGCCTGCTGTCGCCCGCGCCAGTATAACGTCTGGCGCCATTTTAAGAAATCAACCGGAAACAGTTACGCAAGGTTCCACTAGATAGGTTCCACGTTCTGCTTGCAACGCACGTGGAGTAGGGAAACGCGGTTCTATAAACGTTGAAGTAGGGCGCCTCGATTAACGAGCGTCTTCGCCGTACGGCAGCGTTCGCATCGAGACACCCGGTTTGGAGCAGTGGTACGCGGGAAATTTAAAATGATGTAAGCAAACCTTTGGAATCTTTACCTTGGGAGGAGCGCGACGCAAGAGGAACAACATGAGAGGTGAGCGGGAGAGCGAAAGGAGGCATTTACTTCGCAAAAGCCGATAAAGACTATCGTCTTTTGACGGCATTTGCAACGGAAGGAGCAGGTACGCGGCAAATTTTTTTTAATTCCTAACTCCCAGTCCTGCGTGAGGTGGTGGTGGCCGTACCGTGATGCTCTCGGAGGAGCTGTAGTAGGAGTCCCTGCTCGCCGCCCTGACGGCGCTGTGGTGGCTGCTGGCATCGTCCTGGAGGATGCGCAGCGAGAGAACCTTGCTGTCCTCGTACACCTGGGTGTCTTGCCAGTGGTCGGGCAGCGTCTGCGGGCAGGGGATGTTCCGAACAGTTTTCTCACCGCGCTGGAACGTAACGAGAGCGCGAAACTTCGGAGCGTGAAGAGTACTCACGTATCGCGCATAGAGGAAGGTGTAGTAGGCCCGCCTCTTGCCGTATGCGTACTGGATGATGCGGCGCGCCGTCTCCAGGTTGCAGTCGAGCAGGATGAACTTGTCCGTGTCCCACTCGAGGTTCTCCCGCTCCTGGAGGAACTCGATGGCAGCCTTCTCACCCCGCACCCGCCGCACGTGTTGCACCTCGAGACCGTAGTCGGCGGGTAATGCGGCTAGGATCTCCTGGAGCCTGTCCAGACCTGGAAATGGAGATAGCGCATGGCGCACGTCCGACGACCACCAACGTGTTGAGGCTTGCACACTTGCTATTGAATTACCAACGCGAATTTCAATATTAGAACGCGTACCTCCCCTTCTGCCACAAAGTTGGACCTTTTCTGGCCTTTTAAAGCGAATTTTCAAGCGTTTAAGCGGAACATCGTTAATTGTAAATTCTATTAACAGTATGCCACTTCACTTGAAGCTTAACGGAATGATTTATTAACCAACTTATTCATAGCCTTTCTGCATCGCAGTTAGAGGAGCGGTTCGGCCGTATTATATGCGCTACGTTATCCGTCCTTACTTGGCTCCGTTCCCTCTCGTGTGACGTAAAGTGAACTCCGCAGGAGCAGAGCTGATCCTTTGGGCTATGAATAGAGCTTTTGTCATATAATACGACCTTTTACCTTCTCTAAGCAACAGCTTGTTCACATCCGTCATGAACCATCGTCATCATCAATCGGTCGAACGGGACGAAAAGTGCGATCCACGACCAGTGAGTACACAGACGCTCTAGTGCCTTTTTTAAAGACGGAATCACGGATCTCTCTCCTTACATTAGGGACCGCCGTGAGCGCTTTCGTCGGCTCCCATCAGTATTTCTACCTCCGGTCCTTCCCAAAGGCGAATCTGGCGTGAGTTGCACCTGCGCGCCCGTGTGAGGTCACCTTCTGTGGCGTCGTAGATGTAGTAGAGGCGTGGCCAACGGAGGCCGTGTATGAGCGCCGCCAGGGCCCCGTGCGCCTGCGGCCGCAGCGTAACGCCGAAGCGCGTGAGCTGCGAGCCCGGGCTGCGGGCCGCCGAGGCGCTCAGCAGTGGAACATGCAGCTTGGATGAAACGGCAGACAGCGCCTCGTGCACCGTGCCGCCGTCCGGAGAGACGAGCAGCGCCGCGCCCGAACTCATCTGGTTGCAGGCTGCGCAAGGGCCAGGATAAAGTGGGGTGAGGGCTCACTCAAACACTGCTTATCTGCACTCTGAAACAAAGGAAACGCGGACGGTAAAATAAAAAATGCACCCCAATCCGTGCGTTTGGTATTTTTTGTTATCCGGGCGGTTGCTGTGAGGCACACGCCCACGTGCACTCAGTATTTTTGCTAGCCGGGCGGTCGCCGCGAGGCACGCGCTATCGTGTGCTCGCTATTTTCTGTCTCCGCCGGACGGATTTGTGTCGATAAGCAGCTCTGCTGCTAGAAACAAAGCAAACAGTAAGATTGGGAATACAAAAGACAAATAAACACGACGTATGACTGATAAAAGATTGAGCAGTTCTACGGAATAAATGCTTGATCAGAGGAACGTCAATTCAATCGTTTGAGACTTACTCAGAAGATGGGAGTGACAACGACACAATAGAAAACCGAGAATCCTCATAGTCAGTCTAAAAGCGGAGGCAGCCAACTATGCTGCGCATCTAAGCCGGCAACGCTGGCTCCACATGGGTGACAGCAATCGTTAATGTTAGCGACCACCGTTCCGAAATGATTTCGTGTGGCAGCAGGGGAACTCCAAAAGGAGCGGTATTGTCCCTCATAATGTTCAACATGGCTCTGATTATTCTCCCAATGAAGCTGACTGAAATCCTGGACACTCATCACGGAATATGTGCCGACGACATCACGATATGGATCAAAAATGGATCGGCAGGAACCATGCAAGACTGCCTCCTACAGGCCGCCAACGTAGTCGAGGCCTATGCAAAAGGCTACGGACTAACATGCGCCTCCCAAAAATACCAGCTCTTACTAGCGCAAAAGAGGCGTCTCGACACAGCCATGGACATACAGATATCACTGGACGGGCATAGTATTCTTCCTTCCTCAACAACTACGCGCTACTCCATATCACATGGTCTGTGAGTTCCAGAGTAATCCGGACTTGAATCCCATTCCCAGTCCTACGTACGAGCAGTGGGAGAGTGAACTTGCCAGCTCTGACCTGAATAATTCAGTCAGCTATGGTTGACCGAAAGGGCGAAGACGTCTGGTAAAACCAACAGAGCCCTGGACTAAGGAACCCACCCACCTACCAGCTCTTCCGTCAAATAAAGTCTTTCTCCTCCTCTGACTATCAATCCACCTTTGGCTAGTGCTAAATTCAAGGCCTCTCTACGTGTATGCTTCTTTTTTTTCTTTCGTATGCTGTTCCTGTCTTCGTCTTTTTTTAGTAATTTCAGAAAAAAAAACTGAATGATCAAACCAGGTCCTAGACAAGAACCACTTCATAACTGTTCCCTTCACAGTCTTTCTTTACCAAGCAATTCCCACCACCTCGTCTCCGTTCTCCCATTTCTTGATTTCTTGACAGCTACGGTGGCCTGACCCGAAACGGGTTCCTCAGTTTGAGCAGGCGACGCCTCAGCCACGGAGCTACCGCAGCGGCTACGCCTCCCTATAACAAGTTGGGACAAAACGCTGTCATACACACGGATGGTTTGAACCTTTGGCGGCGTCAAAGAGTTATGAAATGCGGCACCAAGGATTCCCATCAGGGCCACCAGGGGAACAAGGTTCCTGTCCGCCCTTTAC
The DNA here is from genome assembly GCF_048455015.1 of Haemaphysalis longicornis. Classification (NCBI taxonomy): domain Eukaryota; kingdom Metazoa; phylum Arthropoda; class Arachnida; order Ixodida; family Ixodidae; genus Haemaphysalis; species Haemaphysalis longicornis. The sequence continues at coordinate 28,306,766 of NW_027526335.1, read as the reverse complement.
CGTACTTAAAGAGACGTTTGGCTGCAAGCCCTCCTTTTCTCGCTTTGAGGCGTTTTACCGTTTTTCTCCCGAAATATTAATAAAAAAGAGTCAGTGAACTTTGATGAGATGAGTACCGTCGTTGGTGACGTTGAATGTGTCATTGTCGAACACCCTGGTTGTCAACGCAGTGATCTTGTAACGGTCTCCGGGGGCTCGTTGATTGGTGTACTCGATGACGTCACGAAAGGCTGTGACGACGCGATGAGGTTGGTTCACACCCATCACCAATCCTGCAGGGGAAAAGTAAAACAAAGGCTGTACGTATTGTCGTGACAGGTTTTTGATACAAACAAGACATTTCAGAAGTACAGGTAATAGTTGCACGTACCCTACAAGTCAGTATTGTATATCTTCAAATTGTATATCATTGTGTAGCTTTTGCGGCACGTTCACGAGTGAGATTTATCGTTTGCATGCGTTGGCAATGCATATTTATGCGGAGAAGTCATTCTGTTCGCAAATGTGGTGTATTTACAAGACTCTAAATGTTTCTGACGTGAGCTTAGTGTGGCACATTATATATGCTAGGAATATTATTCTCAACTTCGAAGAAAGTATTTCAGCTGTCATTACAGAAAAAATGAGAGGTTCATTTCAGATCTTCAAATCAACGCTTCAACTAACTCATTCATTCTGAAAGATTTAATGAATGAATGAATGAATGAATGAATGAATGAATGAATGAATGAATGAATGAATGAATGAATGAATTAAAACTACAAAGAAAATCGGACCAATCAGTGTCGGAATACAATGACAAAAGGCCAGCAAGAACTTTCGAAATGCTCGAGGAAAAATGGAAACACTTGCCATATACAGTAAAGGAGTCTAACCAATAATAAAGAAGAGCACCTTCCGATTTCTTGCCGGAATAAGCAAAACGAGTAAAAAATTCAAACACGTAACTTCACGCAGACTATGCGAGCGAGAAAAAAGCGCAAGACCACAAGATAGAAATAATAACGTTTAAGAGGGAAAGTGGACTTGGTTACCATAAATATCCGCGTTTGCAGCGGAGCGACTATTATAGGCAGCACTTCTTAAGTCAAAAGCAGAAGCAGTGGCAACAGCGCTAGGAGTGCGTACGACTGCCATTTAGAATTAAATGAGCGAAAACGACAAACACGAGCGCTGGTATTCGTAATGTTTCCGTCTTTGGATCCCCTCGCGTCCCACCTACCTACCCACCTCAGCTCCCACATCCCTTTCTGGGAAGAGCTGAACCTGGTTCATGGCGTAGACGGCAAATCGACGGACAAAGACCTGGCGGCCCACCACATTAGGGTAAGTGGCGGACTCTAGCAGAGCTACAGAGCGGCCGTCTCCTTATGAACGAAGGCCCAGACTGGGCCTGTCCAAACAATAAAGTCCCCCCTCTCTCTCTCTCTCTCTCTCTCTCTCTCTCTCTCTCTCTCTCTCTCTCTCTCTCTCTCTCTCTCTCTCTCTCTCTCTTCTTTTTCTGTGCTGTCTTTTGGACTGTTTGTTAGTAAAAATGCCCTTAGGGCTAACATAATTTTTTTTGAAAGTTATACGTTAAGCAGATGTGTGCATGCGGTAATGGCGTACGATATAGAGGAGAAGGAGGGGCAAGATGGTGGCGAAATTATCTGGTTTGATGAGGGGGAGAGAAAAGTACGAGGCTACCGGCTCTGTCAATGCAATAATGACTACGATAATTTTTCCTTCGGTCGCAAACAACAAGCTTACTCGGCTCCCCCGTGTGCTCTCACCCAAAGATCAGTCATTTTACAGTTTTCCTGAAGAAAAAAAATCTAAAGGTTAAGCAGAGTGGGCCCACTGCATCCCAAAATTGGTGTTTTTCAATTTTTTCCTTTTTGCATTATGCGCCTTTACCATGTTATCGTCGTCATTTTTTTTTTTTGCTTTCGATAAATGTGACGACAGTATACTCTACAGCCCCCTATTTCCTTCCAGAAGAGTATGATGTAGCGCACGCGCTGTGAGATCAAAATATCGTTCCTTGTTGCACCATTGATCAACAACTGCGCATGGCACCAAACCGTTCATTATTTTTCTACAAAATGCGATGTAATGCGTCCCGCACCGAGCTCCAATAGAGCTAACGATCATGCAAGCACCGGAAAATGTCATCTTACTTCCATTAACGTTCCTAAAATACTTCAATTACAATGGGTTGACGTTCAGGCAGGGATGTTAGCCGTGAAGTCAAACGCAGCATATGCTATTCCAGTGAGCACCTTCTCGTGCACGATGTGAAACCGCAATCATATCGTTCCATCATGATCTCACCGCTGGTGCAACGCCGAATGCTAGTACTTGTACCCTAAACGTTTTGCAAGCCGAAGGTTAAAAGTTTTAAGTAGGACTATATCAATCTGTGCTTGGTTTCCAGATTTGTGTATCTTTGAAATGGGGTTGTTCATTTAACAGAACTGAAAATTTCCGGTGCGCGCAAATAGGAGGTTTTCCGAGCTGAAAGAAATAAAAATATTTCGGGAAACATTCTTTTCATTGCAAATCGACGATCGAATATTTTGTGTCCTAGAAAATTGCTTGCAAGAAAAATCAACCCAGCGAGAAACAAACCTTACTAATGAAGATGTTTCAATTAAAAGGAATGTGAAGTGCCGGTCAATTCCGCAGTAGAGAAGGGAGAAAAAAGATCCCCACAACGCAGACCCTCGAGGACGTGACGATGAGGGCGCAAGAAAAGCGTGCATGATTGACAGGTATTCAAGTACTGAAGGCTACTTTTGTTGTTATTATTAGATTTGTTGTTGTTATTTTGTTCTTTCACTGAGGCAGTCGCTTGTCGCGACACCAAGTTCTTGGCAAACAAAAGGCTGGCACACACAGACACGTATTAAGTTTTCTATTAAGCGAAATAACCAAGCTGCAGTAGGGACAACTAAACAAAAAAAGTAAGTATTCTTTTCGGCAACAAATCAATAAAAAACAAAGTTTCGATAGGGTCGCTTCGAATTCACAATTTAAAAGTTATTTTGCGTCTACCCCGCTAAATAATGCAGTGTACTCTCATGAGTAAACAGCGCCAAAGGCAGGAGGCAGGAAGTGACAAAACAATGTGCTGACTAACAACTGAGGTCTTATTTTCTCAGCTGTGAAAATGTAGCAAGAAGATATGCGAAAGCACCGAGATACAAAGAGCACAACTAATTGTGTTTTGAAGGACCGACGTGTGCGCAGAGAAAGGGGAAAAAATAAATACATAGTGCCATCGATCCGCGGCGAGTCGACACTGCCTGCCGAATTATGGGCGCTGCATGCACAGAAAGATAAGAGCTGTGGGCCCTGTTCTCTCCGCGCCGACTGATGATGATGCACGAGATAACAGCGTGAAGTGACAGACGGCAATCTTCAGCTGGATAAGGCCTGCAGTCCTGCAGGTTCGCATCGCGGCCTTGTACTGCTTAGAAGAACAATTTGGTCGAAGACGGTATTCCGGAAAAAACTCTGAGAGCATTCAATGCTGTGCATGTGCGTTTTGCAAAAGCTTGGCTAACCCTGAACTGGAAAGACCAAGAACGCGCAATGAATTTTAGCTGGCAGTCCAACTGTAGGCGTATCAGTTCAGTGTCGAACGAGACCAAGCAGGGCCAAATTGAACGTGTGGTAGTGACATAGGCTGCCATTACCGAAGGTGTAGGAATTATCCACAAAAACGCGTCGTGTTTGCTCAAGCAATGCACGAACCTGCGAAGAGATAACTTGCCCCCCCCCCTCTCTTTCCCTGTCCTACTTTTCCTCAACTCTTTCAAGCCCAAAAATGTCGTTATTGTTTTTCGCGCCGAAGCTACTTAAGTTCCGAGGCGCGCCGTAGTCTAACGCTACGGATTATTTAATGTCGTCTCCGTGGGTTGGAGGCACGGCATAGTAACGACAAACGCGCGTCTTCACGGATCAGAAGGGGTCAAACCCTCTCACTTGGTGAAGACATGCAATCAGTGACTCTTCCGCTAGACTACCCCAACGGCCTACGAAACTGGAAAGCTTACTTAAGTCGGAATATGGTGCTCAGGTTGCGATGAGGTGACGCAGCACGATTCATCCCAAGCTAGTTAAACCGCCTAACTCGTGGAGATAGTGACTTTTCCGTCATCGTAACTGATTCACAAAATCAACTATACAGACGACAACGATGGGGTCACACGAAGCTTTCCAAAGTCAAGTACAACACCAAACGAACCGACCCACAAGCGAGCACCAGTTTCTTAACCGCACGGTTTACTCCACTGCGATTTTTTGCGCTCTAGTGTTTTACTTACACGGGCATTCCATGGAATTGCCTATCGTTCAACCATCGTCGTCGATTCGACAGAGGGATAGTTCACTTGTTCTGTCTAATTTTGCACGTCCGTGCACCCCTCTACAAATCTAAACTGTTTCGACCATGCCGGAATTGAATGCAAACGTATCACCCAGAAAACTTATCTCCACTGCTAAACATAAAGAACATCATTCACACTTGCATAGCATAGACATATGAAATAGGGATATTCCATAAAATATCCCTATTTTATCAAATAGAGACGCGATCGGATAGACGTTACAATGAATGAATGAATGAATGAATGAATGAATGAATGAATGAATGAATGAATGAATGAATGAATGAATGAATGAATGAATGAATGAATGAATGAATGAATGAATGTGATCTTCCTTTCGTCAGTGGCACAGCCGTGGAGCCAGTACCCACTTCAGATATGCAACTAGACTTCGACATCCCCTGTGCACTTGATCAGCATTGACTCGATAAGGGATATCCGCATAAAAGGCACCGCCGAGCGATTGGCTAGGCACTGTGTATTCCGGTCATCGTGGGCTGATGTGTTTTTTCAATCTCTCGTCTCACGTCATAGATGTCGCCTCAAAACGGCAGCGCTGTTCTCGAGCTTTCGTATTTGGCCGTCTCGAGACGAGGAGTGAACTAGACTAAATTTTTGTTGACACGAGACGGCTTTGGGAACGGCTGTGCGTGCTTATTCTATATGTAGAAAAAGAATGCCGGCGATAGATACTTGCAAATGATGTGAAAGCGAAATTCATTTTGTTTTTTCCCTTTTTAAAGATACACTAAGGAGATGCAGCTGTTGGTCAGTACCGAAGGCTAGTGTTCAAATCTACCACTTAATTTAGCAACCAGCCTAGGTAAACTGTAAATTCCTAAGACGCAAAACGGGCATTTTAGCGTAAATGTCTGACAAAACCGTGTTTTTTTTTTCTGACAGAATACCCCTGCTATTCGTTCCATGCCCCGTTGAGCCGACCTAAGTCAGCTTTCTAGTTGATTAGTAAGGCGCCAAGTTTCAGCTCCGTATGTCATTACCGGCAGAGTGCACTGGTTGTAGATTTTTTTTGAGCGACAGAGGTAGCTTAGTTTTCATTATTTGGTAGTGCTTGCCGCAGGGACAGGAAACGAGCTGCTTGGATCAGAGGACAAACTAGAGTAGAAAATATCACAGTTGAAATAAAGAAAAATAAATGGACTTGGGCTGGCCATGTAGTAAGACGAATCGACAACCGGTGGGCAATAAGTGTAACAGAGTGCATACCAAGAGATGGGTCTAGAAGAAGGGGGAGGCCTTTAACCCAATGGAGGGGTGAAAAAAAGAAATTCGGGGGGGAAACTGTGGACTCGAGAAGCGCAGGACAGGAGTGGTTACAGCCTTAATCCTGTGCTGGACCTGAGTAGGCTGCTGCTGCTTATGATGATGATGATGATGATGATGATGATGATGATGACCCAAGTTATGGAGTGCTGCCTGGTCCGGAAGTAACCATAACGGAGAGGGTACACTAGAATGGTGCAACCATGCCAGGAAGGCTCTCTGGTCCAAAAACAGCGCTCCCTGACCAGAGAAGGATCTGGCCACCCTGGTGTAGTAGTTGGCCGTCACCTCCCATGACTAACCAACCCAACTCTCGGCCTTCTGTCCCCAGCAGCTGTAGAGCACCTGACCGCGGCGACGGTCAGGTCAGCGATATAGCTGAGGGTGCTAAGAATTTCTGTGTCCGGACAGGCCGCCTCTGGAACCTGAACCAACGTTCAACGCGCAGACTCTGCTTAGCGAGGGAATCCTAGCCGTTCTATTAGAAGAGCTCTCGGACATTCAGTGGAATATCATAGGGCTAAGGGAAGTTACAAGAACAGGACAAGGCTTCACGGATTGGAGTAGCGGGCATATTCTGGGCTTCCGAGGACCTCAGGAAAAGAAAGAGCACGGGGTTGGATTTTTGATCCACAGGGCGATAGCTGGAAACACGGAGGAATCCTTCAGTGTTAACGATATGGCAGGTGTTGTTGGGATGACGTTAAACAAGTGATACACACTAAAGATAGTACACGCTTATACGCCAAGAGCCAGCTACGATGATGAGGTCGTAGACATTTTCTACGAGGACGTGGAATCAGCAATAAATGACAGAAATACACAATCCACAATTGTTATGAGAGACTTTGACGCAAAATTAGGTGAAAAACGAGTAGTATAAATATCCGTGGGAAACATTGGATTAGGCACTCGCAACAGTCTAGGAGATACACTGGTTGGATCCGCGGAGAGAAATAACCCGAGTTTAATGAACACATTCTTCAACGAACGAGAGAATAAGATATGGACATAAAAAAGTCCCGATGGCACAACAAAAAATGAAATTGACTTCATTTTAAGTGACAACCCAGGTATCTGCCGGATGTGGAGGTATTAGGCAAGATTCGGAGTAGGGATAATAGGATGAGTCGCTGCAAATTAACGCTGAATCTCAGAAGAGAACGAAGGAAACTCGTGAAAAGTAAGAAACACACCATGTAGCAAGTCAGGACCAGGAAGCAGGAATTTAAAATAACTCCTCAAAACAGATTTTCGCTTTTCAACAGGAGGAACGAGGATAGTACAGATAGGTGAAATGACAGCATAACCAACATAACAACGACTATCACAGACTCAGCAGCAGCTGTGGGAAAACAACATGTAGGAAACAAACTAGAAAACTATCTCAGGAAACGGAGGAACTTATATCTAAACGTAAGATCATAAAAAATGTCGAGTCCGGCGGATCAAATTGAATTTGCAGATCTGTCGAAATTGATGAACGAAAGTAAAATGAACGACTGAGAGGAGCAGGGTAACATTACGCACTACATGGCGAAGGTAATCAAAATAGCCGAACGATTCTACACCAGGCTATATGCGAATAACGCTAACCAAGTGGAAATATCTGAGTATACAAGCTCAGCTTGCGATGTCCCACTAGTAACTAAAGAGGAGGTAGGGAAGGCACTCGAAGGCATGAAAAGAGGAAAAGCTGCAGGTGACGACGGCATAACCGTACATATTTTAAAGCAGGGGGGAGGTATTGTACTGGAACAGATGGCAGAACTCTTTTCAGAATGCACAAGGGCTCTGAAAGTGACCGTAGCCCGAAAAAACACCAACATCATTTTCATTCACAAGAAAGGAGATACCAAGGACATAAAGAATTACAGACCTATCAGCCTACCCTCAGTTGTATACAAGCTGCTTACCAAAGCAACGGTCAACCACATAAATGACAGCATAGATTTCAGACAGCCCAGAGATCAAGTTGGGTTTACGAAAGGATACTCAACAGTGAATCACATTCATGTGGTCAATCAGGTAATAGAAAACAATCTGCCGGGTACACTCAACTGTTTACATGACAGTTATGGGCTCTGAAAAAGCGCTTGTTTCAATAGATACCACATCAATGTTGCAAGCGTTAAAAGACAAAGGAATACAAGAGATGCACGGGCAGAATAATTCTTCACGAGCAAAGCGAAAAGTTCTCGATCCGAAAGGGAGTGTGCCAAGGTGATACCATCTCACCAAAATTATTCACAGCATGTCTGGAGGGGGTATTCAGGGAGGAAACACACTGACTTCTTCCCCAAAAAGCCGGCACCGAGGCAAACCACTGTGCGGGTTCTCTCAGCTAATTATCACTCAGCATGCAGTTAGTTTAAAGATACACATTATGTATGGTTAATAAAGTTCATGTACTTACGCTATGCTCATAGCCATCAGTAAGGGGTTATGCTTATACCTTGGGTAAGATTAAGTTTGGAGTGATACGGGCTGTTCCCAATCTTCCTTCTTTATAAACTAACCTGGAACCACTTAGTTCCCGGTCAATCAACCGCGCAGGGGAAAAATAAAGGGTGACTTCGTTCAAATTCCCTTTGTGGTGTAACGTCGTCGTTCTTTGAAAGCGCCACATTCGAATGGTCGCTTAGGTTATTTTAATGTTGTTCATATTTAGATATTATTGTGGAAGGTTTGCGGGATACGTTGTCCGTTACATAATAATTTGTTAAGGCTTTGAGAGAGTGGGCGACGCCGCCTAGACGTTTGAAGACAGTAATGCAAAAAATATATCACCGTACTTTAGGCGTCCACATTTTTAGACGAGAAATGGTTTTATCACATTGAATGCTTCCTCTTAAGTGTAACTACCGACCATGCGTGACGATAATGAAGTGCAAGATGAGGACTGCAGTTGAAAGCCGCCCAAGGAATGGTCCTGAACTCTTACAAACACCCTTCTTACCAATTTCAGCTCAAATCGTGCATAAAAATCTTATTACACAGTACAGAGTCACGCGTGCATTTTCATTAGGCAAAATCAACTAATTGAACCTTCACATTCTTCTTCTTATAAGGAATCCTTTAGACTTCATGAACCGTCGACGCAGTCTGCTTCTGGACAATTCAAGCAGTACTCACCTGTGGTACTCACCAAACACTTTGTAAAGTAAGCGTCATCAGCTCAAACGGCCCCATCGCCGGGTAATAGTTTGGTAAAATTTTGCGCTATGGCAGAAATATAGTTATCCAGACGCCTAGATCTCAACTCTTTATACAAATCCTGGGTGTCAAAACTCCTCCGGCGCAGGCGTTTGCCTCATTTACAATCTGTCAGTTGCCTTGTTGGGCCGCGCTGCGGCATAGGCGTAGTGTACATTTCTGAGGTACAAACTTCCCCACGCATTCAAGACAGAGAAATGCATCTCACCTATCTTCAAGGCGGCCGCGCTGTGCTGATTGAACGTCAGGTGCACCGCCAGCGAGAGGGCCAGCGCCCACCACGGAGCGCCGAGACCCGACCGGCGGGCTACTGGGAGCGCTCTCCACCATCCCATGTCGCGTTTTCCTCCCTGGCGCCCGCGGCTGCGAGCGGCTGAAAGCGTTCCTGCAGAAGCACCAAACACACCTCCGCCTCCTTCCTTCCTTTACCGTCCTAGCAGAACACCGACGAGCTGACCACCGTCACCGGGCCGCCATCTCCGTGTGATCCCGTGCATATCCCATGTCTAATAGCGAGCGCACCGCAGCACAACCATCACACTCCACCACGTTCGGCGCTCCGCTCTTCGCTTGCTTCTATTTTTGTTGTGTTCACTTTCTCACAGCGCTTGGCGCTAAACACCCCTTCCGCGCACAAGAGCGGATCCTCTCGAAGCTGCCGGGATCTCAAGTCGGCACGGGGTCGATCCTGGAAAGCCTCGCTACACAGGCTCGCGAAACGCGCGACGCTTGGCCGGCCTCAGTGGCGTCCGCCACGGCGAACTGGGGAGGCGATGGCGGCCATTGCGGGAAGCTCCAACTGTTCGTGGGTGTGGCTGGAGGGCGAGCGAGCACGGGGAAGGCTTCCCTAAACGGGAGAGGGAGGCGGGGAGAGGGGAGCGGAGGCAATATGGCGCCGGTACGCGGCGGCGGCGCGATCCGCGCTCCGCACAGCGCCACTCACGCAATGGCTCGGTCGGCTTCCTTTTTTCTAATGCAGGGCTCAACAAGCGCGTTGTGGTGGATCCTCCGCAAAACGCTCTAGCCAGAACTACTCGCTGCCTCCCGTTTTCCTTGTGTTTTTCGCCCGCCGCCCTGTTTATTCGAAATGCATGTGGTGTTTTCTTTTATATCTCTGTCTGCCCCAGCGCCGCGGTTTTGATCGCCTATGTAAAAAGAAAAGTTTGCCACATAAACCTCTCTCGTCCATAGCAGTCACGTTCCTCTCTCGAGCGAAGCGTCTTCATGCGTAGTGGTTGTTTTGCCCTGATCTGCTCGGGTCCTCTATTTGCCGGAACGAATCACAATTCAGCATGAGTACGAGATCGTTCCTGGAAAGCTCTCCGCAACAAGGGCCGCATCACTTGACGAAGAAACGGCAGGAGAGAAATAGAATGACTTGTAGTAATACTTTTTTTTCTTTTTGAATTGAAGTTTTTTTTAACTTTGAATTTGGTTTTAAGCTGGCACCGTCCAGAACGTCTAACACTCCGAGATAAAAAATCCGTTTCTGCAGCCCCACTGAAGCAAGAACTGCGATTTTCCTTCTTTCCACCAGTTGGTATAACATTGCGTTTAACCCCCTCTCAGGCGACGGTATATTTTTTGTGGCCTTATCTTCATCGAAATTAAAGCTACGATGCATCAGATTTCTAAAAAAAATTCGCCGACTAGCAGCTCCGCCAACAAAGGCGCGCATTTCTCTTGAAACGTACACCATTTCAGCATGACGGTAACTGGCCTCCAAGTGTTCACTAAACAAACGCATGACAATATGAATTTTTATATGGGATCTCTGCGCTCTGGATCCGGTTGCAAAGCAGTAAAACTGGTTTTCACTGAGCTGCTCGGTTCATTTGGTTTCGAAAAGCCAGCTGCAATTCTCGCAAAGGACGATATGAGCGGAAAGATAGAATAATGAACGGCGCAGTCTATCGTGCGGTCTCCCTTTCTCGTTGCGTGCAAATGTTCTAGCAGAGCGTTTCAAATGGGGACTCGCTGCTAGAAAGGAAGAGCATGGGGGGCGCACGAATAGTTGACTTGGAGCCATTGCGGTCAAATGCTTAAGCGAAAAGTTTTAACGCACTCTAAATCTAAAAGGATAGAAAACGGGCAGTAATACTCGCTTGTGTAAGGTGTGCGCGTGCGTATGCGTGTGCGTGCGCGTGTTAGTGGGTGCATATATGTGTGCGTGTGTGTGTGTGTCTGCGCGCACGTGTGTGTGTGTGTGTGTGCGTGGCTGTAGGCTGTGCTGTGTGCACGAGTGTGTGTGTCCGTGTGTGGGGGTGTATGTGTGTTTGCGCGTCGGTTTGTTATCTGTGCGCGCGTGTGGGTACATGTTATTGTACGTGCGTGCGTGCGTGTGCATGTGTGTGTGTGTGGGGGGGGGGGGGGGGGTAGGGCGATATATTCTAGCAGAGAAATGTTTCTTCTTGTGTCAACTACGGGTGCCCCTAGGCGTGCGACATCGGCAGTGCGTAATCATTCGCAGCTTAACCAACTTTCCTGACCGGAATCTGCAAGCGATATAGTATGCCAATTACCCTTAAAAAAGAACACACTGCCGTCTGTGTGGGCGATGGGGGTCTAAATACCAGTGTTTTGTCGAGGATTTCTGGGTAGTGCGTTCACAATGTAGTATTAGTACACAAACTTGGGTGACAAGAGATTCAAAGGGGCAGACAACCGATTTTTGTCGAGTATATTTTCTTTATTCTAAACGAAAAGGCATAACTTTTAAAACACCTTAGCCCGAAACAATTTTTCTGATAGCGCCGTAGAGCTTTTGAAATTGCCGCTTTTTAAATACGTGTCCCGCCAAAAGGAATGCTGCTGCACGTGAGATTAAAAGAGGTGTTTAAAAACTTGTCCACGGCAAAAACAACAACAATGTCAACCTTTCCTATTCCTTCATGCGGTTTTTGAATCGCGCGTTGAAATCGACGGTATTGTTTGGACACGTCAGGTAGTTTCACGTTTTCACACTACATGGCGCCACCTCGGAGACTTCAGAAAGTTGATCGGCAAATTAAGATTATTTCCGCGTGCTTATCGAGAAATCCCTTGCGGTTACCCCAGTGTATAAAGCACTGGCTTTCATATGAGTTAGGGGGCATGAACTGCTTTCATATGAGTTAGGGGACATGAACTCTACAAAAATCGGTTGTCTGTCCCTTTAACACCAGACACACTGACGTGAGTGTGTGGGAAGCGCTAATAAACGCACAATGCAGTCCGGTTGTATGCAGCACACGACGGTGTTTGCAGATATGCGAGCATAAAGTTGTAACTGAAAACCAGAAGTATCAATTTACGCTTCGCTCATTTTTCACCGATCACGATTTTATTTTTGTATTCTTAGTGTATAGCTATACTGCTGGCAAATCCGCATTACGAAACGGACCAACGTATTTTGTCCCTCGTGCTCGATAGCGAACGATAACCCCGCGTTCAACTGCCAGTTACTAGACGAGGACATTACAAGTTTTGGAACTCAAAAATGTCGTGTTAAAGGTGCCCGTGATACCCCGTAGTTATGAGGCTTGTTTTAATAGAGGTTTAGGAATATATCCTAAACCACCTGGAGGTATCTAACGTGTGTCGAGGCCTGGTGCACACTGCTTCGCCTCCAGCGCAAATGTATAGAGCTTCCACGCAGGGAATCGAACCCATTACGTCGTGCGTAGTATCAGGATAACAGTGCGCCACCGCGGCGTGCACTCGTTGTTTGGTTTCTTGTATAAATTTATCATCCTCGGTAGTTACAAATACTGAGCCTCCTACATTTTACGCCATGCAAATGAAAAGAGCAAAGATTAACATCAAAGAAAGCAGGCGGGGACTTTGACATTGTTTTCGTTTTTTACTTCCTAACCGTCTTTCTTGTTCGCACCTTTTTTGATGCCTCGTCCGTCATTTCGACCACCGGCAGAAGACAAAGAGGAGAACACTCCATCGAGAGGAGAAAAGCGAGACGATTACTCGTGCTTTGTTGTGTTTATTTCTAAGCCCCCTCCAGCCCCTTTCCCGTTTGCTGGGCCAATGCTCCTTCGCTTCAGCGCCGCCTGGGTGAAAAGAAGGCCCCAAGTGATGGATAATCGTTGAAGGAGGACATCCCTGCTGGAGGCAGAAACGATAAACAAAATCAGAAACTACAAGCATGTGCCGTCCAAATTAGAACGAGCCTGGCTAGCCCCATATTGGAGATTAATGCGGTGGTTGTTGGTCACACGGGCTTGTTATCAGTGTCGATGTTACTCGCTTGCGTGCCGCGGCAAACCCTGCGGAAGCATGGGGAGCCTGTATTGTGTTTCCGATCGATAACAAAGCCTTGCCGCCGCCAGCAACCGGGGCTGGGTGGCTGAAAAAAAAAGAGTCCTGGGGTGCAGTGTAAAAATTTGCGATATTTATTTTGTGGTTGGATGAGAAAGAATCTTCTTCGTCCACTTCTACTCGAAGTTGTTCGTGGGGCTAAGCCACGAGGCGCCACTTTCACAGTCACTGTCTGGAGTGCACGGTGCAACTGAGGCCGGCGCTAATTCCTGGTCATCCTACGCATACACTGACAGCGGCAGGACGAAAAAACAAAAAAACAAAAAAGGAATCACGGCAGTTGACCGGGGCACACGAGCTTGAAAACAAAAAAAAAACGGTACGTGAATCAGCTGTTTGTCAGTGACATTTATTGCACATTTTAGAGCACCAATAATTATGAAGTTGCAGAGAAAGCATTAAGCACCAGTATTGAGGTTTTTGTGAGGTAGAAATGTTTTGAGGTGTCATTGGCAGGGGCCATGTTGTGAGACGTGTGTGCTGTATTACGGATGACTGGAGGTAGCTGACCCTTAGATACACTTAAATAATACCACTTAAAAGTACACATTTAGGGGCTTCGTTTATAACCATTCAGGTTAATGCTGGCCGACGGCAGCATTAACCTGGATGGTTACTGCTTTGGTATGTGCAAATCTTCACAGACAAAGAGGTGCACAGTTTAGAACCGGTGATCCTATTCCTTTTCACACCACTGATTTGGCTTAACTTACCGAAACTTTCGAGCCGATAAGAATGGAGATGTCGGGATAAGCGCGGAGGAATAGCTCTTATGTTGGTTCTGCCGGCGACACTGTTCATGGTTATAGAGTAACACTTTCTTAAACCTAATGGGGCGAAACTCAATAAGCGAGAAACAAAACTGCAGTATGACGTATACGACATCACAACGCTGGGATGGCTGGCCATAGCACCCGAATCGCACTAAAACCGAATCACTGCGTAGGCCGCTGCCTAATAATTGGGTCTTAGTAAAGCACAAGGGCAGGCGAGAAATACCAGGAACCTGTGAAGCTTTTATAGATACTACAGTTGAGGGACAATAATTTCGGCACGTGAGTTCCTTTTTCAGATTAATTTTCATCGTGCACAGACCAGAGCTAATATTCAGTAGCGAATAGGTCACATTTCCTGCAGCATGATCCCCATCGCATAAATGCTGGCGGGCGGGCTTAGTTGCCCGAAGTATTTACGCGTTTTGTAGCTCATTTTGCGAGCCAGAAGCATGGCCGGGCACTCGAAGCACGGATTTGCACTTCAGCGAGGCTAGCATTACCATGTTATCCCTGAGAGAATTTTTGCACAAGGCGACAAGATCCCTCCTGTGCTTCCTGACAACAACGAACTGGCGCAGGAGACTGTAGCACAAAAGACTACACTTTATGAAGTCACTGAGCTCTATCATCTATAGTGTCGTAATGCTGGGCAGACCTCTTTACGGTCTGTCCTTACCTTCCCCTTCTTTTACTGTTTTCATTTTTTCTCCTATTGTTCCCCTTTCCCACCTGGGGCATAGCAAACTAGGCCGCAGCCTGGTCGACACTCCAGCTTTCCTTTACCTTTATTCCTTCCTTCCTTGCGCGCAATATTTCAACGGTGTAGTGAGTGTGGTGGTTTGGAGAGGAGGAGGAGGGATGAACTTTTATTCAGGCCCAATCTGACTCTGTCTGTGGAGGCAGACCAGTGGGGAGACTCCTTAGTCCAGGAGAAAAATTTTCAAAAGCGCTACCCTTAGCTCAATCTGGAATCCTTGATAAAGGCCGTCACAGGCACTGCGTACAAGGATGTTTATTTTCTCATTTTACTATTGCGATTGTAAGTGCGGCCGAGTAGGACGCTGTGCACAATAAAAATACTTTAGATGAGCAACTTTGAATGGTGTGAGCTAAAGCAGCCCATGCGCGGGTGTTTTCATCGGGAGAGCACCTGTAGCTTACGTGGACCGACATAGTGGTGGATCGGGCCTGCCAGCGTAAAGACCTCTCACGGCCATTACCACTAATTCCAGTGCCCGCCATAGAAAAACTACTGGTTAAAAAGGGGAACCTCCGCCCCGCCACGCGCACCTTACTTCAACCGCGTGGAGCTGACGTCCCCAGTGGGCTTGCTTGCTGGGAAGAGATCCGGCTGCGGAGGATTCAAGTTGTGGTGCCATTATCCACAGCAGTGACCCACGCTTGGCCTGCCCGCTATCCCGCACCGTCTGCGGACACCTGTCCCTTTTGTGCGCTTCCTGCGTCAGAAGCTGACGCTAAACACCTGTTGTGGACCTGCCCCGCACTTAGAAACGCACGTACGCAACTCCTCCGAGGCGCAGGGCTCCATCCTGGAAGACCCCCACACCATGTGCAGTGGATAGGGGGGACCCAGCAACGGTATCTTCTCTCATTTTTGGCTAAACGGGTACCTTTTGACAACTTCCTTTTGTGCCGTGGGGCAATCTGTCGCAAAAGAAAATCAATTTCGCCGATGTAACTGAAAATCTCAGCGAAGCCTCCCATATGTTCCAATTAATAACTCATTCGCGCAAAAGTTGATGCGCACTTATGAGGAGTAGGCGACGTGGTTATGCGACGGGAAGCCTAACGACATGCTTTCAGGTCTAGCGTCGCCATGTGTAGGATACAATTACATTCCCATGGATACTCAAGAAAGTGGAGAGGAGAGCGGCCTCCGATAGCCTATACATGTAACGCATGGGACGCGCATTCCGAAGGCCGTGGGTTCTGGATACACCCGGAAAGCATATTTTTCTACACTTTATTTTAACAGCGAAGCTCTTGTACAAGCCGTCAGTTAACCGTTGCAGGAAAAAAATACAAAGAAAATGCCACAGCGGACAGCCACATGTTTGTTCACTAGAATAAAGCTTGAGGCCTTCTAGGTTTAACTTTAACTCGCTATGGGACGGATGCATGTCGTTAGCTTGGAGGAAGAGGAGCGGGAATACAAGAAGCGTCAGCCCGAACACAACGAGTGGGCGAGAAAACAGCGTAAAGCCGCTGCCGCCGCCATTGCCGCCGCAAGTTGCAGCTCGTCGAGTAGCTGCGAATTCGTCCCGGATGAACAGCAATTTGCCCGCTTGGAACTCCGACGTGAGCCATTATTATTTGTCCAACCTAAAAGACTTTCAGAGCAACCGTTTTGATCACGCGTACATAACCGGTTTCCGGTTTATGCGCGCACGGGTTGGGAACGGGGAGGGGGGCGTGCACGAACAGCTGTAAGGTTCATGCCCTTACTGATGAGGGGCCCGTTGCGCTGTCGGAAGGTTTAAACGTGGACGTCCAACAGTCGGATGCCACCGGTGTGGTGTCTGCACCGGTCGAGCGGATTTGTTGCGTTACACAAACAGTAAGATGCCTACGACGCGGGAGGAAACCAGACAGCTCTATGTTTGTCCGCTAGAATAAAGCTCTGCTTCGCCGAAGTTTCATTCGGCTAATTAGCTAGGAAGTGTTCTCAATTGCAAATTTGAAACAAACGTGTTTTGTTTCGTGTGCCGCCAGGAGCGATAGTAGCGCGGGCAACAGCAGCCGACGGAGTGAATTTTTTTCTGCAGTTATGTTATTTCATTTGCTACCGCAAAAAACCAAGCATCCTGTAAGTTTAAAAAAGGACCACTGCAAATATCACTTATGTATAGATTTTCTGTTTTAAATTTGCGTATTTTTTTGTTCTTGTTCAACAATGATAAAGAGTATGAACATGACACCGGACTTAGACGTTTAGATTTGACTGTGGACAGACAGACAGACAGACAGACAGACAGACAGACAGACAGACAGACAGACAGACAGACCGACCAACCGACCGACCGACCGACCGAAATTTGTGCGTTCAAGTAGACCAAGAAAGACTATCTTTAAAAGAAATTTTTAGGTTGAATGGACAAAGGAGTTTCGCACTTGTTTAGCGGTACGTAACGCTTGTGACGGACTGCTCTTCTGATAAATGAAACAGATTCTAACGCCTATTTTGTGCAACACGCGTATAATTTAACGTGATTGCACTGCGCTGAGCAATCGTAGCTGCGTTCATAGGAAACAGCTGTATTTGTAACGATAGCGCTTACTTACGATAGCGGTGGGTTAGATAGACATTTAGGATTTTGTTTGTTCGTTATTACTTTTTCGTTCTATTTTTTGCTTCTTGTTTACTCAACTTTGACAAAATAATCTACATTTTCGTTATTATAACTTTTAAATGTGTTAACTTTGCTAATCATGCATTTTTGTGCAGATTCTAGGCATCGCGGGACTGCTGCTGTTTTTGTTTGTTTCCTCACTTTTTTGAAATTTTTGCCTCACAAGAATCAGGCCAGTAGATTAGATATGTCCTTGAGGTGTTGTTAGGGCATCTTTAGCTTTTCGTATTCGTATTCTTTCATTTCATTCGACAAAACGTTGCATTAGGTGGGTTGCATAACCAAATTATGGTTCATGCGCAGGTACAAGGAGTTACGTTGTTGGTGTTACGGGGTACTCGTCAAAGAATGCTTACCTCTTATTTAATATATTGGAGTAGCTAAGTGTTTTTTGAGCTGGGTAAAAAAGCCCAACATTAAAAAAAAAGGTAGATACGCGCCTTAAAGATGGCACCAACTAACCCTAGCGTAAGTCGTTAGATCACACAGGTTATTACAAAGAGGAAAGCCAGGACGAAAACAGGTGCTCAGGCGCAACCGGGCCAGCTGTTGCTGACCGGCCCCGTTCACGTGAGACCCAGATTTCTGTTTACCCGTCACGTTCGACCCACGTGACAAACACGGCGTTTGTCACCGAGTTACCATGGCGACGACTAGCGTCCAGGCCAGCTGAAACGCAGGTGGAAAGAGCGAGAGAAAGACAAAACGGGAAAGAAAGGAACCAACACGAATACGGGGGCACGAAAGAGCGGAGCCGCAGAAGCCCCTAATGCCCCTCCGGCTACTGCACCAACCGGGCCTCGCAGTCGCGCACTGTCCTCGCTTCCCGGCCCGTGTAGGGTGGCTTCCCCGCGTTTCGCTCGAAGCCCCGCGAGTGAGTCTCGCACCAGTGTTCATAGATGGCGTCAGGTGCACGCTGCCCGGGACTGTGACGTCACCAGGCCACGCACGGGCCAAGGAGGAAGTGCGAAGGAGCGGTTTAGGGGAGAAAGAGGCGAGGAGGCACGATCCGCATCCCTGGGAGGATGAGCGGGAAGAGGAGGGAGGCCAAAACAGCTCCGAGCGGGCCAGAAATGGAGGTTTCATCTTCCGCGTCGCGGCGTGGACGAGGTGATTGTGCCACCGTGGAGGAGTTAATTGGGAACAATGCGCACTTGACTTCGCGTCCTTGCGACCTTCTTTCGGGCTGAAAGCCATCGCACTCCCTCGGGGAAGCGACGCTTACGTTTTTGTTGCGTCTGACTCGAGGAGTCAGCTGTGCGCGTTCGAGGGAATTGGGTTTCTGGGGAATGTGGGATGGTGACGGCCGCAATGGGTGCTGAGGAGGTTCCGACAGGTAGCCGACGACGGCGGCGAGGGTTGCTTCTGTCGATCGCGTGCTTCGTCTGCCTGCAGGAGACCTGCCAAGCTGTCAGAATCGGTGAGTAGCCGACGTGCCCGACAACGGGGACTCCCCGGGAGTCGGGGAGCTTTTTTTCCTGCATGGTATATTTACTGCTCCGTCGTCATATTTGGCAGAGGTGCTGTGGGTGCACACGTCGCAATAAAACTTACTGTACGCGTGCATGAGGATGATTTTTGCCGACGTCGAGAGCAGGAACACTAATAGTTGTTTTTTGGTGGAAAGTGGGAATGGGAATGGCGGTACCCTGTGTCGAGGTTAAAGAGACGCGGGTTCGTCTCCTGCTCCGGTGGCCATTTTTCTGGTGAATAAGAAAAAGGAAAACTCCAGTGTTCCGAGATTTTTAGCGCACGCTAAAGATCCCCGGGTGGCCGAAAATTCGATTCAATTCAGTTCCTTATTTATTTTCCAGAAACCTTTCTCTGGATGGTTACCAGGGATAAAAGTGGAAAATAAACAGCTTGACTGGGCCCGAAAGACCATTTCCAGGCGGCGACACGACGGAGACAGAGCGTGGTAAAACACGCGTGGTAAAACAACGAAAGCGGAACATGCAGTAGCACACATATAACAAATATAAAATCTGTAGCTCCTCTCCACTACGGCGCACCTTATAGTCCCCGTGTAGCTTCGGCGCTTCAAAGCCCCAAAATTGGGGATGTTGAAATGTGCCCCAAGGCTAGTATTTTATCAGTGTATCTGGAAGCTCACTTGCCCAATTCCATTACCCACGTATGCGCAAAAGGCCCATTCCCAGAATCTGTACTTTAAGGTGAATGATTGCAAGAGAGATTGCAAGGGAATAATTGCAAAGAACAGAGTAATTACTTCTTAGTGCAGCTGTCAAGCCCACAGTGCCTTCTCGATATTATCCTTGAGTATACCCATACCACTTGCTGTCTATACTACTGTTATTGTCGGCAGATATCGAAACTAACCCTGGCCCTGAAATGGAATAAATCTTCGCCGAACCATAAAAAATCTACACTGGTTAAGCTGACTTCTCGGTGAAGTACAATAACCAAAAAAGTAAAAGAAACAGCAGTTAACAGCCGCCCAAATGATATCTGATTTAAGTAAGCGCACGAATAAACTCTTTTAGAGCCATTACCACAACCTTTGAACTGTGTAAGCAGGTCTTGAAGTGATCCATGCGGCACAACTGAAACAAACCTATTGGCCTCCGAGCTGGTGGCTAGGTTAGACGACACTGAAAACCGCTCACGCCATGGCAATTTTCTACAACGTTCCTGATTTTATTCCAACCGAAACAAATGCCAATGAAGAGGGGCAAATTATTAACCACTGCCTTGAGCACCTGAAAATAGCCATCGACGCAAAAGAAATAGATCGCACACATTGCCTCGGGTGCCATGCCAATAATCGTCACCGCCCAATAATAGCAAAATTCACCTCTCATTAAACCAAAGACGCCATACATGCGAACGCCCCTAAGTTGAAAGGAACAGATTTCAGCATTTGCGAAAACTTCTCCCAGTATGTCCGAGCCTCCCGCAGGCACTTGGTTGCTTTCGCCCAAACGAAATCAACGAAGTTCCAAGCACGCTTTAAAACTTTTAATCTGGACTCGAAACGTTACATTTTTGACAATGCTACGCAAACTGTAAAATAAATTGCATAGAAATCCCCTCGCACGAAGAAAGTAACATACATGGCTCGAAGAAAGTAACAGACGTGGCTTTCCGGTGACTTGACGGGTGCTGAAATTCTTGCAAATCTACCTAACTTTAACTTGTACGGAAAAGAACGCAAATGCACTAGCGGAGGCGGCATGCTCTTCGCCGTCGGCCCAGATTTACCATGTTCCCCCATCAGCATAGCATCTGGCAACGAAATCTTATGGCTGATTTGTCGCGCTTCGCCTCAAACGATACTGCTTGGTGTGTGCTACAGGCCACCGAACGTTAATCTACTGACATGCTAAATGTGCTCACCACAGCCCACCCGAATGCTCATATTTTGATTTTTGAAGACTTAACTTTAATAATACTACCTGGAAAACCGGGACAACCACACAAAGAAACCACAAAGGACCAAGAGGATTTATAGATGCTTGTTCTAACTTCAATTGTTGTATCAGAGCCGACACGGGTTTGCGGCAATTCTGCAAATACCCTTCATCTAATTCTAACAACCCCCTCCTCCAGCTTATCGCCGATCTTGAACAAATTAGCGAGCATAAGTTATCCATGTCAATTTTTCTTTTTTCTCATAACGACGCCAAATGGCGAACTAAAAAATTTGTTTATAAGATAAAGGCAAATATGAAGCAAATAAACGTCATCTCGCCAAGTTCTTGCCAGATTTTAAAGCCACTTTTCATTACCCGTCTGTTTATGACAACTGGGCAATTCTTGAACAAAAGCTTATTGAGCTAACAAATAAGTTTATTCCGAAGACTACATTTTGTATTACGCAGCAAAAGCCCCGTTTACTAAAACGTTAAGACGACTGGGGAACAGGAAGGAACGCCTTTTCCCTCGGGTAAAAGCAAAAGCAACGCCAGCGCGGGGGATAAATACTACGCTGCCGAAAATGACTATCTTACCGCAGTGCGGAACACAAAACGGGCATTTTTTTTAAAAACACGGACCTTCCAAACACGCTAAGTGATAACGCCGAAAGATTTTGGCGGGTCGTCAACTAAAATTAGTCCGTACTATCAGCCTAAGTAACGAATCAGGTGAAATAATCACAGATGCCGAGTCTGATAACATTTTTTAACACTGCATTTTTGTTGGTATTCACCAAAGAGCCTAGTGTGCCTTCATTCCCCCAACTGCTTTGGTAGCGTCCACAAAGCGTGCACTGGAATTTTCAATAGAGGGCATTTTCTCCATAATACAAAACATCAAAATTTCGTCGTTATGTGGCATTGACGAAATTAATTCAAAGCTGTTAAAAACATCACCAATACCATTGTACCATACTTGCACCTAATATTTTCACAGTCACTCACCCCCGACTGCGAAGTAGGCAAGATCGTTCCAGTCTACAAACTAAGTGATAGAAACCCTCCACTCTATTATAGCCCCGTTTCGTTAACAAGCGTCCAGTGCAAAATCATGGAATATTAATGTTCTATATAATGGAATTCTATATTCCATGATATTCTAAATCATGGAATTCTATGTTCTAATGTTAACAAGTTTTTCGATTCTAATAATTTGCTACGCCACTGACAGCATGTCTTCCGCAAGGGCTTTCCATGTGAAACACGATTAACATTCTTTCTTCACGACATACGAACCTTCACACAAACTTGCAGACTGACATCATTTTTACTCACAACCAAGATACTTTAATAGAGTTCCCCACAACAAACTAATAGAAAAGTTATCCCGGCTAAATCTCGATCCTTATGTATTAAAGCCTTCTTCGTGTACGTAAATAACGAATCCTCTCACCCTCTCGAAGTAACGTCAGGAGTACCGCAGTTGTGTTCTCAGCCTCCTACTATTTCTTATCTACATAAATGACCTGTCCCTTGCAAAATCCGCATGTTCACTAATGATTGCGTAATCTACAGTACAATCCCTAATGCTTCTCATCAAGTAACCCTGCAACACGATCTGAACAACATTCACAAATGGTGTGACAAGTGTCTTCTGGCACTTAACCCCCAAAAATGTAAACTTGTCTCATTCACTCAGCGCCAAAACCCTTTCCTATTCTCATTCGAAATCACCAATGCCCCTGTAGAAGCCCAACCATGTTTTAAATATCTACAATGCGGATGTTACTAACGTTATTTCGTCTGCGAACAAAAAAAAATACAAGGATTTTTGAAGCGTCAGCTGCGTCCGCACCACAACACGTGAAACTGCTCTAATGCACATCCCTCACCAGTCGAAAACTGGAATACGCCTCAGCTATGTGGAGCCCGCCTGAAATAGCTATCGCATCAATGACCTCGAGTCGAATCTAAATCGCTTTGCCCGATTCCCAAATTCGTTATATACTTAAGACATTAGCGTTTCAGCCTTAAAAGTCCAATCTGGTTTACCGCCGCTTTCCCTCCGACGCCGCATAGCCGCTCTTTCTCTATTTCACAAGCTGTTTCATTCGCCCCTCAACCATGCACATACATCATCCCGACGAGGTGCATTTCACACCGCACCAGTCACCCCCTTAAAGTTTCCCGTTACCGCACTATACCCGGAAACAAGTTAAGAACGGCAATAGCTCATGTACGGTATCCCTCCGCCTAAGAGATGTTCCCGGATGTCAACGGGCGCACGCGTTTTGAAAGGAGACTGCTATGAATGCGTGAAGTCGTTTACCTTTTGTCACGTGGTTTGTTTGACGTCACTGCAATAGTTTACAAGCAGATTAAGTCCACAAAATCAGGGAAATGGCTCGTGCCATGTTTAAAATATTCCTAGTGACGCACTACTTGCGCCGCGCGGAGTAACATCCGGCTGCGGTGGTGAGGCACAGCGGCAACTTCCGTTTCATTTTTGGTGGTGGTGGTGGTGGTTGTCTGAGATCAGGCGGGGTTAGCCTGGCTGGATATTGCCGCAAGCGCTCCGCCCAAGCTCCTCCTAATTAGTCAATGGTAGTGTCCTTTCACCACGAGTTTGCCAGTTCCGTTTCCTGAAGAAAGCTTAGTAGAAGGCGCGACACATCTCTGCGTAGCATCCAATGTCCCCTTGTAAAGATGATGTGGTCCAGAGTGCTGTGTGGGGCTGCCAGCTTTCGAATCGCTGAGAGCGTTGCAGTCCGCTCGACATCATAATCTGGGCAACACATCACGTAGTGGTGTACATCCCCTATCACTGCACATGACGAACACAGAGGCGATCACACGAGGCCCACCTTGAAAAGCCATACTGTGGTCTTCGCTGAGCCCATTCAGATGCGGTATAGTAATGTTGCCTCCGATCTAGTAAGTCCCTTTTGTGACGCAAGGCTGGTGATAGGGATTTCCCAAGGACTTGAGAGGTTCGACGACTGTTCTCCTGAAGTCGTTCAAGTGATTGGCGGAAACTTTTAACAGTCGGTGCAAATTGCAGCGCATTCCGTGCCATCTGTTCAGCGGTTTCATTGCCCTTGACGCCAACATGGGATAGAATCCATTGAAACCGCACATGAAAACCCTTGCTGCTGAGTTCTTGCACAAGCCGTAAGGAACACTGACAGTCCCTTTTCGTGGGAATCCCACGCTGCAAAAGTTGTAGTGCTGCTTTTGAGTCAGTCAGATATGTAACTTCCTGCGGCTTATAAGACTCAAGTTTCCTGTCATTCCTGATGCCCAGGTTTCCTGGGCAGCGCGCCTGGATCATGCGGTGTCCTCCACCGAATCCAAGTGCATTGCCATCGCGTTTCCTTTTTGAGGCTAGAGATGGTTGCTTGCGAACAAAGAGCTTTGTGGGCAAGTATTCACAAAATGATGGGGTATGTGTGGTCCGCGGAAAAGAAACAGAAACTATGCGGCACATAGTGTTTGAATGTGAGGGTATCCATCAAAATCTACATGAGGGAAATATTGGGCTTCCAGAAGCCCTATAGGATTTAAGGGTAGCACAGAGGAAGTTAACTTCAAGGCTGCCGAGGCGACGAAAAGAAGATTAGAATGCTGGTGGACGAAAAGCTGAGAGGGGAATATTGCCTAGGACAGTTATTACCTGTTAAAGGAAAAAAAAGTATTTTGTGCCTAATAATTTTTTGTGCCTGCCCTAAGCAGCGCTAGTATTAAACCAAGAGTATAAAACGTAGGTATATTAGTCCTTTTTAGTCAGATGACACGTCATCACCCCGCTACAAAGGGGAAACCAATCGCAATCATTATCATCATCATCGTCGTCGTCGTCGTCGTCGCCGTTCTAAAGTTGTAACCGAGTATAGAACCACCGCCTTTTCCGCGTCCTTTCCTCGTGCCGCCAAGGACTGGAACCACCTGTTTGACCACCCCACCGCAATCACGTACCTGCCCGTCAACCATGAGTGCAAGTGTAACCAGTCATCTTTGTTACACATAACAGGTGGCACTGTTCTTAATCTCGGGTAGAAACCAGCCCATTTATAATACCCCTTTGTGGGTCTTTAAGAAAATAAAATATTATAATATGAGGATGATACGATATGTCTTATTACGGGAATACATGGCGGCATCATGGGCGCGGCGAAAGATGGTCCTTACAATACATCATCAAGCATGCGGTTCGTGCGCCGAAAAAGAAGGACGAGTTGTAGCCCAGCGTGGAGGAAAGGTAACACGTGATTTGCCGCACCTGCGAAATGGGGGGGAGCTCTATATCGGGCTGGCCACAGCCATGGCTCTTCCTGCCGCTTTTCGCACAACTCCCGCGCCCTTACCCAGAGGCGCAGCAGCCACCAGCGAGTCAGGGCGCTCTGTGCAGCGGTGCAGCTTGCTGCTCCTCCTCGGGGCACCAAGGAAGGTGGCGGTGCCAGAATACCGACAGAAACACCGGACAGAATACATGGAAACACCGTTCAAAAACATTTACCCCCTGAACGTTGCCTATTCCTAGACGTAAGCAACCTTTAGTGTCCCTGCCGAAGTTTTAAACAGCAGAGCTTCTTAGGCCGACACAAATCCGTCTGGCGGAGGCAGAAACCCTGAGCGCACGTGAGCGCGTGCCTTGCGGCTACCGCCCGGCGTCGTACAGGCTTGCGCGTGGGCGTATGCCACATGAGAAGCTCCCGCCTCCGTCGCCGGTGTCTTGTAGCGACCGGCGCACCACGTGTACGCCGCGCCGAGGACAATGACGACAATTCTGTCAAGCCATCCCTTCGCAATCCACACGTGGAGATGGCCACTGGACCAGCTGACGAAGAGGTGGAGGTCTACCGAAGCGAGGACGCGCTGCAAGAGGATTTTCCTTACGCGACTGTGCCGTCGAAAGACGAGGACGAAAGGGACGATGACGATTGCTACTGAATAAAACACTGTACATACTTTAATGGTCTTTGCTTTACAGTGCCGTCCATAACGGCTCTGCGCTGCTGGGGTTCGGCGGCTCCCTCTCTCCTGGGATCCGCTGTTAGTGAGGGGAGACGCTAGGTCGAACCACAGGTCTGCTGTTTCTTCGGCGTTGTGCCACTGGTGCAAGCTGCGATAATTTTTGTTTTCAGTGCAACAAGACAAGTGACATCTTTACGACGTACCATATGAACTTCGGGCATTACAAAATCATAGCACTTGCATGGTCACACGTCTACAGCTGTAGCTGTATTTGAAGGTCATCTGTAATCTCATGCAGATAGATATGTACGCGTTATTTATGAACTGAAAGCGGCGGCCGAAAAGCAAAGCTTAAATGCGACCCCTAAAAAATGCCAAAAAAGAAACACCTGAAAACCGGCGTCCGCGCACACGCGCGGGCTCGACAGAGAGAGAGAGAGAGAGAGAGAGAGAGAGAGAGAGAGAGAGAGAGAGAGAGAGAGAGAGAGAGAGAGAGAGAGAGAGAGAGAGAGAGAGAGAGAGAGAGAGAGAGAGAGAGAGAGAGAGAACCCCCGCCTAGCTTCGAATATGTGCTTTGTGCAGTGCACTCCCGCTAAGAGGAACTCGAATTTGTTCGTGTTATCACAACTTCGACTTGAGCGGATGTGTTTTGCATTGTGCCCGTTACAAGAGAGAAAATTGTTGTTAGTTTTAACCATGAAATTTGTCGTGACCAAGTTTGTCTTAACGAATCTCTACTGTATATAATTGGAGTCTGAACAGCGCTGAATTTTGTCTTTGCATTTGCTAATGCTATAGCCCGTTATTCGAAGCGATGGTTCAGAGTGTATTTGATGTGCCTGTTTTAAGCCGCTTCGTATTCACTCGACGATGCGCTCTGCGGGACGGCCTCTGCAGGCGTGCTGCTGAAGTCGAGTCACAGGGATGCGTGCGGGAGTACGAGTCGGCCATGAGCAACTTCAACACGAGCCAGAACGCCAGGCGGCTGGGCATCGAGTTCGACACGCGCAGGGCCACCGTCGACGACGACCTTTTCACCGTGACGCACGAACGTGAGGGCGCTTCGTATACTTCGAGGCGTTAAATGGGGCCACGAATACAAAATAAAAGCTCGGTTCATTCAAAAGACTGCGTTTTCCTGATAACAATGATCCAATATTGTCGCAACCTTCGACCAAACAATTGAGATATTAAAAATATATGAACCAGTGTAGACTCGCCAGCCACTGCCTTTAGAGCTCTTTATGACGTCACCAAAGTGCAAGTGGAAGTCGCTGACCACCAATCGCACTTGTGTTAACCGGCTGTTAACACGCTGATA
>NW_027526335.1:28241402-28279663 GCF_048455015.1 Haemaphysalis longicornis | reverse complement strand
TTTGATGAGGGGAGAGAAAAGTACGAGGCTACCGGCTCTGTCAATGCAATAATGACTACGATAATTTTTCCCTTCGGTCGCAAACAACAACCTTACTCGGCTCCCCCGTGTGCTCTCACCGAAGATCAGTCATTTTACAGTTTTCCTGAAGAAAAAAATCTGAAGGTTAAGCAGAGTGGGCCCACTGCATCCAAAATTCGTGTTTTTCAATTTTTTCCTTTTGTATTATGTGCCTTTACCATGTTCTCATCGTCAATTTTTTTTTTTTTGCTGCCGATAAATGTGACGACAGTATACTCTACAGCCCCCTATCTCCTTCCAGAAGAGTATGATGTAGCGCACGCGCTGCGAGATCAAAATATCGTCCTTGTTGCACCATTGATCAACAACTGCACATGGCACCAAACCGTTCATTATTTTTCTACAAAATGCGATGTAATGCGTCCCGCACCGAGCTCCAATAGAGCTAACGATCATGCAAGCACCGGAAAATGTCATCTTACTCCCGTTAACGTTCCTAAAATACTTCAATTACAATGGGTTGACGTTCAGGCAGGGATGTTAGCCGTGAAGTCAAACGCAGCTTATGCTATTCCAGTGAGCACCTTCTCGTGCACGATGTGAAACCGCAATCATATCGTTCCATCATGATCTCACCGCTGGTGCAACGCCGAATGCTAGTACTTGTACCCTAAACGTTTTGCAAGCCGACGGTTAAAAAGTTTTAAGTAGGACTATATCAATCTGTGCTTGGTTTCAAGATTTGTGTATCTTTGAAATGGGTTTGTTCATTTAACAGAACTGAAAATTTCCGGGGCGCGCAAATAGGAGGTTTTCCGAGCTGAAAGAAATAAAAATATTTCGGGAAACATTCTTTTCATTGCAATCGACGGATCGAATATTTTGTGTCCTAGAAAATTGCTTGCAAGAAAAATCAACCCAGCGAGAAACAAACCTACTAATGAAGATGTTTCAATTAAAAGGAATGTGAAGTGGCGGTCAATTCCGCAGTAGAGAAGGAGAAAAAAGATCCCCACAACGCAGACCCTCGAGGAGGTGACGATGAGGGCGCAAGAAAAGCGTGCATGATTGACAGGTATTCAAGTACTGAAGGCTACTTTTGTTGTTATTATTAGATTTGTTGTTGTTATTTTGTTCTTTCACTGAGGCAGGTCGCTTGTCGCGACACCCAGTTCTTGGCAAACAAAAGGCTGGCACACACAGACACGTATTAAGTTTTCTATTAAGCGAAATAACCAAGCTGCAGTAGGGACAACTAAACAAAAAAGTAAGTATTCTTTTCGGCAACAAATCAATAAAAAACACAGTTTCGATAGGGTCGCTTCGAATTCACAATTTAAAAGTTATTTTGCGTCGTCCCCGCTAAATAATGCAGTGTACTCTCATGAGTAAACAGCGCCAAAGGCAGGAGGCAGGAAGTGACAAAACAATGTGCTGACTAACAACTGAGGTCTTATTTTCTCAGCTGTGAAAATGTAGCAAGAAGATATGCGAAAGCACCGAGATACAAAGACCACAACTAATTGTGTTTTGAAGGACCGACGTGTGCGCAGAGAAAGGGGAAAAAATAAATACATGGTGCCATCGATCCGCGGCGAGTCGACACTGCCTGCCGAATTCTGGGCGCTGCATGCACAGAAAGATAAGAGCTGTGGGCCCTGTTCTCTCCGCGCCGACTGATGATGATGCACGAGATAACAGCGTGAAGTGACAGACGGCAATCTTCAGCTGGATAAGGCCTGCAGTCCTGCAGGTTCGCATCGCGGCCTTGTACTGCTTAGAAGAACAATTTGGTCGAAGACGGTGTTCCGGAAAAAACTCTGAGAGCATTCAATGCTGTGCATGTGCGTTTTGCAAAAGCTTGGCTAACCCTGAACTGGAAAGACCAAGAACGCGCAATGAATTTTAGCTGGCAGTCCAACTGTAGGCGTATCAGTTCAGCGTCGAACGAGACCAAGCAGGGCCAAATTGAACGTGTGGTAGTGACATAGGCTGCCATTACCGAAGGTGTAGGAATTACCCACAGAAACGCGTCGTGTTTGCTCAAGCAATGCACGAACCTGCAAAGAGATAACTTCCCCCCCCCCCCTCGCTTTCCCTGTCCTACTTTTCCTCAACTCTTTCAAGACCAAAAATGTCGTTATTGTTTTTCGCGCCGAAGCTACTTAAGTTACGAGGCGCGCCGTAGTCTAACGCTACGGATTATTTAATGTCGTCTCCGTGGGTTGGAGGCACGGCATAGTAACGACAAACGCGCGTCTTCACGGATCAGAAGGGGTCAAACCCCCTCACTTGATGAAGACATGCAATCAGTGACTCTTCCGCTAGACTACCCCAACGGCCTACGAAACTGGAAAGCTTACTTAAGTCGGAATATGGTGCTCAGGTTGCGATGAGGTGACGCAGCACGATTCATCCAAGTTAGTTATACCGCCTAACTCGTGGAGATAGTGACTTTTCCGTCATCGTAACTGATTCACAAAATCAACTATACAGACGACAACGATGGGGTCACACGAAGCTTTCCAAAGTCAAGTACAACACCAAGCGAACCGACCCACAAGCGAGCACCAGTTTCTTAACCGCACGGTTTACTCCACTGCGATTTTTTGCGCTCTAGTGTTTTACTTACACGGGCATTCCATGGCATTGCCTATCGTTCAACCATCGTCGTCGATTCGACAGAGGGATAGTTCACTTGTTCTGTCTAATTTTGCACGTCCGTGCACCCCTCTACAAATCTAAACTGTTTCGACCATGCCGGAATTGAATGCAAACGTATCACCCAGAAAGCTTATCTCCACTGCTAAACACAAAGAACATCATTCACACTTGCATAGCATAGACATATGAAATAGGGATATTCCATAAAATATCCCTATTTTATCAAATAGAGACGCGATCGGATAGACGTTAGAATGAATGAATGAATGAATGAATGAATGAATGAATGAATGAATGAATGAATGAATGAATGAATGAATGAATGAATGAATGAATGAATGTGATCTTCCTTTCGTCAGTGGCACAGCCGTGGAGCCAGTACCCCCTTCAGATATGAAAATAGACTTCGACATCCCCTGTGCACTTGATCAGCATTGACTCGATAAGGGAAATCCGCATAAAAGGCACCGCCGAGCGATTGGCTAGGCACTGTGTATTGCGGTCATCGTGGGCTGATGTGTTTTTTCAATCTCTCGTCTCACGTCATAGATGTCGCCTCAAAACGGCAGCGCTGTTCTAGAGCTTTCGTATTTGGCCGTCTCGAGACGAGGAGTGAACTAGACTAAATTTTTGTTGACACGAGACGGCTTTGGGAACGGCTGTGCGTGCTTATTCTATATGTAGAAAAAGAATGCCGGCGATAGATACTTGCAAATGATGTGAAAGCGAAATTCATTTTGTTTTTTCCCTTTTTAAAGATACACTAAGGAGATGCAGCTGTTGGTCAGTACCGAAGGCTAGTGTTCAAATCTACCACTTAATTTGGCAACCAGCTTAGGTAAACTGTAAATTCCTAAGACGCAAAACGGGAATTTTAGCGTAAATGTCTGACAAAACCGTGTTTTTTTTTTCTGACAGAATACCCCTGCTATTCGTTCCATGCCCCGTTGAGCCGACCTAAGTCAGCTTTCTAGTTGATTAGTAAGGCGCCAAGTTTCAGCTCCGTATATCATTACCGGCAGAGTGCACTGGTTGTAGATTTTTTTTTTTGAGCGACAGAGGTAGCTTAGTTTTCATTATTTGGTAGTGCTTGCCGCAGGGACAGGAAACGAGCTGCTTGGATCAGAGGACAAACTAGAGTAGAAAATATCATAGTTGAAATAAAGAAAAAGAAATGGACTTGGGCTGGCCATGTAGTGAGACGAATCGACAACCGGTGGGCAATAAGTGTAACAGAGTGCATACCAAGAGTTGGGTCTAGAAGAAGGGGGAGGCCTTTAACCCGATGGAGGGGTGAAAAAAAGAAATTCGGGGGGAAACTGTGGACTCGAGAAGCGCAGGACAGGAGTGGTTACAGCCTTCATCCTGTGCTGGACCTGAGTAGGCTGCTGCTGCTGCTTAAGATGATGATGATGATGATGATGATGATGATGACCCAAGTTATGGAGTGCTGCCTGGTCCGGAAGTAACCATAACGGAGAGGGTACACTAGAATGGTGCAACCATGCCAGGAAGGCTCTCTGGTCCAAAAACAGCGCTCCCTGACCAGAGAAGGATCTGGCCACCCTGGTGTAGTAGTTGGCCGTCACCTCCCATGACTAACCAACCCAACTCTCGGCCTTCTGTCCCCAGCAGCTGTAGAGCACCTGACCGCGGCGGTGGTCAGGTCAGCGATATAGCTGAGGGTGCTAAGAATTTCTGGGTCCGGACAGGCCGCCTCTGGAACCTGAACCAACGTTCAACGCGCAGACTCTGCTTAGCGAGGGAATCCTAGCCGTTCTATTAGAAGAGCTCTCGGACATTCAGTGGAATATCATAGGGCTAAGGGAAGTTACAAGAACAGGACAAGGCTTCATGGATTGGAGTAGCGGGCATATTCTGGGCTTCCGAGGACCTCAGGAAAAGAAAGAGCACGGGGTTGGATTTTTGATCCACAGGGCGATAGCTGGAAACACGGAGGAATCCTTCAGTGTTAACGATATGGCAGGTGTTGTTGGGATGACGTTAAACAAGTGATACACACTAAAGATAGTACACGCTTATACGCCAAGAGCCAGCTACGATGATGAGGTCGTAGACATTTTCTACGAGGACGTGGAATCAGCAATAAATGACAGAAATACACAATCCACAATTGTTATGAGAGACTTTGACGCAAAATTAGGTGAAAAACGAGTAGTATAAATATCCGTGGGAAACATTGGATTAGGCACTCGCAACAGTCTAGGAGATACACTGGTTGGATCCGCGGAGAGAAATAACCCGAGTTTAATGAACACATTCTTCAACGAACGAGAGAATAAGATATGGACATAAAAAAGTCCCGATGGCACAACAAAAAATTAAATTGACTTCATTTTAAGTGACAACCCAGGTATCTGCCGGATGTGGAGGTATTAGGCAAGATTCGGAGTAGGGATAATAGGATGAGTCGCTGCAAATTAACGCTGAAGCTCAGAAGAGAACGAAGGAAACTTGTGAAAAGTAAGAAACACACCGTGTAGCAAGTCAGGACCAGGAAGCAGGAATTTAAAATAACCCCTCAAAACAGATTTTCGCTTTTCAACAGGAGGAACGAGGATAGTACAGATAGGTGAAATGACAGCATAACCAGCATAACAACGACTATCACAGACTCAGCAGCAGCTGTGGGAAAAACAACATGTAGGAAACAAACTAGAAAACTATCTCAGGAAACGGAGAAACTTAAATCTAAACGTAAGATCATAAAAAATGTCGAGTCCAGCGGATCAAATTGAATTTGCAGATCTGTCGAAATTGATGAACGGAAGTAAAACGAACGACATTCGTGCGTACAACATGGCAGTGATAGAGGAAGCGCTGGAAATACGATGTAGCTTGAAAGCAACTAATTAATTGTAAGCTGGCTACTGGCAAATACGGAATGTATGTGCACTGAGAGGAGCAGGGTAACATTACGCACTACATGGCGAAGGTAATCAAAATAGCCGAACGATTCTACACCAGGCTATATGCGAATAACGCTAACCAAGTGGAAATATCTGAGTGTACAAGCTCAGCTTGCGATGTCCCACTAGTAACTAAAGAGGAGGTAGGGAAGGCACTCGAAGGCATGAAAAGAGGAAAAGCTGCAGGTGACGACGGCATAACCCACGGAGCAAGAATTATTCAGGAGGCGCAACTGGGCTTGCTCCGGCGGCGGGATAAAGTCACGGTGCCAGGCACGGCACCGACGCGCCCTCTGTCGCGAGGCGCCAAAGGGAAAAGGCTCGCCGGTTCAAGGTCAATCAGTGCATAGCCGGCTGCCGCCGTGGGCAGACGACGCCGACGAATCCCTCGCGCGACTAGACTTTCATTGGAGTCGGTTTGCGGCGGATGAAATCATCGCGTTTCAAACATTTTGCGTAGGACGAAGAGGTTTTGATTTTTTAGAACACGAACCTACAATAAAAAAACGTGGTTGAGAATCTAGGTATGATTAGTTCCAGTGAATGATGGTTCTTATCCTCGATGCCATTAGTTCATATTTAGACTGCCCTAACTTCGCCGCCCTGCCAGTGAAACATGAAAAGCGCGCGCAAATCTGAGAAGCCACCCGCGAGAGGTGAGAGCGGCGGGAGTGAACCACTCGTGGCGGGAAGGCGGCGTAGGCAGACGTCGTCTGCTCCGGGATTCCTTCCAGTTCTTCTTTTCAAGCGCGGTACGGCTTGTAACTAGGGCAGTATTTATTAATAACTGCTGCTAAAATGTCCAGCACTTCTATTTATCGATTTTACAGGCAGAAATCTGGAAATTTTTACAATATTTTCGATGATAGTACGATTTTTGTGAGTCGCGCCCGTAGAAGAACATGTAAACTATGGCAACGCGTTTGACGCGCCATCTGTTGTGCTGCTCCGCAAGCTGCATTTCCTCCTCGCCAGACAGTGACATTAACGCGCCGCCCGCCCGCGCTGTCCCAGCCCAGCGGATTCCCCTCCTGAAATACTTCTTTCTCCGTGGCATAACCGTACATATTTTAAAGCAGGGGGGAGGTATTGTACTGGAACAGATGGCAGAACTCTTTTCAGAATGCACAAGGGCTCTGAAAGTGACCGTAGCCCGAAAAAACACCAACATCATTTTCATTCACAAGAAAGGAGATACCAAGGACATAAAGAATTACAGACCTATCAGCCTACCCTCAGTTGTATACAAGCTGTTTACCAAAGCAACGGTCAACCACATAAATGACAGCATAGATTTCCGACAGCCCAGAGATCAGGTTGGGTTTACGAAAGGATACTCAACAGTGAATCACATTCATGTGGTCAATCAGGTAATTGAAAACAATCTGCCGGGTACACTCAACTGTTTACCTGACAGTTATGGGCTCTGAAAAAGCGCTTGTTCCAATAGATACCATATCAATGTTGCAAGCGTTGAAAGACAAAGGAATACAAGAGATGCACGGGCAGAATAATTCTTCACGAGCAAAGCGAAAAGTTCTCGATCCGAAAGGGAGTGTGCCAAGGTGATACCATCTCACCAAAATTATTCACAGCATGTCTGGAGGGGGTAATCAGGGAAAGAACACACTGACTTCTTCCCCAAAAGGCCGGCACCGAGGCAAACCACTGCGCGGGTTCTCTCAGCTTATTATCACTTAGCATGCAGTTAGTTTAAAGATACACATATAAGCCTTATGTATGGTTAATAAAGTTCATGCACTTACGCTATGCTCATAGTCATCAGTAAGGGGTTATGCTTATACCTTGGGTAAGATTAAGTTTGGAGTGATACTGGCTGTTCCCAATCTTCCTTCTTTATAAACTAACCTGGAACCACTTAGTTCTCGGTCAATCAACCGCGCAGGGGAAAAATAAAGGGTGACTTCGTTCAAATTCCCTTTGTGGTGTAACGTCGTCGTTCTTTGAAAGCGCCACATTCGAATGGTCGCTTAGGTTATTTTATATGTTGTTCATATTTAGATATTATTGTGGAAGGTTTGCGGGATACGTTGTCCGTTACATTATAATTTGTTAAGGCTTTGAGAGAGTGTGGGCGACGCCTCCTAGACGTTTTAAGACAGTAATGCAAAACATATATCAGCGTACTTTAGGCGTCCACATTTTTAGACGAGAAATGGTTTTGTCACATTGAATGCTTCCTCTTTAGTGCAACTACCGACCATGCGTGACGATAATGAAGTGCAAGATGAGGACTGCAGGTTGAAAGCCGCCCAAGGAATGGTTCTGAACTCTTACAAACACCCTTCTTACCAATCTCAGCTCAAATCGTGCAGAAAAATGTTATTGCACAGTACAGAGTCACGCGTGCATTTTCATTAGGCAAAATCAACTAATTGAAACTTCACATTCTTCTTCTTATAAGGAATCCTTTAGACTTCATGAACCGTCGACGCAGTCTGCTTCTGGACAATTCAAGCAGTACTCACATGTGGTACTCACCAAATACTTTGCAAAGTAAGCGTCATCAGCTCAAACGGCCCCATCGCCGGGTAATAGTTTGGTAAAATTTTGCGCTATGGCAGAAATATAGTTATCCAGACGCCTAGATCTCAACTCTTTGTACAAATCATGGGTGTCAAAACTCCTCCGGCGCAGGCGTTTGCCTCATTTACAATCTGTCAATTGCCTTGTTGGGCCGCGCTGCGGCATAGGCGTAGTGTACATTTCTTAGGTACAAACTTCCCCACGCATTCAAGACAGAGAAATGCATCTCACCTATCTTCAAGGCGGCCGCGCTGTGCTGATTGAACGTCAGGTGCACCGCCAGCGAGAGGGCCAGCGCCCACCACGGAGCGCCGAGACCCGACCGGCGGGATACTGGGAGCGCTCTCCACCATCCCATGTCGCGTTTTCCTCCCTGGCGCCCGCGGCTGCGAGCGGCTGAAAGCGTTCCTGCAGAAGCACCAAACACACCTCCGCCTCCTTCCTTCCTTTACCGTCCTAGCAGAACACCGACGAGCTGACCACCGTCACCGGGCCGCCATCTCCGTGTGATCCCGTGCATATCCCATGTCTAATAGCGAGCGCACCGCAGCACAACCATCACACTCCACCACGTTCGGCGCTCCGCTCTTCGCTTGCTTCTATTTTTGTTGTGTTCACTTTCTCACAGCGCTTGGCGCTAAACACCCCTTCCGCGCACAAGAGCGGATCCTCTCGAAGCTGCCGGGATCTCAAGTCGGCACGGGGTCGATCCTGGAAAGCCTCGCTACACAGGCTCGCGAAACGCGCGACGCTTGGCCGGCCTCAGTGGCGTCCGCCACGGCGAACTGGGGAGGCGATGGCGGCCATTGCGGGAAGCTCCAACTGTTCGTGGGTGTGGCTGGAGGGCGAGCGAGCACGGGGAAGGCTTCCCTAAACGGGAGAGGGAGGCGGGGAGAGGGGAGCGGAGGCAATATGGCGCCGGTACGCGGCGGCGGCGCGATCCGCGCTCCGCACAGCGCCACTCACGCAATGGCTCGGTCGGCTTCCTTTTTTCTAATGCAGGGCTCAACAAGCGCGTTGTGGTGGATCCTCCGCAAAACGCTCTAGCCAGAACTACTCGCTGCCTCCCGTTTTCCTTGTGTTTTTCGCCCGCCGCCCGGTTTATTCGAAATGCACGCGGTGTTTTCTTTTATTTCTCTGTCTGCCCCAGCGCCGCGGTTTTGATCGCCTATGTAAAAAGAAAAGTTTGCCACATAAACCTCTCTCGTCCATAGCAGTCACGTTCCTCTCTCGAGCGTAGCGTCTTCATGCGTAGTGGTTGTTTTGCCCTGATCTGCTCGGGTCCTCTATTTGCCGGAACGAATCACAATTCAGCATGAGTACGAGATCGTTCCTGGAAAGCTCTCCGCAACAAGGGCCGCATCACTTGACGAAGAAACGGCAGGAGAGAAATAGAATGACTTGTAGTAATACTTTTTTTCTTTTTGCATTGAAGTTTTTTTTTAAACTCTGAATTTGGTTTTAAGCTGGCACCGGCCAGAACGTCTAACACTCCGAGATAAAAAATCCGTTTCTGCAGCCCCACTGAAGCAAGAACTGCGATTTTCCTTCTTTCCACCAGTTGGTATAACATTGCGTTTAAACCCCTCTCAGGCGACGGTATATTTTTTGTGGCCTTATCTTCATCGAAATTAAAGCTACGATGCATCAGATTTCTAAAAAAATTTCGCCGACTAGCAGCTCCGCCAACAAAGGCGCGCATTTCTCTTGAAACGTACACCATTTCAGCATGACGGTAACTGGCCTCCAGTGTTCACTAAACAAACGCATGACAATATGAATTTTTATATGGGATCACTGCGCTCTGGATCCGGTTGCAAAGCAGTAAAACTGGTTTTCACTGAGCTGCTCGGTTCGTTTGGTTTGGAAAAGCCAGCTGCAATTCTCGCAAAGGGCGATATGAGCGGAAAGATAGAATAATGAACGGCGCAGTCTATCGTGCGGTCTCCCTTTCTCGTTGCGTGCAAATGTTCTAGCAGAGCGTTTCAAATGGGGACTCGCTGCTAGAGAGGAAGCGCATGGGGGGCGCACGAATAGTTGACTTGGAGCCATTGCGTTCAAATGCTTAAGCGAAAAGTTTTAACGCACTCTAAATCTAAAAGGATAGAAAACGGGCAGTAATACTCGTTTGTGTAAGGTGTGCGCGTGCGTATGCGTGTGCGTGCGCGTGTTAGTGGGTGCATATATGTGTGCGTGTGTGTGTGTGTGCGCGCGCGCGTGTGTGTGTGTGTGCGTGGCTGTAGGCTGTGCTGTGTGCACGAGTGTGTTTGTGTGTGTGTGTGTGTCCATGTGTGTGGGTGTATGTGTGTTTGCGCGTCGGTTTGTCATGTTATTGTACGTGCGTGCGTGCGTGTGCATGTGTGTGGGGGGGGGGGGGTAGGGCGATATATTCTAGCAGAGAAATGTTTCTTCTTGTGTCAACTACGGGTGCCCCTAGGCGTGCGACATCGGCAGTGCGTAATCATTCGCAGCTTAACCAACTTTCCTGACCGGAATCTGCAAGCGATATAGTATGCCAATTACCCTTAAAAAAGAACACACTGCCGTCTGTGTGGGCGATGGGGGTCTAAATACCAGTGTTTTGTCGAGGATTTCTGGGTCGTTCGTTCACAATGTAGTATTAGTACACAAACTTGGGCGACAAGAGATTCAAAGGGGCAGGCAACCGATTTTTGTCGAGTATATTTTCTTTATTCTAAACGAAAAGGCATAACTTTTAAAACACCTTAGCCCGAAACAATTTTTCTGATAGCGCCGTAGAGCTTTTGAAATTGCCGCTTTTTAAATACGTGTCCCGCCAAAAGGAATGCTGCTGCACGTAAGATTAAAAGAGGTGTTTAAAAACTTGTCCACGGCAAAAACAACAACAATGTCAACCTTTCCTATTCCTTCATGCGGTTTTTGAATCGCGCGTTGAAATCGACGGTATTGTTTGGACACGTCAGGTAGTCTCACGTTTTCACACTACATGGCGCCACCTCGGAGACTTCAGAAAGTTGATTGGCAAATTAAGATTATTTCCGCGTGTTTATCGAGAAATCCCTTGCGGTTACCCCAGTGTATAAAACACTGGCTTTCATATGAGTTAGGGGACATGAACTCTACAAAAATCGGTTGTCTGTCCCTTTAACACCAGACACACTGACGTGAGTGCGTGGGAAGCGCTAATAAACGCACAATGCAGTCCGGTTGTATGCAGCACACGACGGTGTTTGCAGATATGCGAGCATAAAGTTGTAACTGAAAACCAGAAGTATCAATTTACGCTTCGCTCATTTTTCACCGATCACGATTTTATTTTTGTATTCTTAGTGTATAGCTATACTGCTGGCAAATCCGCATTACGAAACGGACCAACGTATTTTGTCCCTCGTGCTCGATAGCGAACGATAACCCCGCGTTCAACTGCCAGTTACTAGACGAGGACATTACAAGTTTTGGAACTCAAAAATGTCGTGTTAAAGGTGCCCGTGATACGAGTTATGAGGCTTGTTTTAATAGAGGTTTAGGAATATATCCTAAACCACCTGGAGGTATCTAACGTGTGCCGAGGCCTGGTGCACACTGCTTCGCCTCCAGCGCAAATGTATAGAGTTTTCCCGCAGGGAATCGAACCCATTACGTCGTGCGTAGTATCATGATAATAGTGCGCCAACGCGGCGTGCACTCGTTGTTTGGTTTCTTGTATAAATTTATCATCCTCGGTAGCTACAAATACTGAGCCTCTTACATTTTACGCCATGCAAATAAAAAGAGCAAAGATTAACATCAAAGAAAGCAGGCGGGGACTTTGACATTGTTTTCGTTTTTTACTTCCTAACCGTCTTTCTTGTTCGCACCTTTTTTGATGCCTCGTCCGTCATTTCGACCACCGGCAGAAGACAAAGAGGAGAACACTCCATCGAGAGGAGAAAAGCGAGACGATTACTCGTCCTCTGTTGTGTTTATTTCTAAGCCCCCTCTAGCCCCTTTCCCGTTTGCTGGGCCAATGCTCCTTCGCTTCAGCGCCGCCTGGGTGAAAAGAAGGCCCCAAGTGAAGGGTAATTGTTGAAGGAGGACATCCCTGCTGGAGGCAGAAACGATAAACAAAATCAGAAACTACAAGCATGGGCCGTCCAAATTAGAACGAGCCTGGCTAGCCCCATATTGGAGATTAATGCGGTGGTTGTTGGTCACACGGGCTTGTTATCAGTGTCGATGTTACTCGCTTGCGTGCCGCGGCAAACCCTGCGGAAGCATGGGGAGCCTGTATTGCGTTTCCGATCGATAACAAAGTCTTGCCGCCGCCAGCAACCGGGGCTGGGTGAGTGGGGAAAAAAAAAGAGTCCTGGGGTGCAGTGTAAAAATTTGCGATAGTTATTTTGTGGTTGGATGAGAAAGAATCTTCTTCGTCGAGTTCTACTCGAAGTTGTTCGGGGGGCGAAGCCACGAGGCGCCACTTTCACAGTCACTGTCTGAAGTGCACGGTACGACTGAGGCCGGCGCTAAGTCCTGGTCATCCTACGCATACTCTGACAGCGGCAGGACGAAAAAACAAAAAAACAAAAAAGGAATCACGGCAGTTGACCGGGGCACACGAGCTTGAAAACAAAAAAAAAAAAAAAAAAAAAAAACGGTACGTGAATCAGCTGTTTGTCAGTGACATTTATTGCACATTTTAGAGCACCAATAATTATGAAGTTGCAGAGAAAGCATTAAGCACCAGTATTGAGGTTTTTGTGAGGTAAAAATGTTTTGAGGTGTCATTGGCAGGGGCCGCGTTGTCAGACGTGTGTGCTGTATTACGGATGACCGGAGGTAGCTGACCCTTAGATACACTTAAATAATACCACTTAAAAGTACACATTTAGGGGCTTAGTTTATAACCATTCAGGTTAATGCTGGCCGACGGCAGCATTAACCTGGATGGTTACTGCTTTGGTATGTGCAAATCTTCACAGACAAAGAGGTGCACAGTTTAGAACCGGTGATCCTATTCCTTTTCACACCGCTGATTTGGCTTAACTTACCGAAACTTTCGAGCCGATAAGAATGGGGATGTCGGGATAAGCGCGGAGGAATAGCTCTTATGTTGGTTCTGCCGGCGACACTGTTCATGGTTATAGAGTAACACTTTCTTAAACCTAATGGGGCGAAACTCAATAAGCGAGAAACAAAACTGCAGTATGACGTATACGACATCACAACGCTGGGATGGCTGGCCATAGCACCCGAATCGCACTAAAACCGAATCACTGCGTAGGCCGCTGCCTAATAATTGGGTCTTAGTAAAGCACCAGGGCAGGCGAGAAATACCAGGAACCTGTGAAGCTTTTATAGATACTACAGTTGATGGACAATAATTTCGGCACGTGAGTTCCTTTTTCAGGTTAATTTTCATCGTGCACAGACCAGAGCTAATATTCAGTAGCGAATAGGTCACATTTCCTGCGGCATGATCCCCATCGCATAAATGCTGGCGGGCGGGCTTAGTTGCCCGAAGTATTTACGCGTTTTGTAGCTCATTTTGCGAGCCAGAAGCATGGCCGGGCACTCGGAGCACGGATTTGCACTTCAGCGAGGCTAGCATTACCATGTTATCCTTGAGAGAATTTTGAACAAGGCGACAAAAGCCCTCCTGTGCTTCCTAACAACAACGAACTGGCGCAGAAGACTGTAGCACAAAAGACTACACTTTATGAAGTCACTGAGCTCTATCATCTATAGTGTCATAATGCTGGGTAGACCTCTTTACGGTCTGTCCTTACCTTCCCCTTCTTTTACTGTTTTCATCTTTTTCCCCCATTGTTCCCTTTTCCCACCTGTGGCATAGCAAACTAGGCCGCAGCCTGGTCGACACTCCAGCCTTCCTTTACCTTTATTCCTTCCTTCCTTGCGCGCAATATTTCAACGGTGTAGTGAGTGTGGTGGTTTGGAGAGGAGAAGGAGGGATAAACTTTTATTCAGGCCCAATCTGACTCCGTGTGTGGAGGCAGACCAGTGGGGAGACTCCTTAGTCCAGGAGAAACATTTTCAAAAGCGCTACCCTTAGCTCAATCTGGAATCCTTGATAAAGGCCGTCACAGGCACTGCGTACAAGGATGTTTATTTTCTCATTTTACTATTGCGATTGTAAGTGCGGCCGAGTAGGACGCTGTGCACAATAAAAATACTTTAGATGAGCAACTTTGAATGGTGTGAGCTAAAGCAGCCCATGCGCGGGTGTTTTCAGCGGGAGAGCACCTGTAGCTTACGTGGACCGACATAGTGGTGGATCGGGCCTGCCAGCGTAAAGACCTCTCGCGGCCATTACCACTACTTCCAGTGCCCGCCATAGAAAAACTACTGGTTAAAAAGGGGAACCTCCGCCCCGCCCGCCACGCGCACCTTACTTCAACCGCGTGGAGCTGACGTCCTTAGTGGGCTTGCTTGCTGGGAAGAGATCCGGCTGCGGAGGATTCAAGTTGTGGTGGCATTATCCACAGCAGTGACCCACGCTTGGCCTGCCCGCTATCCCGCACCATCTGCGGACACCTGTCCCTTTTGTGCGCTTCCTGCGTCAGAAGCTGACGCTAAACACCTGTTGTGGACCTGCCCCGCACTTAGAAACGCACGTACGCAATTCCTCCGAGGCGCAGGGCTCCATCCTGGAAGACCCCCACACCATGTGCAGTGGATAGGGGGGCCCCAGCAACGGTATCTTCTCTCATTTTTGGCTAAACGGGTACCTTTTGACAACGTCCTTTTGTGCCGTGGGGAAATCTGTCGCAAAAGAAAATCAATTTCGCCGATGTAACTGAAAATCTCAGCGAAGCCTCCCATTTGTTCCAATTAATAACTCATTCGCGCAAAAGTTGATGCGCGCACTCTACGAGGAGTAGGCGACGTGGTTATGCGACGGGAAGCCTAACGACATGCTTTTAGGTCTAGCGTCGCCAAGTGTAGGATACAATTACATTGCCATGGATACTCAAGAAAGTGGAGGGGAGAGCGGCCTCCGATAGCCTATACTGGTAACGCATGGGACGCGCATTCCGAAGCTCGTGGGTTCGGGACCCATCCGGAAAGCATATTTTTCTACACTTTATTTTAACAGCGACGCTGCTGTACAAGCCGTCAGTTAACCGTTGCAGGAAAAATACAAAGAAAGTGCCACAGCGGACAGCCACATGTTTGTACGCTAGAATAAAGCTTGAGGCCTTCTAGGTTTAACTCGCTATGGGACGAACGCATCTCATTCGCTTGGAGGAAGAGGAGTGGGAATACAAGAAGCATCCGCCCGAACACAACGAATGGGCGAGAAAACAAAGTAAAGCCGCTGCCGCCGCCATTGCCGCCGCAAGTTGCAGCTCGTCGAGTAGCTGCGAATTCGTCCCGGATGAACAGCAATTTGCCCGCTTGGAACTCCGACGTGAGCCATTATTATTTGTCCAACCTAAAAGACTTTCAGAGCAACCATTTTGATCACGCGTACATAACCGGTTTCCGGTTTATGCGCGCACGGGTTGGGAACGGGGAGGGGGGCGTGCACGAACAGCTGTAAGGTTCATGCCCTTACTGATGAGGGGCCCGTTGCGCTGTCGGAAGGTTTAAACGTGGACGTCCAACAGTCGGATGCCACCGGTGTGGTGTCTGCACCGGTCGAGCGGATTTGTTGCGTTACACAAACAGTAAGATGCCTACGACGCGGGAGGAAACCAGACAGCTCTATGTTTGTCCGCTAGAATAAAGCTCTGCTTCGCCGAAGTTTCATTCGGCTAATTAGCTAGGAAGTGTTCTCAATTGCAACTTTGAAACAAACGTGTTTTGTTTCGTGTAGTCCCCTTACTGCGCCTAGCTTCGCAGGCCATCCTTCTTCACTGAGTGGAAGGGCAGTAATTTTTTCTTTAAACTTTTCAAAACTACTGCTTCAACTAGAAAAATGTTAAGCTCTGCCCCCTTTGCCCAATTCCTCGACATTCTTGACTGCTGGCCTTTTTTTCTGTGTGTGCCTGTGAGCGTGCGTGTGGGTGTACGTGAGAGAGAGAGAGAGAGAGAGAGAGAGAGAGAGAGAGAGAGAGAGAGAGAGAGAGAGAGAGAGAGAGAGAGAAATCGTCTCGGCAGGTCGCTGTTATAATACTTCGGCTGTAGGGTAAAGGAGGCCTAGGCCTATTTATTAGTGTAAACGTTAGTATTCTACATTGACCTTATACATAAAACTTGTTTACAGGGACTGTTTGTAAGTTAAGAGTCACAAAAAAATGACCGCGTATCTGCTTTTTTCGTTGCAAATCCCCACGAAAAGTGATAGT
Organism: Haemaphysalis longicornis; assembly: GCF_048455015.1. Lineage (NCBI taxonomy): Eukaryota > Metazoa > Arthropoda > Arachnida > Ixodida > Ixodidae > Haemaphysalis > Haemaphysalis longicornis. Next base: position 28,263,231 of record NW_027526335.1, on the reverse strand, counting down.
CGACTGGCGCCCCTTCCAAGTAAATGCCTATTTTCTAACAGCTGTTCACCTAACAGCTGTTCACCTCCCATGCTGTTCCTCTGCCGTCTTGTTCCTCCCAAGATAGCACGCTAAAATTTTGCTCGAGTCAATTTAAATTTACCGCGTTCCACTCCTCCAGGTCGAGGGCCTCGACGCGAATGCTGCCGTACGGTGGAGGCTCGCATGGATCGAGGCACCCTACTCCAACGTTTATAGAACCACATTACCCTACTCCACGAGCGTTCCAAGCTGAACGTGGAACCTATCTAGTGAAACCTTTTGTTACTGTTGCTGTTTGATTTCTTAAAATGCCGCCAGGAGCAATAGTAGCGCGGGCAACAGCAGCCGACGGAGTGAATTTTTTTTCTGCAGTTATGTTATTTCATTTGCTACCGCAAAAAACCAAGCATCCTGTAAGTTTAAAAAAGGACCACTGCAAATATCACTTATGTATAGATTTTCTGTTTTAAATTTGCGTATTTTTTTGTTCTTGTTCAACAATGATGAAGAGTATGAACATGACACCGGACTTAGACGTTTAGATTTGACTGTGGACAGACAGACAGACAGACAGACAGACCGACCGATCAACCGACCGAAATTTGTGCGTTTAAGTAGACCAAGAAAGACTATCTTTAAAAGAAAATTTTAGGTTGAATGGACAAAGGAGTTTCGCACTTGTTTAGCGGTACGTAACGCTTGTGACGGACTGCTCTTCTGATAAATGAAACAGATTCGAACGCCTATCTTGTGCAACACGGGTATAACTTAACGTGATTGCACTGCACTGAGCAATCGTAGCTGCGTTCATAGGAAACAGCTGTATTTGTAACGATAGCGCTTAATTACGATAGCGGTGGGTTAGATAGACATTTAGGATTTCGTTTGTTCGTTATTACTTTTTCGTTCTATTTTTTGCTTCTTGTTTACTCAACTTTGACAAAATAATCTACATTTTCGTTATTATAACTTTTAAATGTGTTAACTTTGCTAATCATGCATTTTTGTGCAGATTCTAGGCATCGCGGGACTGCTGCTGTTTTTGTTTGTTTCCTCACTTTTTTGAAATTTTTGCCTCACAAGAATCAGGCCAGTAGATTAGATATGTCCTTGAGGTGTTGTTAGGGCATCTTTAGCTTTTCATATTCGTATTGTTTCATTTCATTCGACAAAGCGTTGCAATAGGTGGTTTACATAACCAATTAATCGTTCATGCGCAGGTACATGGAGTTACGTTGTTGGTGCTACGGGGTGCTCGTCAAAGAATGCTTACCTCTTATTTAATATATTGTAGTAGCTAAGTGTTTTTTGAGCTGGGTAAAAAAGCCCAACATAAAAAAAAACGTAGATACGCGCCTTAAAGATGGCACCAACTAACCCTAGCGTACGTCGTCAGATCACACAGGTTATTACAAAGAGGAAAGCGAGGACGAAAACAGGTGCTCAGGCGCAACCGGGCCAGCTGTTGCTGACCGGCCCCGTTCACGTGAGACCCAGATTTCTGTTTACCCGTCACGTTCGACCCACGTGACAAACACGGCGTTTGTCACCGAGTTACCATGGCGACGACTAGCGTCCAGGCCAGCTGAAACGCAGGTGGAAAGAGCGAGAGAAAGACAAAACGGTAAAGAAAGGAACGAACACGAATACGGGGGCACGAAAGAGCGGAGCCGCAGAAGCCCCTAATGCCCCTCCGGCTACTGCACCAACCGGCCTCGCAGTCGCGCACTGTCCTCGCTTCCCGGCCCGTGTAGGGTGGCTTCCCCGCGTTTCGCTCGAAGCCCCGCGAGTGAGTCTCGCACCAGTGTTCATAGATGGCGTCAGGTGCACGCTGCCCGGGACTGTGACGTCACCAAGCCACGCACGGGCCAAGGAGGAAGTGCGAAGGAGCGGTTTAGGGGAGAAAGAGGCGAGGAGGCACGATCCGCATCCCTGGGAGGATGAGCGGGAAGAGGAGGGAGGCCAAAACAGCTCCGAGCGGGCCAGAAATGGAGGTTTCATCTTCCGCGTCGCGGCGTGGACGAGGTGATTGTGCCACCGTGGAGGAGTTAATTGGGAACAATGCGCACTTGACTTCGCGTCCTTGCGACCTTCTTTCGGGCTGAAAGCTATCGCACTCCCTCGGGGAAGCGACGCTTACGTTTTTGTTGCGTCTGACTCGAGGAGTCAGCTGTGCGCGTTCGAGGGAATTGGGTTTCTGGGGAATGTGGGATGGTGACGGCCGCAATGGGTGCTGAGGTGGTTCCGACAGGTAGCCGACGACGGCGGCGAGGGTTGCTTCTGTCGATCGCGTGCTTCGTCTGCCTGCAGGAGACCTGCCAAGCTGTCAGAATCGGTGAGTAGCCGACGCGCCCGACAACGGGGACTCCCCGGGAGTCGGGGAGCTTTTTTTCCTGCGTGCTACTTACTGCTCCGTCGTCATATTTGGCAGAGGGGCTGTGGGTGCACACGTCGCAATAAAACTTACTGTACGCGTGCATGAGGATGATTTTTGCCGATGTCGAGGGCAGGAACACTAATAGTTGTTTTTTGGCGAAAAGTGGGAATGGGAATGGCGGTACCCTGTGTCGAGGTTAAAGAGACGTGGGTTCGTCTCCTGCTCCGGTGGCCATTTTTCTGGTGAATAAGAAAAAAGAAAACTCCAGTGTTCCGAGATTTTTAGCGCACGTTAAAGATCCCCGGGCGGCCGAAAATTCGACTCAATTCAATTTCTTATTTATTTTCCAGAAAAGTTTCTCTGGATGGTTACCAGGGCTAAAAGTGGAAAATAAACAGCTTGACTGGGCCCGAAAGACCATTTCCAAGCGGTGACACGACGGAGACAGAGCGTGGTAAAACACGCGTGGTAAAACAACGAAAACGGAACATGCAGTAGCACACATATATGGTATATAACAAATATAAAATCTGTAGTTCCTCTCCACTACGGCGCACCTTATAGTCCCCGTGTAGCTTCGGCGCTTCAAAGCCCCAAAATTGGGGATGTTGAAATGTGCCCCAAGGCTAGTATTTTATCAGTGTATCTGGAAGCTCACTTGCCCAATTCCATTACCCACGTATGCGCAAAAGGCCAATTCCCAGAATCTGTACTTTAAGGTGAATGATTGCAAGATAGATTGCAAGGGACTAATTGCAAAGAACAGAGTAATTACTTCTTAGTGCAGCTGTCAAGCCCACAGTGCCTTCTCGATATTATCCTTGAGTATACCCATACCACTTGCTGTCTATACTACTGTTATTGTCGGCAGATATCGAAACTAACCCTGGCCCTGAAATGGAATAAATATTCGCCGAACCATAAAAAATCTACACTGGTTAAGCTGACTTCTCGGTGAAGTACAATAACCAAAAAAGTAAAAGAAACAGCAGTTAACAGCCGCCCAAATGATATCTGATTTAAGTAAGCGCACGAATAAACTCTTTTAGAGCCATTACCACAACCTTTGAACTGTGTAAGCAGGTCTTGAATTGATCCATGCGGCACAACTGAAACAAACCTATTGGCCTCCGAGCTGGTGGCTAGGTTAGACGACACTGAAAACCGCTCACGCCATGGCAATTTTCTACAACGTTCCTGATTTTATTCCAACCGAAACAAATGCCGATGAAGAGGGGCAAATTATTAACCACTGCCTTGAGCACCTGAAAATAGCCATCGACGCAAAAGAAATAGATCGCACACATTGCCTCGGGTGCCATGCCAATAATCGTCACCGCCCAATAATAGCAAAATTCACCTCTCATTAGACCAAAGACGCCATACATGCGAACGCCCCTAAGTTGAAAGGAACAGATTTCAGCATTTGCGAAAATTTCTCCCAGTATGTCCGAGCCTCCCACAGGCACTTGGTTGCTTTCGCCCAAACGAAATCAACGAAGTTCCAAGCACGCTTTAAAACTTTTAATCTGGACTCGAAACGTTACATTTTTGACAATGCTACGCAAACTGTAAAATAAATTGCATAGAAATCCCCTCGCACGAAGAAAGTAACATACATGGCTCGAAGAAAGTAACAGACGTGGCTTTCCGGTGACTTGACGGGCGCTGAAATTCTTGCAAATCTACCTAACTTTAACTTGTACGGAAAAGAACGCAAATGCACTAGCGGAGGCGGCATGCTCTTCGCCGTCGGCCCAGATTTACCATGTTCCCCCATCAGCATAGCATCTGGCAACGAAATCTTATGGCTGATTTGTCGCGCTTCGCCTCAAACGATACTGCTTGGTGTGTGCTACAGGCCACCGAACGTTAATCTACTGACATGCTAAATGTGCTCACCACAGCCCACCCGAATGCTCATATTTTGATTTTTGAAGACTTAACTTTAATAATACTACCTGGAAAACCGGGACAACCACACAAAGAAACCACAAAGGACCAAGAGGATTTATAGATGCTTGTTCTAACTTCAATTGTTGTATCAGAGCCGACACGGGTTTCCGGCAATTCTGCAAATACCCTTCATCTAATTCTAACAACCCCCTCCTCCAGCTTATCGCCGATCTTGAACAAATTAGCGAGCATAAGTTATCCATGTCAATTTTTCTTTTTTCTCGTAACGACGCCAAATGGCGAACTAAAAAATTTGTTTATAAGATAAAGGCAAATATGAAGCAAATAAACGTCATCTCGCCAAGTTCTTGCCAGATTTTAAAGCCACTTTTCATTACCCGTCTGTTTATGACAACTGGGCAATTCTTAAACAAAAGCTTATTGAGCTAACAAATAAGTTTATTCCGAAGACTACATTTTGTATTACGCAGCAAAAGCCCCGTTTACTAAAACGTTAAGACGACTGGGGAACAGGAAGGAACGCCTTTTCCGTCGGGTAAAAGCAAAAGCAACGCCAGCGCGGGGGATAAATACTACGCTGCCGAAAATGACTATCTTACCGCAGTGCGGAACACCAAACGCGCATTTTTTTTTTTTTAAACATGGACCTTCCAAACACGCTAAGTGATAACGCCGAAAGATTTTATCGGGTCGTCAACTAAAATTAGTCCGTACTATCAGCCTAAGTAACGAATCAGGTGAAATAATCACAGATGCCGAGTCTGATAACATTTTTTAACACTGCATTTTTGTTGGTATTCACCAAAGAGCCTAGTGTGCCTTCATTCCCCCAACTGCTTTGGTAGCGTCCACAAAGCGTGCACTGGAATTTTCAACAGAGGGCATTTTCTCCATAATACAAAACATCAAAATTTCGTCGTTATGTGGCATTGACGAAATTAATTCAAAGCTGTTAAAAACATCACCAATACCATTGTACCATACTTGCACCTAATATTTTCACAGTCACTCACCACCGACTGCGAAATAGGCAAGATCGTTCCAGTCTACAAACTAAGTGATAGAAACCCTCCACTCTATTATAGCCCCGTTTCGTTAACAAGCGTCCCATGGAAAATCATGGAATTCTAATGTTCTATATAATGGAATTCTATATTCCATGATATTCTAAATCATGGAATTCTATGTTCTAATGTTAACACGTTTTTCGATTCTAATAATATGCTACGCCACTGACAGCATGTCTTCCGCAAGGGCTTTCCATGTGAAACACGATTAACATTCTTTCTTCACGACATACGAACCTTCACACAAACTTGCAGACTGACATCATTTTTACTCACAACCAAGATACTTTGATAGAGTTCCCCACAACAAACTAATAGAAAAGTTATCCCGGCTAAATCTCGATCCTTATGTATTAAAGCCTTCTTCGTGTACGTAAATAACGAATCCTCTCACCCTCTCGAAGTAACGTCAGGAGTACCGCAGTTGTGTTCTCAGCCTCCTACTATTTCTTATCTACATAAATGACCTGTCCCTTGCAAAATCCGCATGTTCACTAATGATTGCGTATTCTACAGTACAATCCCTAATGCTTCTCATCAAGTAACCCTGCAACACGATCTGAACAACATTCACAAATGGTGTGACAAGTGTCTTCTGGCACTTAACCCCCAAAAATGTAAACTTGTCTCATTCACTCAGCGCCAAAACCCTTTCCTATTCTCATTCGAAATCACCAATGCCCCTGTAGAAGCCCAACCATGTTTTAAATATCTATAATGCGGATGTTACTAACGTTATTTCGTCTGCGAACAAAAAAAAATACAAGGATTTTTGAAGCGTCAGCTGCGTCCGCACCACAACACGTGAAACTGCTCTAATGCACATCCCTCACCAGTCGAAAACTGGAATACGCCTCAGCTATGTGGAGCCCGCCTGAAATAGCTATCGCATCAATGACCTCGAGTCGAATCTAAATCGCTTTGCCCGATTCCCAAATTCGTTATATACTTAAGACATTAGCGTTTCAGCCTTAAAAGTCCAATCTGGTTTACCGCCGCTTTCCCTCCGACGCCGCATAGCCGCTCTTTCTCTATTTCACAAGCTGTTTCATTCGCCCCTCAACCATGCACATACATCATCCCGACGAGGTGCATTTCACACCGCACCAGTCACCCCCTTAAAGTTTCCCGTTACCGCACTATACCCGGAAACAAGTTAAGAACGGCAATAGCTCATGTACGGTATCCCTCCGCCTAAGAGATGTTCCCGGATGTCAACGGGCGCACGCGTTTTGAAAGGAGACTGCTATGAATGCGTGAAGTCGTTTATCTTTTGTCACGTGGTTTGTTTGACGTCACTGCAATAGTTTACAAGCAGATTAAGTCCACAAAATCAGGTAAATGGCTCGTGCCATGTTTAAAATATTCCTAGTGACGCACTACTTGCGCCGCGCGGAGTAACATCCGGCTGCGGTGGTGAGGCACAGCGGCAACTTCCGTTTATTTTTGGTGGTGGTGGTGGTGGTTGTCTGAGATGAGGCGGGGTTAGGCTGGCTGGATATTGCCGCAAGCGCTCCGCCCAAGCTCCTCCTAATTAGTCAATGGTAGTGTCCTTTCACCACGAGTTTGCCAGTTCCGTCTCCTGAAGAAAGCTTAGTAGAAGGCGCGACACATCTCTGCGCAGCATCCAATGTCCCCTTGCAAAGATGATGTGGTCCAGAGTGCTGTGTGGGGCTGCCAGCTTTCGAATCGCTGAGAGCATTGCAGTCCGCTCGACATCATAATCTGGGCAACACATCACGTAGTGGTGTACATCCCCTATCACTGCACATGACGAACACAGAGGCGATCACACGAGGCCCACCTTGAAAAGTCATACTGTGGTCTTCGCTGAGCCCATTCAGATGCGGTATAGTAATGTTGCCTCCGATCTAGTAAGTCCCTTTTGTGACGCAAGGCTGGTGATAGGGATTTCCCAAGGACTTGAGAGGTTCGACGACTGTTCTCCTGAAGTCGTTCAAGTGATTGGCGGAAACTTTTAACAGTCGGTGCAAATTGCAGCGCATTCCGTGCCATCTGTTCAGCGGTTTCATCGCCCTTGATGCCAACATGGGATAGAATCCATTGAAACCGCACATGAAAACCCTTGCTGCTGAGTTCTTGCACAAGCCGTAAGGAACACTGACAGTCCCTTTTCGTGGGAATCCCACGCTGCAAAAGTTGTAGTGCTGCTTTTGAGTCAGTCAGATATGTAACTTTCTGCGGCTTACAAGACTCAAGTTTCCTGTCATTCCTGATGCCCAGGTTTCCTGGGCAGCGCGCCTGGATCATGCGGTGTCCTCCACCGAATCCAAGTGCATTGCCATCTCGTTTCCTTTTTGAGGCTAGAGATGGTTGCTTGCGAACAAAGAGCTTTGTGGGCAAGTATTCACAAAATGATGGGGTATGTGTGGTCCGCGGAAAAGAAACAGAAACTATGCGGCACATAGTGTTTGAATGTGAGGGTATCCATCAAAATCTACATGAGGGAAATATTGGGCTTCCAGAAGCCCTATAGGATTTAAGGGTAGCACAGAGGAAGTTAACTTCAAGGCTGCCGAGGCGACGAAAAGAAGATTAGAATGCTGGTGGACGAAAAGCTGAGAGGGGAATATTGCCTAGGACAGTTATTACCTGTTACAGGAAAAAAAAGTATTTTGTGCCTAATAATTTTTTGTGCCTGCCCTAAGCAGCGCTAGTATTAAACCAAGAGTATAAAACGTAGGTATATTAGTCCTTTTTAGTAAGATGACACGTCATCACCCCGCTACAAAGGGGAAACCAATCGCAATCATTATCATCATCATCATCGTCGTCGTCGTCGCCGTTCTAAAGTTGTAACCGAGTATAGAACCACCGCCTTTTCCGCGTCCTTTCCTCGTGCCGCCAAGGACTGGAACCACCTGTTTGACCACCCCACCGCAATCACGTACCTGCCCGTCAACCATCAGTGCAAGTGTAACCAGTCATCTTTGTTACAGATAACAGGTGGCACTGTTCTTAATCTCGGGTAGAAACCACCCCATTTATAATAAAATACCCCTTTGTGGGTCTTTAAGGAAATAAAATATGATAATATGAGGATGATACGATATGTCTTATTACGGGAATACATGGCGGCATCATGGGCGCGGCGAAAGATGGTCCTTACAATACATCATGAAGCATGCGGTGCGTGCGCCGAAAAAGAAGGACGAGTTGTAGCCCAGCGTGGAGGAAAGGTAACACGTGATTTGCCGCACCTGCGAAATGGGGGGGAGCTCTATATCGGGCTGGCCACAGCCATGGCTCTTCCTGCCGCTTTTCGCACAACTCCCGCGCCCTTACCCAGAGGCGCAGCAGCCACCAGCGAGTCAGGGTGCTCTGTGCAGCGGTGCAGCTGCTGCTCCTCCTCGGGGCACCAAGGAAGGTGGCGGTGCCAGAATCCCGACAGAAACACCGGACAGAATACATGGAAACACCGTTCAAAAACATTTACCCCCTGAACTTTGCCTATTGCTAGACGTAAGCAACCTTTAGTGTCCCTGCCGAAGTTTTAAACAGCAGAGCTTCTTAGGCCGACACAAATCCGTCTGGCGGAGGCAGAAAACCCTGAGCGCACGTGAGCGCGTGCCTTGCGGCTACCGCCCGGCGTCGTACAGGCTTGCGCGTGGGCGTATGCCACATGAGAAGCTCCCGCCTCCGTCGCCGGTGTCTTGTAGCGACCGGCGCACCACGTGTACGCCGCGCCGAGGACAATGACGACGAATCTGTCAAGCCATCCCTTCACAATTCACACGTGGAGATGGCCACTGGACCAGCTGACGAAGAAGTGGAGGTCTACCGAAGCGAGGACGCGCTGCAAGAGGATTTTCCTTACGCGACTGTGCCGTCGGAGGACGAGGACGAAAGGGACGATGACGATTGCTACTGAATAAAACACTGTACATACTTTAATGGTCTTTGCTTTACAGTGCCGTCCATAACGGCTCTGCGCTGCTGGGGTTCGGCTGCTCCCTCTCTCCTGGGATCCGCTGTTAGTGAGGGGAGACGCTAGGTCGAACCACAGGTCTGCTGTTTCTTTGGCGTTGTGCCACTGGTGCAAGCTGCGATAATTTTTGTTTTCAGTGCAACAAGACAAGTGACATCTTTACGACGTACCATATGAACTTCGGGCATTACAAAATCATAGCACTTGTACGGTCACACGTCTACAGCTGTAGCTGTATTTGAAGGTCATCTGTAATCTCATGCAGATAGATATGTACACGTTATTTATGAACTGAAATCGGCGGCCGAAAAGCAAAGCTTAAAATGCGACCCCTAAAAAATGCCAAAAAAGAAACACCCGAAAACCGGCGTCCGCGCACACGCGCGGGCTCGGCAGAGAGAGAGAGAGAGAGAGAGAGAGAGAGAGAGAGAGAGAGAGAGAGAGAGAGAGAGAGAGAGAGAGAGAGAGAGAGAGAGAGAGAGAGAGAGAGAGAGAGAGAGAGAGAGAGAGAAAACCCCGCCTAGCTTCGAATATGTGCTTTGTGCAGTGCACTCCCGCTAAGAGGAACTCGAATTTGTTCGTGTTATCACAACTTCGACTTGAGCGGATGTGTTTTGCATTGTGCCCGTTACAAGAGAGAAAATTGTTGTTAGTTTTAACCGTGAAATTTGTCGTGACCAAGTTTGTCCTAACGAATCTCTACTGTATATAATTGGAGTCTGAACAGCGCTGAATTTTGTCTTTGCATTTGCTAATGCTATAGCCCGTTATTCGAAGCGATGGTTCAGAGTGTATTTGATGTGCCTGTTTTAAGCCGCTTCGTATTCACTCGACGATGCGCTCTGCGGGACGGCCTCTGCAGGCGTGCTGCTGAAGTCGAGTCACAGGGATGCGTGGCGGGAGTACGAGTCGGCCATGAGCAACTTCAACACGAGCCAGAACGCCAGGCGGCTGGGCATCGAGTTCGACACGCACAGGGCCACCGTCGACGACGACCTTTTCACCGTGACGCACGAACGTGAGGGCGCTTCGTATGCTTCGAGGCGTTAAATGGGGCCACGAATACAAAATAAAAGCTCGGTTCATTCAAAAGACTGCGTTTTCCTGATAACAATGATACCAATATTGTCGCAACCTTCGACCAATAAACAATTGAGATATTAAAAAATATATGAACCAGTGTAGACTCGCCAGCCACTGCCTTTAGAGCTCTTTATGACGTCACCAAAGTGCAAGTGGAAGTCGCTGACCACCAATCGCACTTGTGTTAACCGGCTGTTAACACGCTGATAACTATATCTGTAGTCCTAGCCCTAAATACGTCAATCCTACCCATATTACGTCACTGTAGCAGAAAATTTGAGTTTTTCAATATCTATTTTTTTCAGTAAAAATACGTCTCATGTGACTGGAATGGAGCTGAATGAGTTACCAAAGGCCAGTGCTTTCAGTCTGAACAAAGGTGCATTTTGTCTTTATGGCTCCTCTAAAGAGACATTTAACTGAACGATGTCCAGTTTGCGACTCTATTGTGCAGTTTAACTCATGCGAACCATTATTTTACTTCTTGGCAAAGTTCCAATACAGTAACTCTGCCATGGGTAGCCAAAGGGAAAGTATTATGTACCTTTCACGGTCGCCACACTATCACGATGACGGCACGCTGGTTTTCATGCTATTAAATCCTCATAAATTTAGATTTTCACCAACTTCGTGGGTAATACTGACTTTTTATTTGATCTCGTACAGTTTTCATGCGTTAAACATGCCTGCAAACCGTTAAATCTTGCCCCGTTGACTCGTAGTTGTGTCGTCACGCCTAAATCATCAAATCGGGGAGAGGGGGGCGCGAGGGGACCGGTACATTCAAATGCATTTTTCTTGGTGAATAAATTCATGTAAATTGGCTTGGAAGACTCAGAACTAAGCATACGCATTTGAGGCTTTACACTGCTAATGTAATTTGAAAATGTTTACTCCTTACTATAGTGTCCATTTAAGGGTCATAAATGACGTCATTGACCAAAATCGTCCCTTGTTTTATGATTAAAGTGTTCAAGAATAAAGTGTCTACGACAAAATAACCAAGAACGTGCAAGAGAACTGCTTTGATGAGAGCGAAAGCAGGGAAGTTTGTGTATTCAAGATGATGGAGAGGTAAATGTGCTGTGGTCCTGAAATGAACGAATACCAATAATGAAGGAGGCACCCGTATATTCGTTATGCGGATCAATGTATTTTGCGGAATACAAACGGGAGTGGGTTGCAATTGAAGTTAAACACGAAACGGAAGAATGAGGCATGGTACTCTTTTTCAAACTCCACTCGGAAAGAAATCGTAAATTGGCGGTGATGGATGAGGGAAAATTACTGCGCTCGCAGCATATAACAGCACCGGCTGCTTCCAGCCCTCCCATCTACGTCTTCCCCTGCCATTGAGGTGGCTTTGAATGGCCACTGGAGTGATTTATTCCCGTTCTCCTTCGTAGCAGCATCATGCACTTAGACGTAAACTGCATTTATTTTATTTCGCAGGATAGCGAAAATTGAGGCATTTGGTTTATTTCTCAAATTCAGCAGAAGAAAATACTCGAGGCGCCTTTCGCGGCCGCAAGGACCATCACATTGATGTGGCACAGGCTAACTTGGGATTCGACTGCACGCTTTTTCAAGCTCTTATAATTTATTTGAATTACCCCCTTTCACAGCCAACGACGCCAAGCAGCGTGATAGCGGTTCCGAATGAAAAAAAAAAAAAATGTCCTTTTAAACTCGCTTTTATTGAGAAAGGCTCTGTGCAGGTTAGCTATACCTTGAGCTACATACTGCTTACCTAAACCTTACCGGGAATTAGACAATGATCGCTCCTTTGTTTTGTTTGAGCTGCCATTAACGCCCCTGGATGCTTTTTTCCTCGTTGTTTCGTCATTCCTTCATCTTTGGGATGACGCTACACCACCACTGCTCGTTCTGTAAGAAAAAAAAACGCTGTCAGCGATATTGTAGCGCAGGGTTTTTCAAAAGAAAAACATATGCTTCTACTTGAAAGTGCGAACTTACAACGGAGATAGCAACTAGGGCAGGACGCATTGTGTCGTCTTCATCTTGCAGCCGTATCCGTTGCAAGTTCGTGTGTTTCAAGTAGAAGCCTGTTATGCCAAACGTTCGTGCTTTCAAGTAGAAGTTTGTTATACCAGCTCGACCGAGCAACTACCCCCGCAAGTTCAAAAGGGCGGACGCTCTCCTAATTCCCGTCATGCCCCCTCCAGTGTGCCGACAGCTGAGTGCGGGCGTGACGACGGTGCTGCTCCCGACGACGGGTTTCTCGGAGCAGGCGGTGCACTCGCTGTTCGCCAGCACCAACGTACCGCGCATAACCACCACTGTGCCCGCAAGCTGCGCCGGTGACCGAATCGGCAGCCTCGTAGCCGCCAGCATCGGCAACGACACGTCGACCAACGGAACGACCACCTCGACGACGGCAGACGAGGAGCAGGAGGAGGCCGCGATGTCGCCTCCGCTGCTCGGAGTCAGCATGATGCCCGACCTTTCACCGGCTGTGCTAGACCTCGCCCAGATCTGGCAGTTCCGCTCAGTCGTGTTCTTCTACGACTCCGATCACGGTGAGAGCTTCTGCGTAACATTCTGTGGGAGTGCGGGAAATCAGGTTCATAGCGAATGCGTTAACTTCAAGACTTAAAAGGAATGAAGTTCACATTCACGCGCAAGACTGGAAGGTAGCGAAACTGCATGCACCCTTCTCGACCTTCACGACGGTTTAAGTCCCCGATGGCTGTCGATTTGCTTCTGCGCTTCCACAACGACACTTACTCCATCATTGTTTCTACTATTGTGAGCTTCCTTTTTTTATTTTTTGGAATTGATAGTCACTGGACATCACCTTGGAAGGGCGTACGCTATCACGTGTCTTTCTCGTTTCGAGCCACAATTACGGGAACGCGGGATTTTTTTTTTCGCCAATCTTGGCCAATGTAGGCATGCTTGGTTTGACAAACGTGCGCCGGGGACGCTGGGAGGGCGCCGCGAGGGACGCACACACGAGCGTTCGGCATTTTCGGTTTTTTTTTAATTGCTGGGAGGTCACCGCGAGGCACGAGCTCAACTGCACGCGCTCACTTGTGCTCGGAATTTTCTTGGTTTTTTTTTTAACTGCGGACACAAAACTAGCGATTTACTCAACAGTGTCGCTGTTAATAAAACAAGGCAGCTTGTATGTGGCAAACCAGAAGCTGCTATGTTCACTTTTTTCAGCAGTAAAATACTCGCGGTATCTTCATGCGTTCTTTCTTCCTTCCTCTCAGACTTAATAAACATTTCGTTTTTTTTTTTTCGTTTTCTGCCCTCCTGAATGAACCAACATTGAATCAGCCATGCCAAAAGAAAGTTTTTTTTTTCTTGTTGAAGTTGCCCACTTCAGCCTAAAGACAGATCCGGGAATAAAGGAGAAAAAATAAAGAAAGATGCCTCAATGAGAAACATTTTGGCAAATGTTAATAACCGTGAGAGGCACTAGAATTACAAGTTACAGAGACAACTAAATGAATCTCAAGCAGCCACGTATCAGGAAGCACAATCCAATAAAATAGTTTGCGCCTTTGCTTATCTATGCATTGGAGGCGAGCGAAAGAGTAGACTCCTCTTTTCGCGTGGAAAGGTGTCGCTGCGATGCGATATTCCTCGCGACCCGCAGCGCTGGTCACCCTGGAGCGGCTCCTGCAGCCGCCGGCGGCCGGCGGTCGTCGGCTGGCCGTGAGCCGCGCCCGGAGGGTGTCGCGCAGCTCAGAGGCCCACGCCGTGCTGAGCAGCCTGGAACGGGCCGACCCGCACGGCCGCAAGTTGGTGGTGCTCGACTGCGAATACCGCCTGGCCAAGGACATCGTGATCCGACACGTGCGTGACGTCTACATGGGCAGGAGGAACTACCACTACGTGCTCGCGAGGCCCGTCAGTATGACTCCCTGCCCTCGCTCTCTTTACACAGACTGCTTTCTCCTGCTACTATTCCTTTGTGATGATGCGTTTTTACCCTGCGCGCGGATGGAGGGGGGATGGAGGGGGAGGGGGATGGGCCGCGTGGCTAGCTCGCGATAGAGACTCGAGCCTTTCCTCATCAGGTCTTATCTCGGGGCGTGGTTATAAATTGTGCTTGTCGGTGGTTCGATAGAATAAGATATTCTGAATGTCAAAACCAGTGGTTCATGTTGGCGGCAAGACCGTAGCTTGAAGGCAGGCACGAGGCGCGAAGAAGGCAGGCGCTGGACATTCGACTGCTTATTGGCGTGCATGGTTTCCCCAGTGCCACATATTGCACGTGTTTAGCAGAACAAGATGCAAAGCAAAGCCGTTTCCAAAGTCTTTCTTCACTGCTTTGCGGCCGCACCGAGGGGTCAAAAAGGCGTCCCTTGAGTGGACTCGTTCACCTGGAAGTGTGAATGTTTGTGCGGGAAGCAAAGATTCCTGGCGCAGTACGGGGTGTCACACTTGCCATATACATATAATGCTCCGTTCATGTTCCTCTCGCACTTGGTCGCTGCCCTTTCGAAAGCTCGCACGCATGACTAGTCAAGCCCAAAGCGCGGGGACGTTTCTTTCCATCCAGCCAAAAGCGTCGTATACGACTGGGCAAAGGCGCTGCGCAAGGCGTACAAAGCCAGTTTTGCAAGCACTATCAGCCCATGGACTCAGAAGGCAGCGTTCATTTTGTAGCAGAACCGACTTTGGGCCTATAGCCGGTGCATGGTGCTATCAAGCTTTACCAAGATGGAAAAACACCTTCGCACTTGGTAGTACGCATAGGTGAAATATATACGGGGTGGCTCTGCTGTTTTCTCGATCTTCATCCATCCAAATCTTCAAGAGGGAAATATTCCGCTTCCAGAAGCCCCAGGATTTAAGGGTAACACAAAGGGAGTTAACTTGAAGGCTGTCGAGATGACTAAAAGAAGATTACAATGCTGGTGGACGAAAAGCACAGAGGAATAATGCCTAGGACAGCTACCATCTGCAACATAAAAAAAAGTATTTTGGGCTTGCCCTTGAGCAGCGCTAGTATTAAACAATGAGCATAAAAGATAGATATATTAGTTTTTTTTGGTAAGATGACACTTCATTAACCCGTTTCACACTCAATCAATAAATCAATCAATCAATCAATCAATCAATCAATCAATCAATCAATCAATCAATCAATCAATCTTGTGCTGGTTGCTGGCGGGCATGTAACGTCAAAGGAAAGGTAAAGGATGGCTTTCACTCCATCGTCCGCTCGCACTTTTCCCTTGCGCTTTACTTTATGGTAGCTCTGCTTGCAATTAATTGCGGCCCCATTGCACCCGCAGGATTGCGTATGTAGAGTTGAACGGGCGGCACATTCTTTAGAGCGGTGACCGACGAAACCCGTGCAGTTAATACTTCCCTGTGGCGCCGGTTGCATACGCAAGGCGTCGTTGCGTGTTTCAACTTTCAGCGAAACGTACTCGACGAGCCTGCAGAGAGTTGACGGGTGTCCGTCGAATTTAGCTGAAGAAATAATGTGGGTCAGACATTAGCAATATCTATCCCGTGTGACGGCATTACTCTCATGTTTATGACTTACAATATAAACTGTGATATTTTGCGAGTATTGTTGCGTACGCTTTACATATAAGCTGCTTTTAACAATATCTTCTGGTCGCAGGTTGTAAGCCACCGGTACCTTGAAGGAGTTTCTGAATTCGCTGCTATCAACATCACAGCGTTCAGGTTCCAAAACACCGAGGAATTGACGCGGACCTACAATTACGAGACAACGGTAAGACATTTCCTGTTATCTTTCTAACAAAATTAACCTGCAAAGACATTTTATCTAAAAAGAACGTGCAAAGCTCCTCTGGGTAGCAAGCCATTTTGGAGCGTGACGGCGCCACTCGATCCACATGAGGCAGGGACAGCTGAGAAGCTGATGCGGAGCCCCTGTTGTAGGGTTTGATCCATCTCCTATCGCGGACGATGAGCCCATTGCATTCTCACTAGATATAGTCCTTTCTAGAGATAGCAACAATTGACTGTCACGCTATCGTCCACCCACCGTGGTGGTCGCAGGCGGAAGAAGCGGCCATCGTGGACGCCGGCCAGCTGGTGATCAGCGCCTACCGGACCCTGCGGGAAGAGCCCCCGGTGCGCAACGGGGACCTGTTCGAGCACCGAGTGCGCAACACCGGCGTCCCGTCCTCGTGCGGCCGCATCGCCTACCTGACCGAGGAGCAGGGCCGGGTGGTCGACGCGTACCTCAAGGGCGTAAGACTCCTTGCCCTACCGATGTACAGATTTAGTTGGGCGTTCCGGGCGTTAGCGTATTGCTGGGCGTAAAGCGGAGCGTACGCTCGTCGCGACGCGCCCATGGATAGTTTTAGTACAGCGTTTTTCGTAGCGTGCGCTAACGCTTGTGGCGCCACCTGTTGAACCCAACGCGAAGTACCCAAATTTAACCTTGCGGCGCCACCTGTTGAACCCAACGCGAAGTACCCAAATTTAACTTTTTTACGTGGCTAACCAAGGCAAACTGTACTGGACGGCGTTTCTTTTTTTTTTTTTTTCAATTCGTTAACGCTGGTTTCGATTGTAAAAATCTTGCAAGTACGATAAAATATACCCTTTCACCTTGATTCAGTATTAGGGAAAAATATGATACACCCGTCGCATTGTTTTGCTCAACTGCGCGACGCCGAAGTTTTGAAGCAACACGCAGTGCTCGGGATACTCACTTTATTCAGCGATGAAATACGGCAGGACCATGCGACAAATACAACTGAGCATGGCATGCGACGCTAATGCGACGCGCAAAATGAAACAGCGGGTAGGCTGGCACGGCGGTTTAGTGATACACTTCACCCGGGTGCAGCAACTCAATAAGATACACGATGCGTTCCTATTACTCACTTCCTCTTATTCGTGGAGTCCAACTACAAATCCTTCACGTTTCACACGGTAGCGCAACGTCCTCGGCTCGCCCCCGAGGGCGCGACGACGGCGCAGGCGAAAATTCTTTAATTCCCTAAATGGAGGCCGCCGATCTGCACCAACACTGCGCGCATTCCACCGCCGCGACACGCACACAAACACCGCCGCCCGCTTCGGGAGCCATCCAGGCTGTCCTTGGTCGGTCATTTCTGGTCTGCATGCCTGTTGGAACTGAAACATTGTCGCCTAACGAGAAAAACACGCGACGGTCCGCGTTTTCAGTCGGGGAACCTCCTGCCACGACCGGCCGCCGACATCGCCGAGGCAGCAGCCATTTTGAAAGCAAGGGGCCTCCCAGCAGGTCCGCAGCGCCCCGCAAGCGCCCCGGAGCATACGCTCCCAGCCGTTGCGTGCGTAGCACCGTATCGCCGGGGCGTTTACGTAGCGTACTGCGCATGCGCAGTCGCGAGCCGCCCCGCCGGGGCGTACGCTCGTCCGGAGCGCGCGCCCAACTAAATCTGTCTAATTTGGGCACGAGCACTGCCGCTTTCTTCGATGGGTTGTGGGCCAATTTGCCTCTTCTTTTGTTAAGGCGAAAGCATTATGTGCCCTACTCTGCGGAAGACGCCTTCGTTTCAAGTGCCAGGACGAGAAAATGCCGCCACTGTAAAGATTAAATAAATACATGTGTGATCCGAAGGGATCTGCCATATTTCGCTCCAAGATAGGTACAGTTAAGCCGCGCACTTCCTGCCGTACACACTAACAGACGTGCGCTATTCGGCCTCAGTAGCCTAGGTGTGGAGTCGCAGGATTTGGAGTGAACGAGCTGTGTTCGAGACCAAGCAATGGTAATTTTTATTCGAGGCCCGCATATTTTTAACTCTAAAATGTACCCTTAGCTCAACTTTATCCATTCCTTTCGGAAATAAAGATGGTTTGGTATCTTTCACGTAGATTTAGGAGTGGGGTGCAGTGCATCAGCGCATTTATTTATTTATTCATAGAAACCTTACAGGCCCTACTGGAGGGCATGGAGTAAGGGGGGCGTGTGAAACGCAATAAGAATACAAAGCATAAATTGAAGACAGGAACATCGTAACAACAAAATGTAAATGCATTATACATATTTTGCAAGAACAAGGCGATCACTTTTTCACCGTACATGAACACTTGTGGCCTACAATTTGTGAGAGAAAAAAAAACACACATACACAACATACACGAAAATCCTGGTAATGGGTGTTACACAAAATATTTTAACAGCATTAAATTGTGTAATGCAGGAGTAGCTGACGGCGAAATGTTTCGGGGTTAGATATGGTGGCAATGTTATCAGGCAGATCATTCCAAAGGCGGATGACACGAGGCAGTGCGGATGAATTGAATGCATTGGTTTTACCGTATATGCGCATGAAACTGGACTGATTATGCAATCTGCGTGAAAAACAATGTGGTATTTGAAGTGGTAGCCGGGTTCGTTTATGGGTGAAAATATATTTGTGGAAAAGGCACAAAGCAGCAATATTACGGCGACTGTCTAATGGAGGAAGTTGCAGGTCTATTTTTATTTGTGTTACGCTGGAATTGATAGTGTAGTTACGTGATATGAACCGGGCTGCTCTATTCTGTACCATTTCTATCATATTTATTACGTAATTCTGGTGAGGCGACCAGATTGGCGAGGCGAATTCTAATTGTGGCAGGATGAATGTTTGAAAGGCGAGTTTACGAATGTTAGTAGGTGAATTTCGCAATTCACCTACTATTTCAATTCGCAATTCGCAATTTAATTAATGTTCTGCGTCGAACCGGAATTTTTGGGCTTATACCTATCTGCGAATGGAATATCGCATGGCATTTTAACAACGCGATTAAATCGCCACTTTCTCATCACCGTGTTTCTGTTACTTTTCTTTTGTATTGGTTTCTAATAGCACAAACGTTTAGTTACGTGGTCCGCATTCTTATGTCGCACTTCTAACGCAATAGCAATGTTAGCGTTTCAACGGGGATGGAAGGTTTCTGGGCAGTAACAATCCAGTATAACTACGGAGTAGCATTTCCAGTTGAGATAAATACAAAATTGGGCGCTATATTTTTTATTTTATTTTTGTCTGAGCGCTTCCTGGAAGCGTCGGCTGAGCATGCCACTTGAGATGACCCACTGCTCGTCTTCGAATTGCTGTTGTGTACTTGGCTTTGGCCTGACTTTGCAAAGCCTGGTAGTTCGTAGAAGCTATCGGCTCTCGGCTTTTTGTCCGTCAGTGTTATCTGTCGCGGCCTGGAGTGTGACAGGCGATGTGAGTTTCATTCGAACCGACCCCATTGCAGGTTGTCTTTGATGGGAAGACTGGGAGGGTCGAATTCGACGAGCGAGGTTGCCGCGTCAATTTCACGGTCGATGTCATTCAAGTCAACGGAAAAAACCAGTGGCTTAAGGTAAGCTCTTGGGAAATCAGCTCAAGCCGATTACTGCGAACAGCTCGCATATTCTGGCAGAAAAATGAATTCTATGGTGTTTTCGATTATGGGAAGTGGTAAACTGGTGATAAATATTTTTGCTGACCAGTTCAGGTGTCTTTGTAGCTCTAGCACAGGGAAAATGATATCGCGGTAGCCATTTGTATTCGAGCTTGCGAGATAAACCTTGAGTAATACGTTTACTTATGTTGCTTGTGTCAGCTTACAAGGGACGCTAAGTTATAACGAATGTGTTCTTTCTAGCTAGCTATCGCGATTATGATACTGCTAGGCATGAACCTCGTTCGGTACTAATTAAACTAAATTGCCTTCGTAAAGGTGCGTACGCTGAAAAGAGGGACCTATTTTGTTTTTTCTTTGTAACGGAAACACCCGCTGTTTTATTCTGAAACGGTACAGTTCGGCGAGACATACTTTCTGGCTAACGTTTTGATCATGGTACTCCTTGAATCACCGGGTTGTAACCTATCTTTGCCTAGTTTTATGACTTTTTGTTTTCGTATTTCAAGCAGAATCGCTTGAAATTTAGGGTTTTTTGGAACACCACGTAATTTTAAAAAACAAAGAAATCATAACATTATTTGCTTGTGGGCCATTGCATAAGGCGTGACCGATTATCCGAGAGATTGAAACGTAGTGGCTGTGCTTTATTCGGAGATATGACGAGCCTATTCCTTTTTTTTTTCTGGCGACGGGGGTGGGGGCTAGGTGCCCTTAGTTGTGCCAGTGTGCGCTTTATACAAACGAAACAAAGTTTTCTATTAAGAAATGTCGCGACCTTACGGTTTTCTGTATTCACAGACTGGGACTTGGTCGAGTAGTTCTGGTTTCTTGCGTGCCGGGAGAGAAGGCGAGGAAGTTTCGAAGGACCATAAAGATTACGTCTACAACGTAACAACAACCCCGGTAAGCTCTCGATATCGAGTTGGCTGGCTTACACTTGACTCCGCCATGCGAAAAAAAGTGACAAACAACGAAAAGCAAACAGACAAACAAGTAAATCAATGAGTAGATAAAATAATACTACCGAAATTTAAATAACTTTTTATATATAACTTTTTTTATATTTATAAATGAGTAAAGGAATGATCCACCGCTATTCGTAATATTTTCTGCCTGTAAGTCGGTCAGATTGCCGGGAAAACGTTTGCAGGTAAATTATGAGGGTTGTTTGTATGCCAATAGATACGTTTGCTAGTTTTTTAATTCAGTGGTAGAGCAATATCCCCATACCGCCTAAAAATTCATCATTAAATATGCACGTTGCTATTAAGGGCAGCGAGTTGGGTTGTACAGTGGTGAGGACTGCACTTCGCCAATAGTTAAAGGGACCCTGCAACACTTCCGATAAACGCTTTCACTCTTTCCTTCGCGTCTAGAAGCATTTAAAAAAGAGAGGCACTGCTTGATGTTCTCGTCGCATCAGATCCGCCTTCGGTTTCTGCTTTGCTTTCGTGGCTTTTTTTAAAGCGGCTATCGAATGTTTTTATGGCTGCAACTCAAAGAAAGCCGGCCAATAGCCGCTACACCGCTGTAATGACGTAATTTGAGCGCTCTAAGTATGCCAAGCGCAAAAGAGAAAAATTTCTCGCGCGAGTTTCTGAGTTATCTAACGGGCATAGAGCAGTAGTTTTTGGCGAAGGTACTTTGTGACCTTTTATTGTAATTACTGGATGTGTTTGTTGACTACATTCTCGAAGCATTTAGGATTTTTGAAAAAGTTAAAAGAAGTGATGCAGGCTTCGTTTAACAGTAGTAAACGATGACAGCGGAATAAAATGATCCACTTGCAGAACTGGCGAGTTTAAGTAGGGCGACTTTTATGCTTGTTAATTTTGCATTTGGCTTTTGTCCTTTAGTCTTAATGAATGCAGTTAAAGCTCGTGTAGGATTATGGCTGCCGCCTAAAGCCCTACGATCCCTGCAGACCATGTTGATCTCTCACGCACACGCGCCGACACTATATATACTTATTACAAGATAGCCTAAAACAGCAGCCTAAATTTGGTTTTTGTACGTTTATTTGCCTTTACATTCAGGTGGCGCCGTTAATGA
>NW_027526335.1:28064333-28241302 GCF_048455015.1 Haemaphysalis longicornis | reverse complement strand
GAGAGAAAACATTTATTGTCAGAGCCTTTACGGTGTTCATGTAGGAGTGGTTCTCTCTTCAGAGAAATCCATGAGCTGTCTTAGCACCGGCTGCCTTCTCGGTGAGCAGGAGCTGGTGCGAGAGGCAGGGGCTGTACAGCAGTGTCTCCCACTGCTCTTGAGGATTTGAAATGCGGGAAAGGGGTTGTGGGTGCTTGTTTTTTGTACACTCTATGACAATATGTCTTAGTGTACCAGGTTCTTGGCAGTATTTGCATTCTGCTGAATATTGGGTGGCGGATATCCGGTGAAGCCTAATTGGATGCGGGAAGGTGTTGGTTTGTAGGAGTCTAAGTGCTGTTTCTTGATTTCTTGAGATTTCGTGAGGTTTGGGTGAGGTAGCGGGAAATTCCGTCGATTAAGCTTGCAATGTATTATTTCGTGGTATGTTAAGAGAGGTACAGGTTTCTCCACATCCTCCGAGGCAAGTTCTCGGGCCTTTGGTAGGCAAATTTGTTGCCCTCTATGGAAGCATGTGCAGGCGTCCCCACAGTCCCTACTTTTCTGTCAGGGAATTTTGTTGAGAGCATGCGGTGCGTTGCTGGTGCCACCCAACCCGACCTGAAGCTACTGCACGCTTCCTGGGAGTCTGTTACGACCACCGTGGCTTCCGTCTGCGTGAGGGCCAGCACCACAGCTAGCTCTTCCGCTTCTTTGATCGATGCGGTTATTACGGTGGCACTGACAAGGAGCTCTGTCTTTGTGGTGACTACCACTGTCTTTGCTGTTCTACCAAGGATTGCGGCTGCATCCGTGTAGATCGTTTCCGGGAGGGTGCCGTATTTCTTGTCTAAGGCTTTCGCTCTAGCTTCTCGTCGAGCGAAGTGGTGAACCGGATGCATGTTTTTTGGCAGTGGGTTGGATAAGATGTTATATGCCGCCACCGCTCAGAAAGCTGCTTGTTCGGCTTCACGTCGGGGGAGCTCCATCTGTTTGGTTCAACAGTTTTTGGCCGGTTTTTGTCATTGCAAGCCGTGCTTTCTGGCTGGAGAGGTAGCCCTCTGTGAGCTCGTCCACCGTGTTGTGCAGACCCATGCGAAGGAGCCTATCGGTTGACGCGCTCATGGGGATCCGAAGGGCTTGCTTCGTGGCTTTACGGATGAGGGTGTTAAGTTTTTCCGTATCTGTCTTGGTTAGAGTCATGTAAGGCACTGCGTATGTCAGCCTCGATAGAACAAAGGCCTGGATAAGACGGATGGGATCGTCTTCTTTCATGCTCCGGTGTCTATTTGTGACTCTACGAATCATATGCACAACTCGTTGGGTCGTTCTGGCCAGGCGCTGGAGCATCATGTCCCATTTTGCATCCGCTTGCACGGAAAGCCCAAGTACCCTGAGTGAGCTGCAGGGCGCAATTGTGTGTCCCTCAAAATTGATTTCGATGTTGTCCTTCCGAGGATTGATAATAAATCACTTGGCGCGGCCAAAACAGAAAGGAAAAGGCCGTGGCACTCAAACAGTCCAACGTGTGGAAATCACTTTGCTAAAGGACGGCACAAGGCAGTTTGCATTGGCGATTCTAAGAAGCCGAAATTAATTCTTAAATTTAGGTTTTCAGGAGGAGGATATTCGAATGGGACAGGACCAGCCTTCTAAGTTCTTGTCAGCGCGTGTAAATCTGCGCGGAAGCTATTCCTCTGTGCCTCCCTTAACTTCCGTTTCGCTTTCAGATGCTGCAGCGAACCACGTGTTTTTCAGGCACTGCAATGTTTTGCCAACGGTGTAACGTCGTCATATAGAACTAAAATTTGGCTGAACCGTTCTTCCAATTCTGCAGGTGTTGTATGTTTCCCTCAGCGGTGCGTTTCTCCTCTGCAGGTCTATCGCCGGCCGCATCCTCTCCAGCTTCTGGTGGATCTTCGTCGTGCTCGTGTTCTCGACGTACACGACCGAGCTGTCCTCATACTTAAAGCCGAGGTACGAGCGGGACTCCTGGGAGGACCTGGACAGCACCTCGCTCAAACACATGTGGGTCCCGACGCCCGCTACCAGGAGCTACTTCTCGGTGAGCACGCCTGCCAACCCGTCTGAGATGCATCAGTGAGGGAAGATCTTAAGACACCGCATCACCTCTGACATGCGATTCCATCACTTAGGCCGCGGATGTCGGCCTAAGTACACATGGAAGAGAATATCAAGTTCTGCGTGCAGTTTCTTGCGTATTTTCGGACATCTTAAATAATTTAAATACTCATCAGGTACCCAAACAAAGTGACTGTAACATTTTATAGTTTGGGAGATCATAGCTAGATGAGAAATATTGCCTAATTTCTTCCGTACTGTGTTCTAACTCTTCAAATGCGAATGCAAAATTTGCGTGATTTCTAATCACAGGTTGTGTTTAAATTTATTCGGTCCGGTTGTGGGATCTAGAGCTGTCAATGCCAGCTCTAGTAACATGACCAGACCAGAGTACTAATTCTCTTGACGTGGCGGCAGATTAAAGGAGAAGGCCTCCCACCGGAATCCTCCTTTTCAGTCAATTATTGTTCTATACTGAGAACCTGTTGCACAGCTTTTGAGCTCACTTCTGGTTAAGACAAAAAATTCAATGCCTCTCTACGTAGACTCTAATTAATGACAGTTAAAAAAATGAGTTAGCAACAGACAAGTAAGCACCGTCTCCATTAAGTTTAGGCATGTTTTTCTCAAATGAATGACCATTATCGCAAGGAATCTGAAAAAAGAGAAACTACGAATAGCAGAACTTCGATTTGAAGACCGGCACTAACAGCAGAATATTCGGTGCGTCTAGCTAGAATTTGCGCGCACTCACTGACATGCTTTCCTGTCAGCAATAGCAATAAGAACACGTAGAAGGCAATTGATGTCACAGGTGTCATTCGTTTCATTTTCACGCCAGGACAACCGCTTGAAGCAAGCGCGCTAGTCAGCCGAGGGCTCGTTTTTCAAACCATTTCGGTTTGTTCGTTTGTTTGCGGGTTTCTTTGTTTCTTCGTTTGTTGGCTTCTCCGTTTGTTCGCTTCTTTGCTTGTTCATTAATGCCTTGGTTCCTTTGTTCCTTTGTGCCTCTGTTCGTTTGTTCGTTCGTTATTTCGTTTGTTTGTTTGTTTGTTTGTTTGCTTGCTTGCTTGCTTGCTTGTTTGTTTGTTTGTTTGTTTGTTTGCTTGCTTGCTTGCTTGCTTGCTTGCTTGCTTGCTTGCTTGCATGCTTGCTTGCTGGCTAGTACATGCGTTTCAAATGTTCTATTGAGGAGGTGAGCCTTCTCACCGCCATCGCCTTTGCAGAAGTCGAAGGACGAGACGACGCAGAAGATATACAGTCGCATGCTGCACTTGGGAGGCCGTGAGGTCGAGTCGCTTCAGGAGGGCATCGAACTCGTGCGGAGAAGCGCCACGGGCAACGTGGTTGTCTTCAGCGACGCGCTGCCTGCCGAGTACCTGTGCGCCAAGCTTGCCTGCAGCACCCGGGTCATCCGGGCCCAGCACACCACGCGTCACGTGGCCCTCGCCGTTCAAAAGGGCGCCCACCACCTGAGGTTGGTCTTTCTGTTCCTTCCTTCCTTCCTTCCTTACTTCCTCCCTCCCTCCCTCCCTCCCTCCCTCCCTTCCTTAATTCCATTCATTCATTCATTCATTCATTCATTCATTCATTCATTCATTCATTCATTCATTCATTCATTTACTGTTCCGTGTACAACTTGGACGCTCCAAGCACGACAGAGCCCTTTTTGCTGTCACGCACTTGGCTGTGCAAGAAGGCAACTGTTGATAACACCGGATCACTGGTTGCTAGCGCACGCGTTCTGATTGGCTTGCAATGAGGAAGTTTTAAAAGAAATGACGGCAGGTAAAGCCGCCCACAGTCTTGGCTGGAGCCGCGCTTTACGCATTTATCGCCTCTTCCTGCTTTAATGTAAAGTAATTTAGTCGCAACTGCTGAAATTGTAGTAATTTTGAAGGGGCACTTCAAATGTACGCATTATTTTGGACAGATTTTCGACGGACGTTTTGAGATATTTCACGCTAAAGTCAAAGCTGTTGTTCAAGCTAAGTCTGTGGACGAGCGTACTGGGGCGCAATCCTCGAAGCAACCATGCGTAATAGGATCGTCGCACTGGCACGGCTTCTGCACACGCACTTAAGCCAGTCGATCACGCTGTTGAACACCTTGAAGAGGCACGACACTATTACTTAAATATTTTTGTTAGAAGTTCACAAGGTTGCACTTGAGAAAGTGAGGGCTCACTCTTCAAATTTCACACCCACTATGCCATCAGGTCGGGGAAGTCGAAATAGATTTGTTGTTCTAGTTTTTGCAGCAAAGCTGTCTCTGGCTAGGATATAGTAGATCCGCGACAGACTCGGGGTAGACCAACATTTTTCAGTGTACGAAAAAGAAAAGGAAAATAAAGGGGGTCCTAGGGCCTCCATATTTTCATATAAGACGGCTTAATTGCCCTTGCACGACTCGCTTCTGAGCAATGCACTTTTATTTAGCGGCGAAGCCGACCTTATCGGTATCGGTTTCAGCTTCGTATTTGTAAGTTTTTTCGCACTGTGTGTTGCACGATGACATACATTGGATATTTTGTTCCGGGTAGGTAGAGAATCCGTTCTGTTTTGCATATGAGTCAACATGATCCGTGTTAACGTGAACACCTAAACCTTCAACTTTCCTTCCTGCATTTCTATTTTCTTCGCATTTCTTCGCAGAGAAACCCTGAACAAGGCGATCGCGACGTTGTCGGAAACTGGAGAGCTGGAGGAAATCAAACGCAGGTGGTGGTCCACACGGTGCGACACGCCTCCAAAAGTAAGGACGAAAGTGGAGTGACCGCTTTTCGAAATCGAGGAAATCATGAGGCTGTTTCAGCCCGGGGAGAACCGAGCTCATTTCAGCGTAAAAACAACTGCACAGTGACTGCCGACAATGTCTTTGGGTTGTTGTTCTTGAGAACACATTTCAAGCAAACACTTTAATTTATTTTATCCGGTAATGCTGGCCTCGCGACAAAAAATATAATAGCCAAGTTGTAGGCACACACAGGGTAAACAACACTTTCATCAATTCACTGAAATAAGGCAGCGCTATAAGTAGTGACAATGAATGAACACTAGAGTAGGCATAAGGTTAAGGGTTTACATCATAGCTAGATTTGGGAAGAAAAACCGAAGGTAACACATAATAACAGATAACGCAGCTGCTACCTGTAAGTGCGTGCCTATCGCCGGGTGCTTACGCGCAGCTCAGCCAAACGAACAGCCTGGCATGGCGTCGCAGTATGCAAGGCCGCAATGCTGGGTGCTGTTTGCGGACAGTTGCTTTGTCTCGAAGATATGTCCCCGGTTGCACCAGCTCTTGCTCTCTGCCTTTCAGGATGAACCGATACAACTGAAGCTGTTTCTGCCGGTCATCGTCTGCCTGGGCCTGATCGCCATTGAAGGCACCGGAGTCGGCCTGGGCGAACTGTTGGTGCGAGGCTGCAACAAACTCTGCATCTGGGTGCGTCATCTATACCTCCCCGTTCGCGAAACCGGCTGCATATTGGAGGCGCCCAGAGAAAAGCATATTGACGATTAACAGATGCTTCATGAAGTCGCGCTTCGGTGACTTAAAGGGACCCTGCAACACGTTTTTCAACTTCTTTTTAATCTTCAATGCTTGCCCACCCAATACACACAATTCGTAGATTAGAGGGTCGCAATAATCTTAAATGCTTGCAGAACGTAGTCACCCAACACACAGAATTCTTAGATTAGAGGGTCGCAAAGTACCTCAGTCACAAATTACTGTTCTATGCCCATCAGATAATTGCAAACTCACTCAAAAGATTTTTCACTCTTTCCCGGCCTTGACATTCTTCGACGCCCGAATTACGTCACTGAGGCCATGTAGCGGTTGTTGGCCGGATTTCCTTCAGTCCCAGCAATGAACGCCTTTCGATAGCAACTTAAAACAAAAAGCCACAAAAACAAAGCAGAAATGGAAGGCGTATCTGGTGCGACGAGCAAATCACGCAGTGCCGGTCCGTGCTGGTGATAACTATAGCTTTCACAGTGGTTACAGACGCGAAGGAAAGAGTGAAAGCGCTTATCGAAAGTGTTTCAGGGTCCCTTTAATAAATAACTGTAAAAACAGGAGCCATGCTTTGAATGGGGCTTTGTGGCGCCTGCGAGCGCGTGCATGCTCTGCAATGGCCTAGGGATACTTGTATATGCACTTGTAGCGCCGAGCGTAAGATCGAAAGGGTGAGGCCGTTGTATATGATGCTGCACTGGCTGCAATAGTGCAGCTAGTGTGAGTGAAAAAAATAGTCCCAGTGCCGTTACATCCCGCTTCCCGTTTATGTTAGCGACGGAATCAGAGGAGATGTCATAACCTGGCTGCTCATGTGGAATGGAGACGTACGGCGAGATGCAGGCATCGACACCAAACCTTTCCCAAGTACTCCACCAGGACTTGTAGGCATAAAGATCCCAAATGATACAATTTTTCTTAGGAATCAGGTTTAAAATGCACAACACAATTTTTGCGCGAAATTGAGCCCCTATTGAGCTTCGCCTACTGTGCCGCACCGAAGCCAGTAACGTTACGAGGATGTACCGCCAGTCAAAATGCCAACCCGTGAGCGAGAAAAAAGTTTAGTGCAGATCTTGATGGATCCCGACCTGTCAGTATTAGTGGGTCAGCAGACGTCTCTGTCTCTGACACATTTTTTTTTTCTCCCAGGCTCGTCTGAGATCCAAGAGATCTACGGAGGAGCCAGACCCGCCGGTGAAGACCATTGCCTAGGCCCCGTCAATGAATCCATCCAAAGCTACTCAAAACCTTTGCTGCTTGTTGCAGCCTTGGATCAGCACGCCTCTGACACTGCGCACACGTATGCTGCTTTGGTGGAAGGTTGTATGTGTCAACGCAACAGCGAAATGTCGAATAACTCGCGTGTTAAAGTTACCGTTGAAGGTATAATAGTCATTGCATATATGTTACAATGTCTGTGCTATCTTGTTTGCAACAGTTTCGGTAAGGTACGTTTTTTTTTATGACCAAAACTACATTTGCACTGTCGTGCCCTAAGAGAGCCGTCATTAACTGAGGAATGTAGTTGATCAAGTGCAGAGATCCGCATGCTAGCTTTCTCAACGCGTCTACCTCTTTTGATTGCTCGTACATATAACCCAAATGAGTCTTTTAGAATCGCTGCTAAGGCGGACAGATCAAAGCATTTTAAGCTGTACTTTACAACACGGCCGAAGTTGTCGTAAACCAGGCCATAAAACCATGGGCCAGATTTACAACACACCTTGGAGGCAAAATTGAGCCACTATTGAACCTGAAATTCTCTGGGGCACCGACGCCAGTGACGTCACAAAAATTCATCGCCAGTGAAGATGCGAACCCCAGAAGAGGCCCTTTTAGGAGCAAACATTTTGTGAGACTCATGGGTCAAGAATCGTAACTCACGGTGTATTCACGCTGAAACCTTAAGCGAATACGTTTCAAAGCGTTAAAAGCGTTTGATTTATATAGAAAGATGCTTTCAGGTATCACCCTTTTCTGCCTGCGTTCTTTTTAAACAGCTTGCCCGTAATTCAAAACAGGCCATTTTTACACGAAGTGCATGTTTTCACTTTATCGTTACGCTAAGAATATTGTACACATATGGCCTCGTATATATGAACACATCACGATTTTAGCCGTAATTGCTGATCTTGCATAACGTTTATGACGCAATCTTGGTTCATTTTTAGGCTTTGTGGTAAGAATTGCTACCTGTGAATGGAAAGAAGCTCAACGCCGTTTGACGCTTGCTTAGCAAGAAAAAAAACAGCGCTTTTAAAAGCCATCACTGCCTGATTGGTAACGAGATCCCACGTCTCTTAACTTGAGAAGTCCTCAAGTTGGTCTAATATCGCACGACCTCACGCTCATCCTGTACATATAGAAGCACCTTGTTGTTGTTCTGCCGAATCGTCCGGATAGCGTGTCAGCAAGAATACTACCTGCCTATCCAAGCTTACCAAGCTTACCTCGAGGGTCTCTTCAGAGTGCTGCAACAGCACGTTGTGAAACCGAACAAGCCAGCGCATAACAGGGGTCTGTGTATTCTGTTATCGCTGCTTAAATAATGACTAAGAGCCTTCACGTCTCTGTTCATGACCGTGCTTGCTGGCTGTCTCGTGTACCACCGTTCAATAATGTCCTGTTAGAGAGAAATGTTATGCATGTATACGTTTATGCGTGCATACGGTGCCTAGAAAGTAAGACTCATAATACACCCGTCATTTCCATCGTTAGTTAAACTATTTGACAAAGTTTACGAAACAAGATTCTGCAATTCTTTGTTGACACAGGTTGGCAGGATGTTTTGAAGGCGAGGTGTTTATTGTATTTAGCGTTGGTTATAAACTGTTAGTTATTCAATATTTTACGACAGAGAGATTGGTTATTGCTTGCTTGTTCCTTGTTCAATATTTTACAACCACGAGTTATTATGGCAATCTCAAATTTTTAGAACGCTTCTTTACAAGTGCGCAAGTTAAGCCTCGAAGAATGGTAAAAGCATTGTCAAGAGTTTACGAGTGGTTTCGAGTCAACGGGAGAGGCCTTGTTCTGCTGTGGACATCAATATGATGCTGATGATGGTGTCGATGATGATGATGATGATGGGGATGATGATAAAGTTTTGATCTACTACATAATGTAAGTGCGCTTGCAAACGCGCAGCTTGTTTAATCGTACATATTTGTATATTTGTCGCGGTTAGCTGTCCTGGTTACAGCCTGAATTAGTTCTACTCTCACTGCCACTGCCACCAGCTCAGGCTTCCTTTCTCATCTGGATAGACATCGTTTCACAAGAAATGAAGTCATGTGCGTAGTCTAGATTGCCAGCTGTTGTAATATATAGTCTTTTCCCTGTTACCACTGGATGGGCCGACAGTTATTTACACACTGAGGCAAAGGTCTGCAAGTAGCGGTGCAAAAATCGCCGGCGTTAGTTGGTGATTCATTTTATCAGGGGTTTCAAGTAGGTACAAAAAACTGTCATTTTTTACCTACACATATATACAAAGTTGTTACAGCACTATATATAGTTCGTATGCTACTTCCCCATTAGGGCACTGCGAGATTTGCTGATTTTATTCACAAAAACAGCGAGGTTTTTTTTTGTTGTCGTTGTTGCAGCTATACTCACTTCCCGCTTCCACAGGCTGTCAAAGTGACCGTTATCCTTTGGGAACAATGTGAATCGATAGAGTACATATACAATTGATTGGATTCATTTGGCACATTGATCGTACCTATTTTTCTTGCAACTTTTCGTCAAGCTCTCATTTAACGCATTTTTTGGCCGTCATTGGTGAATTCTATTGGTTGTGTTTAAGGTTGCTCAGCTCTCGGTTTCATGCAGACTAATTGAAGGTTATAGAGGCGCTCACTTACTGAGTTATTTCTCTCCCCGGGATCTCCACTCAACTGTTGGCACGGTTGTTTCCGAAGAGCATTAACCAGTGACGAAAGGAAGTAATTTTTACGAAGCTTTTACTCGAAACTGCTCTTAAAGCTGCAAATATATATAAAAAAGATGAACTGTTTAGTACCATGGTTCTTTCTTTACATGCAGGTCACTGAGTAGCTGCTTCTGATACTTGTGCTAGAAGTTTTTTTTTCACCTCTCAAAGTTGGCTGTCGATATATAGTCTGTTAGAGCCCGTGAAAATCATGCCTATGATACATGTAGCATGTTGACAATGCCTTGTTGTATAACCTCTTTGACCTTGTAGAGTTGTATGATGAATGTTAATCGCAATGCCCTAATTCAGTAGGCAAGGGCATCTTAAATGTGCGTTCCGACTTCCTATGTTGTTATTCTAGGATTAATCGGTAACCGTTATGAGAAATTGTGTCACTGGTTCGTTTTGATGCTGTTCCTTGTTAATAAAGTTGAAAAGAATGCACTGTTCGTTATTATCTTTCAAAAAGCTGCAAACGCTACGCTAACCTTGCAGGGTCATGCTCTTCCCAGCTTAATGAATCCCTCCTGCTTCACGCAATACAAAACTAACCTTCAAAGAATGTTTTGTAACAGGGGAGGAGGGGGGCGGGACAAAATAATCGTGTTGTCCTTTACAATATCTGAGTGTAAAACTGCACATGCGCCACTCATTACGTGTTACATCGATGAAGTACCCCACTAATGCGGCCAGAAGCCGAGCACACAAAAGCACATACTCGAACTTGCCCAACTCAAAAGCATCGCACGTGCGTTTAACGGGTCGTGCGTGAGTTGCTCTCGAAAGCTAAACGCGCCAGCTGGCTGCCGGGTCCTCTGCCAAAAAGCAAGAAGCCGGCCGCGCCCCCCGACTGGTTTGTAATCCCATTTGAGGACCACTCGCACAATTGTATCCCGTTTCGCTGAGCGCTCCTCCCCAATTCGTGCCAGGCGCGGGCGCGCACGGAATCGCGCTGGAAGCCATCAATACGGTCTCGCCTGGCAACAACCGGCTACCATAGCGCTCCCTACCTTTTGAATCCCTCCACACGCTGGGCGTCATTGTCCCCCCCACCAGCGTTGTTGCCGGGATCGATCGGTAGGGCGGCGCCACAGCCGCTTTCCCGCCCGGGGTGACGTCACCCACTTCTCGCCTTCCCATCAGCCTCTGCGCGCCCTCCGAGGGATCGATGCTCTCTGTTTTGGGATCCGCATCCATTCGCGGGTTCCTCGGGCGGCATCTTTATCCGGATCCTTACCGATGCCCCGACTTCCCTACAGTGAGCGCGAATCTATTGCAAATGTGAGGAGGTGCGGTGAACATTTTCAACTCTGGTGCTAACCTGTTAAGGCACTTGCATTTGCGTTTGAGCAGAAAAAAACCGTCGAAGCAAAGTGAAGACGTGGATGAAAGCGCGGACCATTCTCTGAGAGATCGTAACTTTGCGCGCGAGTTAAGAGGGGAGTGTTGAGTCGCGTTGGACGGGGGGAGCCAGCATGGATAGCGCGATCCTGCTCGTTGCCGCCTTTCTGGGCGCTCACCCTTACCACACGGCTGGAGCCGTGAAAATAGGTGAGTCTTCATGTTGTGCATCGTTCGTAATAAATGTGACACGCATTGGAGACGGCTAGGAACTGCACTGACGCCATTAAATTCTATGTATCGACAACGGCGTTGTGTGCCTTCCTATGGTCTCACCTATATCCGTGGATCCTAATCAACCTAACAGCGTAGGTCAAGTGGGTTGATTAGCGAGTAGCTTGAACAGCTGGGATGCAGAGAGCTCCCACCTGATGCACCTTGCTTCGTACCAGCAAACTCTCGCTGATACATTGAGTTCGAACTTAGATGAAAACCATATGCATCAGAAGAAAGCGCACGTAATCGAACATAAAACGTGATGCAGTTGATTGGTGTGAGCTTCTGTCTCTGACTTCACCTGACACGCGTCTGCGTGCGTATACCAGCCACGCCCAATATTTAAAGCGGGGACATTTTTGTGTGATTTCGTTGAAAAGTTCGTATTTATTGCTCCTGAAAAAAAAAAACAATTTTATTTCGAACAGAAACGTCCCGTAATGCAGTTACAAATGTCGTTCCCATTGCTTGACGCATCACAGCCTTTGCGTCCACGGGCTAGGCCTAACAACCTGTGTGATAAACAATACCCGTTTTAATTACTTTTAGGTGCTGCTTTTTATTGATGTTCTCATAAAAAAAACAATAGAGATGTTCTAAACCTTATAAATATCAATGCATTACACAGAAAACGTACGATATTTTTTCTTACAACGACTCAAACTCAAGCTTTTGAACTTAGCTTGTTATGAAGCTTAAAAAGTAATCTCTTCAGCATTCGAGTAAATGCTAACTTCCCCATATATCAGAGAATAGAAAAATGCGCGCAATGTTTCAGAGATGCACTGGGAAAATACTAGTGCACCATCAGAAGGCGCACATGTTCACTGTTGGGATATTTTGAAACACCCACCCATTTCCCCGTCATTGCGCTTACACCCTAAAGAAGAAATGAAATAGCGGATACGTGTTCAATAAAGCGTGTGTAATGTCAACAGCGGTTTCTTGCTAGTGGGCGAACCTGTGTAGCGTGTTTGTACACCTCAAAAACGTGTGATTCTACACGTGCCTAAGTACAGGTGGTTGTAGAAAGCGGTTTTTGGCGACCTGAATGGACGAAATCCTAAAACAGCCCCATGCGGCGATTGTTTGATAAATACTGCAGAAACGCAAGGGCAACGCCTTTCTCTGTTATACATGTTCTACTTCCCAACATAGTGTTCGTTGAGAGTTGCACACCCCCCAATCTCGAAATATTTTAAATTCCGTCGCAAAGTCAGGAATTGTCATGTGCAGCGAAAAGCGCATTGACGGAAGTGATGAAATTTCCCATCTAAATGAAACAGAAGTAATTAGACGAGACCGAATAGAAGGGGAAGTTTAATGGCGAATTTTCGCAATTTCACCGTTGCGGTGGTGGACGATCTGTTGAGCGGCGCAACGTCTTGTTCACGCCAAGAATAGAGGCACATACAGCGCTTACAGTTTTTTCGTGGGCAATTCTACGTGCCGGATTGTGTGTAATTTTTGTGCTGATATGCCTAAAGTTTTAGCTGTATCGCGCGCTGTCAATTGACGGTCCTGCATAAAAATGTCATTATGTTTCCCCACTACATCAAGAGTCAGGGCATCAAATGGACGTCAGCGCATGCTTCATCATGGATCGAGGTCCTTTTATGTAACTGATTTAATGTTGTTTTCGGGACAAAGGCTGGCATGCTGGCTTAAAACATGTTTTTCACGCCAGTCAGAGTGAAGAGAGGGGTGATATCTGGTCTGAACTGTATTGAAGAGGAACGCTTACCAGCCGTAATATCACATAACAAATTGTGGTGCTATCTCGTACAAATGTTCCCAACTTCGAAAAAAAAAGCCCTCGTATACGCTTTAAGTAGCTTATCTGCCATCAGCTTGTGTCTTTTGTATCAGAAAATATATGCAAGGCAATACATATAAGCTTTTTAGGCGTGCAGATGTGATAGGAACAGTTTTGAAGCGTCCTTGACATGATTTTAAGGTTTTTGTATGTGCTCCTTATGGTTAAGAAATAAAAAGAGACGTACGGATACAAATGTCAGTACAAACACGTACATAATTTTGCTTTAATTTCACTGCGACTGCGTGGTATTTCTCGAAATGGTGCTGTTGTTGAGGGAGCAACACAGCCAACATTTTTTTATCTATTTGTTTGTCATCCCCCTGCCAAGCGCCTCGCCTTTGGTGAAAATAATTTGTGGTTGTTTAGAAACCCCAGTGGCGACGTCGTAGTGGCAACAGGTTAATTATTCTTCCCAGCCACCCTCTTTCTTTCATAAATTTTCTTTAGGTTTGTATGCGTTGTTATAGGTTGTATGCGTGCATTTAGGTTTGTACGTGTTTAGTAACATCACTCTGCGATTTCAGGTGTGATACTCAAACCTGACCTGAACATTGTCCAGTCCGCATATGAGGGCGTCATGTACAACTACAGCAACAGCAACGTCGCCCAGGAAATCAAGTTCAAGGTGAAGACAAATTTCGCCACGCTCGAAGACACGGATCTCTTCTCTACCAGCAGAACACGTGAGTCTTAACTCTGACTTGGTGAGACGGCTCTACACATTTAGTACCTATTTCAAAGGCAAGGAAACTCTTTTCAAACGAGCGTTTTGGCCGCTTTACTCACCAATACCGAAGAACTGACACGTGAGCGTGCAGAATTACCTGTGCGCGTCCTCACTCAAGAGGGCTCGTAAAGTTTCCAACCATTTTCTTGGGAAAGCAGAGTTAAACTTGATGTAAAATGAAGCGGACAGTTGTCCACCGCAAATCAGCCTCTACAATCGTTATAATGTAAAACGAGAATGACTCGTGATTTTGGTTATGCAAATGAGATACACGCATGTCCATTTTATGCCAGCTTGTTTTCGAGTCCTTTGGTCGTTACTGCATCACGCTTTACTGGGTTCTTCGGTGTCATGCTGCTTCCGGAGTACACTGATTGGGTCCACCATAGTTCATCATTTGCGAACAGAATTGCCAAACGTGGTCTAATAACAACAGGCGGTGATCTTGCGTTGAATAGATTGGTCAAGAATTTTATTGTAGCCACTGCTCAGGAGAACTAGGTCAAGGGACTCTGCTCAGGCGCTTATTAAACAATTCCACACTAAATATCGACACGTCAACACGAGAAACTTTTGCAGCCTGATTTCCTACAGGTATTCGCAATGTTTGTTTCCCCTCCCATTCCAACTCCCATCATTCTGAACCTCTTTCAGGAACCATGTGGTTAACAGCTGAGAGTTGGTGCGCCGATTCGCCTTTGTTGACACGGTGCACGCGAGTTGCTAAGCGACCAGAAGGGGAGGTGGCGCCCGGGTCGCTCGTCAACGGTCTTTCCTTCTCACGGTCGTCCTCTGCCGGTCATGTCAGGCCCGTTCTTCTTCCTGCCTTCGTTTTTTCCCCTTCATATGCCTCTCAGCTGGCGAATCTCCATGGAAACATATCGACCCGTTGATTGTTTTCGAGGCTGTTTCGAAAAGCGCGCTCCATTTAAGTTCGCTATGGTCACGTTTCACTAAGTTTGCCTTCCGGATGAGTTCGTTTTTAACATGTGATCGCGCACGTATAAGTTGTCTTGTTCTCATCTGTCAGGATAGACAGCGGGTACAGCAAGATCAGGAAATCTAGCATGCATTCACTGTTATCTCTTTTTGTTTGCCGAATGCAATTGTGGTACTGGCATTCGCCCGCAGTGGCTGCTTTTTTGATGGAGGCGAAAAGCGAAAACGCCCGTGCGCCGACACCTTGGCACACGGTTAAGATCCCCAGGTGGTCAAAATTAATCCGGAGCCCTCCACTATGGTGCGACTCAAAACCCATATTTAAATTCGGCGCGTTAAACCCCACAATCAATCACCACTGTACTGGCATTGAGTAGTCAAATATTAACTTTTGCGAAACACGTCAAATCAAATTCAAGTCGTGGTATTCAAAGTATCCTAAATGTTTTGAATGCCATTTGCTGCGTCGCTCACGGGCGAAAAGCACAGTGCGCACTGTTACTAGCGCCATCGCAGTCTGGTCCATAGCGCGGTAGACATGTAGCGCCATGATACGCTCGTGATTTACAATGCCTCATGGGTGCGTATGGCTCTTTCGCTACACGTCACACCAGAAAAAAAGACGCGCTAAGACAAGAAGCGCCCGGTTTGACAGGTGTTTCCAGCCGTGTGCTAAGGGCAGCATTAAAGCTACAGAGTTTCCCGAGACAACACAAGAAACCTGCTGCTTGCATTTCATCGGCCGTATAACGTAGCTCAAAGCTTTTGTATCTGCCCGTGAAATTTACCCGCCAGAGTTCTTGGACCTTAACTTAACATACAACAAGGCTACACCTACAGGCACACGCAAACAGGTGTACGCCAAGAGGCGCAGGCCATTTCGCCACTAAAATTATCGACGCTTTCGAATAAGAAAAGGGACACAGTGCTTTCTCAGGGGCACTGTTTTCTCTTCTTTAATGCAGTGTTGGAGGAGCACGTTCACAGATTACTGTGTGCACCGCGGACGGTGCACTGGTAAAAATATTGACATGGGATGTGACAATCTGACAAGGTTATGAAATCATCATAACAGTTTTCTTGAAAGCTGGCGAGAAGTGCCTGTTCTTGTCTTCTTGTCTTCTCACGAACCAACCATGGTGGGAGCATCTGTGCCGCATTGTAGACGCGCAAGAAAATATCGTGTTGTCAGTAACCTCTTTAATCAAATCATAGGTTTTCCCGGTGCGGAAAACCTATTTTGTATTAAACCTATCTTTCCTTGGAGCGGAAGCATTAGCTCGGGTGCTGCCCAACATGAGCTCACGAAGGCCAACCCCAAATTTTTATGCCAAATCATGTATTGTTTTCGTGACAGGCGCTGAAGATTTGACTGTAATAGGCTTGCTGAATATGTCATTGTGCAGGAAAATGTTCTAAAATAAAAGCAATCCGACAATATTGCAGCTACTATGTTCCAGAAATTGACATTAGAAATACCATCTACGCAAAAGCTTTTATCGGCCACGGAGCATAACGAAGTATTTTTTTGCAAATAAAACTCGCATGTAACGTGCTCAAAGCGCACATAGTACGTCTTGACCAACGAGTGTACTAAGTTGCAGAGTGCCTGCAGCCCCTGGTAACCCCACCTCTTCGTGAAGCTTGCAGCAATGACCCTCATTAGACTGGCCAGCCTGTATTGCATTTGGGAAGTGCTGATTAGTTCCAGATGCATGATAACTTACACAGGGCATCTGAATGTACGTGCCGAAGCCTGCGCTGTGAACCTACTTTTACCGCTCGTTCCCTCCTCGCCTCGCAGTGTGCGAGCAGCTCCGGACCAATGTGACAACGGTGGTGGTGTCGAGCACTGTACACTCCTCGCTGGCGCTGCAGTCGCTCTTCAAGAACACCAACGTGCCGTACGTGGCCACGTCGTACCAGGAGCACTGCAGCGTCAACGTGGGAGGGAACCTGAACCTGCCATCGGCTGACTCCCTGGGCGTCTCGTTACTTCCCGACTACCTGCCGGCTGTCGCCGAGGTGGTCGACCACCTGGGCTGGCCCAGCTTCATCTACATCTACGATTCGGAGAACGGTACGTTGACCTAATACCGGGGACAAGCGTCTCCGTGAGGTGGGACTCGGGACTAAAATTTTATTTCCGGCACGGAATTGATAACTGCGTTTTTTGCGCACCCCCGAATAGACTCCGGGACAGTTGTAGCTGAGCCCGTCTGCTGCGCCCAATAAACTTAGTAACCAGGAAACAAAAAATGGCTGGCTATTACGATATTCCCTAATGCGATATTTGGGCGCAGATGCAGTGCGCTGAGGCAGCACTCACTCGTGGGTTCTCTTGACGGCAGCGATGATGAGCCTCTGCGTCGGCGGCGCGAAGTGCGTCTCAGGAAGGGACCGCGAACTGCATTTTAAGCGAACACACATCATAGTTACGCGAACGCCCCCTCACATTTTGGTTGGCGAACGCCTTACTGTCCAAAGAGGTGAACGAGCCCTTTTCCCCAACCCGGACAAGAACCTCTCTGGCGCAGAAGCTCAAACGCTGAGGCAAATCCAGACGAACACTTATCCTAACAAATCCCGGCTATCCAAAATGTTCCCTCAAACACACACAGACGCATGCAATAAATGCGGAAACCCTTCCAACTATTTCACGCAACATGGGCCTGCCCTATCATCTAGCCTTCAGGAAACAACCCCACAAATACGGTCGCGCTATGGGAGGCAGCTCTGGCCAGCTCCGACTTCGGGATTCAGAAGGACTTAATTATTAGAGCCCGGAGAGGAGCAGAAGAGTCTGGGGCCCTGGAAGGAGGGCACCACCCCTAAGACAATCGCGCCACCTCCTTTTTTCCTAATAATAAACGTTTCA
This sequence comes from Haemaphysalis longicornis, assembly GCF_048455015.1. Lineage (NCBI taxonomy): Eukaryota > Metazoa > Arthropoda > Arachnida > Ixodida > Ixodidae > Haemaphysalis > Haemaphysalis longicornis. The sequence goes on along the minus strand of NW_027526335.1, from coordinate 28,223,802 downwards.
TCTCTCACATTTTGGCCAAACGTCGTGCTGTCGAGTGTCTCGTGCGTGCACAGCATACTGCCTCTTCCCCTCGCCCACCGCACACTTTCGGAGAGCACTGACTCGCGCCGCAACGGCGAACCACCCTACCCTCCCAATTTCGCGACACTCTCTTCCTTTGCGTTCTTTTATCGTTCCTTTTTTCTTTCACTCATCGGTCTTGCCATCGTTCACTTGGTTACGCCGACAAGGCGGCTCAGCTCATAGACGGCCGGCAAAGGGCTGCGCCCTAAAAGCGAGTGAGAAAACCAGCTATGGCACACACTGTTCAATCTCGGGCATATACGTTTATGTGCTGAGATGTGGTGTAGAGAAAGAACACCAAAAACCAGTTTTCTGCAAAGTTAGGAAATTGGTAAGGACGCTTATGTCCAGCATGACTGGCAGTAGTGAGATGGTGGACGTTCCGGCGTAGTAGTCTATACATAAAGAAAAATAATCCGGACCCTGGTGAGACCCCAACTCATAGTTTTCCCGTTTCGAGTCCCATTTGCCATTAAATGATCTCTGACGACAGTTTTTTTCTCTCCTTTAAACCTTGGTGCATTTCTTCAAAATCTTCTGGTGTAAACTAAGCTTGTGAGTTGTGGACATTGCGCTTCGGAGAACGTGGTTAACGTGAAACCTTCTTGTGAGCCCACAGTCGTCACTAGACTAAGTGCGAGGCTAGCGGTTATTTGGATATCCATGTTTGCGATCTTGGATACAACACAAGGACTGTTTACATTTCTCTACTTTACGACCTTTACTATACTTCTGACTCTGGCACCATCACCTGAAGACCAAAATAGCGCCCCTATTGCAATTTTTATATGTTGCGACGTTAGGTAAACCGCAAGTACAAAATATTGAAAGGGCGGACTTGTTCTTAGACTGGCGGCAGCATAAATTTTCAATTGTTTTAATTTGATAGCAAGGGTAAGAGAGGAGTTGGGATTAGAATCGTTGCGCAGAATGAACTAAAGGCAGTATTTTGCTTGCTGAAAGTAGGGGCGAAGTTTTCCCCCCATTCTTTTTGTTTTGTTCTTGTTTTGTATGGTGCGGCAAACTTTACTTACTAGCGGTTAGGGCGTTAAACAGAGAGACAGCGGAAGTGGCTTTGCCCACTGTGCGCACCTCCTTCGCCCCCCCAGGACCGTCTAAACTGCAGCGCCTGCTGAGTCACCAGTACAAGAGCACGGTGACGGTGCGCTTCGCCAAGCGCATCACGAACAGCAGCGACGCGAACGACTTCCTGCGCATGCTCGAGACCACGGACAGAGAGAGCCGCAAGTACGTGCTGCTAGACTGCCGCTTCGACGTCGCCAGGAGGATCATCGTGGACCACGTGCGCGACATCTACATGGGCCGCCGCAACTACCACTTCCTCCTCGTCAACCCGGTACGTTCGCATGTTCGATCAGAACTGGTCATACGTTCCTTGACGTGAAACTGTGGATAGATAGGAAGAAACTTTATTGAGCACCGGAAGGGGGTATGAACTAGCTGCGTCGCTCCAGGCAGCCCTCGAGTGTCCTGAGGATGTGATCCGCGGGTCACTATGTTCCTGGAGACCTGGAGCCACAGCCACACATTCTGGGGTGGAATTACAGGGCTTAACTCGGGGCTGCACTGGGACCATTACAGTTCTAAACTCTGGGACCCCTTTCTGTATAATATTTTTTCGCACATTGTATATTTTGTTACGAATAATAAACTGAAATTGAACCTGAAACTGAAACTAAATTGTGTGGTTGTGCAGGGTTCGGGGGATAAGGAGGGGGGGGGGGGCTGTTCTAGCCTCACAGAAGGAGGCACTGGGTAGAAGGGGTAAGGTAGAGGGGGGTGGGGCATAGAGGGATCGGGTATCTGGAGTGCTGTGAAATAAGTGGAATCGAGTGACTGCGTGCAGTGTGTACGTCATTGTCTGATGCGTGCGTAAGCACGATTTATTTCTTGGGCTGCCTGATCACTTTGCCCACTGTCACACTATCCTTCACAAAACGTCTTTCCCTAGAAAGACGCTACGCTGCTTTTTCTTAGTGTAAAAGCAGCAGCAGCTTCTCTGCTCAGATAATGAATAAAAACGGTACGCATCCCTAAGTAGTATTTAATAGTTAACCAGAAGTCCCATCATTTTGTTCATGTAACTTCCTCGACAAAGAACGGTACTGGTTCATACTGGCGCGCCTTTTTCTATAGGTTGTAAATGAACTGACGTACGACAAGATTCCCGAGTTCGCAGCGGTCAACATCACGGGGCTGCGATTGATCAACGAAGACATTTCCCAGCAGTCGTCCCTGGACCCTTCACAAGAGCCTAGGGAAAAGAGAATCACGGTGGGATTTACTCATTTTGCTCTAAAAAAACATCGCTGGCCGCTTTGCATGTCATGCTGGTGCTGCTGTGGCCATTGTTTTTTGAGCTTTCCCACTCGCCAATTTTTGCGTGAAAATATTTCCCTGTAAGCATCATACATCACACTGTATAAATGGACGCATCGGCAGCATCGTCGCGCAATAGTTGCAAGGTGCAATACCACGTTCTGTGCGCTCAGATGTGAGAGCTGAATAATATTTGAGTGATAAAAACTTATTTTTTTAGGGATTAGAGTAGCGCACGTTAAACGAGTAATTGAGTTACGTACACTTCATTAAATATTGTCCGCGTTCGCAGCAATTCTGCATAAAATAGACGACGCTTCGGATTCTCGAATGTGTTTGACAATAGAAGTTGTGGAAGAAGCGATTAAGCGTAACTGTACTATTAGACAGCAATTTTTTCAAATAAACCGGAAAAACCACCCAGTTTTTTTGTTTTTGCCCAGCAATCATGTTCAATATTCGGTTTGCTTTCATTTCGCCTCTCCTCAACGGCGTCTTTAACTCAGGCAGCGTCCTTTAGTTTGTTTGTTTGTTTGTTCTTGCCGCTGCCTACGACATCGCGAGGCAGAATCTGTTTCTTTGTCATTTGTTTTTGTTCTGCTTTTACCTCGTCTTCTTCGAACGGCGTTTTTTAACTCGGCTTTACTTTATTTATTGTAAAACTGAATACAGCGTGCATGTTTATGTAAAATAACACAGTACGTGTTGTTTATTTATCTATGTTTTGCATTGAATAATTGAATCTACCTAAATCTACTTGTGCGCCAAGTGATGGCGCCATATATATTACCCGGGACACCACTCGTAGTATGTTCTAAGCTTTGGTAGTACATACACCTCGTCCTGAGGTTCGCTATTGTAGAAGCCACGCGGACGGCACTGTGCTTGTTTTGCTGCAAGGAAAAACTACTGCAACACGAAAGCGCAGATTACAGAACACCCCACATCCTTAGTTAACCACCCAAAACCAAACCTCGTTAACGCATTAAAAAGACAAACTCAGTCATGGTGCCGGTGCCTCGGATGTTCCCTGTGGCGGGGCCCATGGCGCAGCTGGAGGAGGCCCTGATCCAAGACGCCGCGTCCCTGATCGTGAACACGTACAAGGAGCTCAAGCTCAGCGACCGCTTCCCTCATCGCTACTCGTACATCTTTGAGGACCACGACGACCAGGAATCCATGACGGCGGCCGGAAGGAGGGGTGGCCCGTCAGCGGCCCTGCAACCTCCGCGGCTGGAAGCCGAGCTGCTCGAAGAAGGCGCCGAGGAAGTTCCGCAGTCGGACTCGCCCGAGGCGGCCGCCAGATGCGGAGAACGGCCCTCGGTGCCCCAAGAGCTCGGAGAAATCATCACGAAAAAACTTCGAGGGGTGAGTGAGGCACTGCGAGATTTTGAGGTCCCGCGGAAAGCCGCGCGGATATTGCCATGCAATTTGAATTTTACAGCGAAGCTGCTGGTGTGACTAAACAATATCTGTAGAAATTCAGAAAATTGTCTAGTAATGTGTAGCATTCTTATTCCGCTTCAACGCAGAAATTTGGGCAGTTGGTGATACGACTTTGACATGGTAAAAAGCGCACTAGACGAGGACATTAAAAAATATGGTTGATTCCTCTGTGATAGGAATCAGTAAAACACGAAAGTGAAATGTGCAGCGAAATCTGAAGCTGAGCATGAATTGCGGGTCGGCGGCTGTCTTGTGGGGGTGCTTGCCGAGAGACGTCCTGCTGGTGGGTCGCTTCGGCAAAGGTGTACTGGCGTCATTTCCGTGACGGATATGACGTCAGTGATCTCTTGGTGTATCGCGGCATAAAACATTTTCGTGCTAAAATATAAAACCCGAAAACGAACAACCCTACGTATAACGTACTCTTTGGTACTAAACGTTGTTTCCCCGCAAGAAGACCCTGTGTGCAGGGGTGCACCCTTTACAGGCCGCTTTTTTTTTCGTACTGGCGTCATTTCCGTGGAGTATATACGTCAGTGGAATATTCGTGTATCCAGGAATAAAACACTTTCTTGTTACTAACTTTTTTTCTGTCCCCGTCTAGTGTGCTTTTTACAATTTATGCCGCTTGTTTATAGTGCGAGTTATTTACACCCAAATTTCTTGGTTTTCAAAATTCTCTCGGACCAATTGTCTCCATTTACGGTATTGTAACTATTAAAGGTGTTACTTCCGCCGAATCTACATTTTTGTGGAAATGCAGGCGTTACACGGTCCTGGCTCTGGGTGTACTCGGCAAAGAATGCTATCCATTAAAACACTCGAGGCGTTATGCACTTATTCTCCGGCCCCCTTGGTGAACCCAATGATGCACAGAGAAAACAAAAACAGTGGAAAATTACTCTTTCAGAGAAGTGCTTGCTGGTAAATTTATTAAATGCAAGCTAGAAAGATCTTTTCTTTTCGTTCCAGACAAGCTTTCATGGCTTGACGGGCCCTATTACGTTCACATCTGATGGATGTAGGATTGACTACAGAGTACACATTGTTCAACTGAACACCACAAACGAAGCTTTCAAGGTGAGCCATACTAAATTGCATGATAGCAGTGTACATACGTAGAAATCTCCCGCACAGAACTATGGTGGAGTTCCTTCCCACAGCTGTTGACACAGCGTGACTATTGAGACACAGGATTTCGACACCAATACATGCGGTGCCATTTACATGCAGTCGGTGTTTTATGAATCAACTCATTATTGACATAATTTGGTGATCGCAAGATTTTTGCTTCAGAACGAACTACCATTTGTCACACAGCGCCAGCTGCGCCCAAATTTCGCATTAGGAAGTAGCGTATTCGCTAGCCAATTTTTTTTCGAGATTGTTGCATATCCTTACGTTTCAAAATGACCTGCCTGCAATGCAACGTTGCGTTGCGAAACTCCAACTACCGTGATCGCTTTCGTCACCCAGTATAGTGCTGAACATGCTGGCTATTTCGTCCATTTGCAGATTGCAGAGTGGTCAGACACCAAAGGATTCGAGCCTGTCGTTCGCCCGTCCAAGCCTTTAGTCAACAAAACTGATGAAGTCGACAAAGAAAGGGTGTACACGGTGCAAGGCGTCCTGGTGAGAAATGGCTAAATGTTTCATTCATTGACCCGAACATTTCTTGAGTACACAAATAGACATGAACAGCGCAACAAAGCGGGCAATGGTGACAAATGCTAAACAGAAACCATGGCGGGCTTCACGCAAGTAGTGCCAATCGCGGCGAACCTTTACAGGACAAGCCGTACCTGATGATCAAGGATTCTTCCGGCACGCCAGAGCTGAGCGGGAACGACCGCTACGAAGGGTACTGCAAGGACCTGCTCGACGCCATCGCCAAGGAGCTTGAGATAAAGTACGAGCTCAAGGCTGCCGAAGAGACGCTTTACGGACGCAGGGACCACAAGGTTCAGGGCGGCTGGACGGGGCTCATCGGCACGGTCGTCCGAAAGGCAAGTCGCTCGCGACGTAGTAACTGCGCGGGTGGCGTGTGCATAAAGCTGAAGTTTTCCATTTTTTCTTACTGTATGTGAAACGTTGCGTCATCGTGCAGCGTGTGAGAGAGAACTTTTCAAAAGTTTGTTGAGTGGCTTTACTTATTTAGTGGTCCACTTACGTGTCGACCACTGGAATTTCCTGCATCAGAGCAACATACAAATATTTTGTATATTTCTGTATGTATGTGACAAAGCTCTTCGTATTCACGAGACACGGACTAAAACGGATTCTTGGAATCTGTGCAAACGCGGAAAGTAAGGAACGTTAGCAGTGAGGATAAATTACCCTGTCTTTTTCTTCCTGAAAAAGGTTTTATATAAGCGCAGCTGCAGATCCACACAGCTGCTCTTTCGCACGTGGCCCGTTCACGCGAAATTCTCAGCTCAAAACGCACGTCGTGCTTCCGGGGATATGGAGCGGTTTTTCTGTCTCTCACAGTTTTAAACGTTGTCGTCTAACGCTCCTCCACAGCATCCGTCCCTTATACTTTCTCCGTGAAAGCGCATTTTGGTACCGACACGGAACGGCCATATCACTACCGCCCATTCCAGCATTGTGTTTATTTGTTTAGGGATACAGGTTAAGTTAGGTTATGTTTTAGGAGATTTAGGCACGGGAGCGTTTGCCAATTTTAAGGAAGGTGACTGCCGACAAACTGAATGGGATAGCTTGCAGCGTTTTGGAGGAAATTTGCCGACTTTGCGCAACGAGAGGCGATACCCTATCTGCAGTTGTTATTGTACATGTCAAGGTGGGGTCATAGTTTACGTGCTCCTTATTGAATGTGTAGTTTAAAGCCCCGTGCATTCGTTGTCCGGTAAGACAAAAAATAATCCTGGAATGTGAGTAGGAAGCAGACCATTACATTTATAACACGCAACGTGGATTGCTGTTTGTGTAGTTCATAGGCTTGACTTCTGCCCCCCTCACTTCTTTCTGATAGCACCCCACTATCTTGTCAGGCCCTTTCCTTTTTCCTTTTAGGTGCGGAGTGCCCTAGGGCCTCACAATGTCGGTCCGCGTCCGTGCGCATAGGATTTACAATCGCGAAAAATCACACAGGCACCGGCAGGATTCGACCCTGTGCCTGGTAGACCAGATAAAGTTTGTGTCAGTCGTCTTACCCACTGGGCTACGACCGTGAGTTAGTACCCCATAGTCAAACGGCGTACTCTCTCGCCTGTAAAGGTGCGGAGTACATTAGGATCTCCCAATGTTCGTCCGCGTCGATCCGTGCGGACAACACCATCAAGGGAAAGTCGGTGGGGAAACTACGTAAAAGAGTGCAAGAACACTCCAAAACACTCGAAAACAGGCACAAACATAACCTAGCAACGAGAAAACGCGCAAAAATACCGGTGTAGAAAGGTTGTGATCAAGTTGTAATACACAGGAACTGCATCGAACTACGCTGGATGGCGCTGCGCGTAAACACGAGATGGCGCCGCGGTGCACTGCGTATATAGCGGGTCCCGGAAATCACACACCCTCTTCCCGCCATGGACGGAAACGAACGTAAGAAGCGTCACGATGCTGCTCAGCGTCTACGAAGACAACGAGCTTCCCCGAATACGAATCAGCCCCCCATCTAAGAACTCAACTCTTACGGCTCAAATCGAATAACAGCTGGAGTGCAAATCGGATGTCACTCGGGGCGCAACTTGGATGTCATTTCGAGTCCCCGTACTCCGCACCCTCGCCATTATCCACGGAGTAGAGATGCTGCCATTTTTTTATTGCCGTTTTACCATGAACGTGTCCATTTAACGTCCTATGCCCTAAACACTGATCACAATGTTTTATTGCGCATTGAGGCGATGCCCATGGAGAGCTATATCGGTAGCAGCTTATATTCTTTCGTCTTTACTGACATTCACCCCCGGCCCTAATCTTATATTAGCCTATTACCCCTAGTTTAACCACGTGTCCTTCTGTTTCATATTAAAAGTGCTACTACTTGTACTATTGCTATTGCACAGGGGTTGGTTAAGAGAGCTTGTCTGTAAGCTGCCGTGACGCAGCGGCCATCGCGTGTGTTGTAAAACGCTCGTGACCGCGCGGTCGTCTGTCTGCGCAGGAAGTGGACATGGGCGTGGCGGCCACCCTAGTGACAGCCGAGCGTCGCGAGGCGGTCGACTTCAGCCTGCCGTTCCTGGAGACCGGCACGGCGGCGCTGGTGCTCCGCAGGGACCCCGTGCCCGGACAGGGCATGCTCACCTTCCTGGCCCCCTTCTCGTTCGAGCTGTGGATCTTCTTCGTGTCCGGCCTGGCGCTCGTGCTGCTCGTCATGTTCCTCGTGAGCTTCTTCACCGCCAGGGCGTCCGCCGCCGCCGAGAAGCCGGGCGTCGAGCGCCACACGTCGGGCACGCTCTTCAAGAGCCTCTGCTACTCGCTCGAGGCCTTCACGCCCCACTACATTGACTCATACTACGCCAGGTGCGACCAAATTGGAGCGCCTTTTCATATCAAGCATTTTGTCCGTGCTAGATAACAACAAAACAGGAACGATAAATAAATACGCACTTTCCTTTTTTCCCGCCATTCTTTCGTTCCTGAAATTTGGGGATTTCTTATTTTCTGCGCCTATTTGAGAATTTGCGGAATTTCAAACCACAAAATTATTCCATGACAGCATTGAACCTCAATTGCCAGATACGATATCCCTACTCTATAAGATTAACTTGCTAACAAACTTGACTTTACGATGAAAGGCGCGTATGGGCAGGGAAGCGTAGGACGAATTCCGCCTAGTTATCGAATCATTGTGGACAGAATTCTCACACTTGCGTTCTTTATACTAAAGAACGAACAGCGCCAAATGGAGCGCGAACAATGCTGAGTTTATCCCGTTTTGTTGTTCTGCTGCTCAGATTAGCAGTTTTGTGTCTTGAACAACAATTTAATTGTAAAGTAGGTACTGTAGTGAACTACCAAACTAATCAACCTGTGGTGAGTTACATGGCCTGAGCAAATGACTAAGGCAGCATCTATTCCTGTGCCAGGGACTGCTAAAAGTTCAGGGGCTCACTAGAAAAAAAAACTATAGAAGGTATTTTGCGGAGTTTGGGGTAAAGGTTTGTGATGTACAAGATAATTTCAGTCCAGCTTTACTACAATAGTTGCTTCTTTATATTAAAATAACAGAAATAAATGCAAACGACTAATGCAGCTGAGCGCAGGCGGGCGGACCCATGCGGACGTTATACAGAGGGCCTGTGCATGAAACATTGCTCCCAACCTTCCGTAAATAATCTCAAGTGCCACGCAAGGAGAAATAAAAAAAATTGATGCAGTTCCAGTCAACGTAAAAGCTGTCTGAAGTGCGGAGCAGTGCTTTCCCCAATGTTCCCCTTCTGTTATTGTTGTGAGTACCTTGTGTTTATCTTGTTTATTTGTATTTTGCCTTTTTGCTTGTCGATGGTTTCCTTTTCTTTTTCTGTGTTTTGCTTTTCTTTGTGTGCGTGTTGCTTTCGTTTTCCTGTGTATAGGTGTCCTTTCTCGGTGTTTTGCTTTTGTTTATCTGTTTTCATCAACTCGGGCGCCAACATTCCTCAAATGGTCCGATTTCTGGCCAGTCTCCCACATGGGTATGCGCCGCGAAGCGAGGGACAACAGTCATCAGAAAAAACTGCTGGGGACTCGCCGGCGACGCCAAGGACTGCATTGTCCCTTCCAGTGTTTTTGTCTTTCGGGGGCATAAAGAAGCTAGGCCATTGCCTTAGGGATGTGTGTCACGCCGTGTGTGTCACGGCAGAGGCGGCTCGTCTGCCGTGCCAGAACTATTCGGATCAGGTTGACTTTTACTTTGTTTTCCCGTTCCTGTTTCTTTTTTTCTCTCATGAACTCACTGACTAAAAAATTTGTTCTGCTGTCATATTTTGTCTTACCTAATCGGTTTTTATGACTAAAACAATTTCTTCTTGGCTGATCCCCCTAAGTTGGTATGCGTCATTTGACTTGCGTGCCGGTTAACGACATTGGACGGAATACATCCAGGACCCGTAAAGGGCTCCGCACTGAACAGTATGCCCCAAAGCTTTCGTTGCTGAAGCGTTCAAATGAAGCTCACTTCAACGCGAATTCGTCTTCGTTGCGCGCAGGTCCATCGCAGGGCGTGTGATCGGCAACGTGTGGTGGCTGTTCGTGGTGTTTGTGTTCTCGGCCTACACGGCCAGTCTGGTGCCATTCTTGTCGACCGAGACGAGGCCCGGCTTGATAGCCAGCGTAGAAGCCCTCGCCGACCAGGAGCTCATTGAGTACGGCTTCACGAGGCAGTCGTCCGCGAGGAAGTACTTCGAGGTGAGGACAGAATTTGGTCCCGTATCTGCTAGCCTCGCTGCAAATGCCGTCGAGAGACAGTAATCTTCTGCCGCCCCTACCACGTGGCACACTCTTTTCTCTCCTCCTCCCACCCCTCACGTTTTTCTCCCCTTCTCCCTCCTACCGTGCTGAATGCATTGGAGGTTTGGTCTGTTCAATTCAAATTTCCCCAAAGGAAACATGCCTGGTATCAAAGATTAGGTGACGTCATTAAGATAGCCTTGCAAAAAAGCCAGCAATTTTGAATTACAGATTTATGCATCCAGGAGCGTCACTCACCTGCGTTTTCTTTTTTCGTGAAATAGCCCTGTTAGCCCGACTTGTTACTTTCCCGTTGTGCTCGAACAATTCTACCCCTATGGGGAAACCGTCAGCGTACTTTTGTATTCTTCCGTCAGAAGGCTGTCAAGGCATTGCCGGGTTGTATTTATCTTGGCAAATTTAGCAGGGAAAAGACCGCATGCTACAATATAGAACATTTGTGTGCACTCACGGCATCCTAAGTCCCGCACACATGTAAGGCTCTGCACATGAAATGGAATAAACAATTAAAAAAAAGGTAAATTGGTTCAGACAGCTGTCGGTGAGCTTGATTTCCAACCCTGTCGTTAATTACGGGGGAAGTGGCACGTCGCTATTGCTGAAACGCCACGTTATCGTTTAGGGCTAACACCTGGCAATTTGTGACATACCCGGGCTTTTTGCAGGAACCACCGCGCAGGACGGTGTTTCGAAGTCGATATTTCGCATACAGCAAACTATTAAATACAATAGTAATTAGCAACACTGCAAAAAACATTTTTCATGGCGCTTCAAAGGTTTTGTTTAACCGTACGTCAAAAGTTTCTGTCCCAACATAATACACATGGCAGCTTCCGTTCATCTGTAACCCCGTAGGACCATCTTTTAAGCGTTGTATTGCACGCAAAGCAAGTCCTTGATTGCCATCCTTGCTAAAACGACTGTGCGGATCGCCTCCGTAACTTTTGAGGGATTAGTAACGCCATGTTCCGAACTGTTGTTTGCTCTCAGAACCCCAACCTCAACTCTAGCGTGCACAAGCGCATGTGGGAAGTGATGAACAGCAAGCCGAACGTGTTCACCGCCTCCGACGGCGACGGCATCGAGCGGGTGCGCTCGTCTAAGGGCTTCTACGCCTTCTTCATGGACGCCAACAAGGTGGACTATGTCAGCAGCCAAAGACCCTGCGACACGGCCAGGCTTGGAGAGCCTTTCGGACGGCGACGCTTCGCCATCGCTCTGCCCAAGGACTCCATTCTCAGGTACGCAACGGGGTTGTGTTCGGCGACAAGGCTTGCGTTAGTGCACCCTAAAGTTATCTTTTCAGTACGCTTGTTTACCTCATTAAGGTGACTACGCGCGAGAAAGGCTCGCACCAAAAGCAGTGGAATACCGAGCTTGTAACCATTTTGATTATTTGAAGACGCAGGGCTTGTTGTTGAGTGTTCGCCTATGGTTTTTTAGGTACAATCGAATAGTTTTGTATGAAGTGGATGGGTGGTGAAAAAGGTCGTGTAAGGCGATAATTTAGTAAGTCCACATAATTTGAACCAATGGCTAACCGTTAGAGGACATAATTTGGTTGGCAAAACCGAACTGGGTGAAATCGAGTTTGTAAAGTTCCCTTTGTATTAAACTTACACGCTGTGGAATATGAGTGCGTGTAATTCCGGAAGTTTGATAGTAAAGAGTATAGTAACAATGCGCAACATGCACTTTCTGCGTTTGTTGTAGTGAAACGGTCGCGGAAACGTTAATGTGGAAGCCCGTCGTTTTGGCGTACTTGCGTGCAATGGAAGAGGGTTGTATTGAAAAGGGGAATGTACACAAATTACGCTCAAAAATTTGAATGTTATCACTTTTGAAAACAATAAATCCGTGAGCGTGAAGGCCCAACAAAAATGGTCCTCTTTTATTTGTCCAAAATCTTACACCTGAAGCACGAAATTGTTATTTACCAGTGCTTCATACGTAGAACCGCGCTGCGTTAATTTCGATAGGTCGTAAGCATGTTTACTTGTACTCCACAGAAAACCACTAGACCAAGCCATCGCACGTCTCACTGAAACCGGAGAGCTAGACAAGCTCAAAAAGAAGTGGTGGTCGGACAAATCTTTCTGCCAAGCAACGCCCAAGAAGGTAAGCGTCTTTGCGGCCGCTGCCCTGTATGCTTCCTAGAATGTTTCGTGGACCCAGGAACCTAATGATGAAAAACAAGCATATAAAGCGCTTGTAAACCTTGCATATAGGTATGGACAAAGAGTACGGCATGGGCTGTGGGAAATCACTGATGATGGGCTATTTTCTGGAGCCGCGGAAGCTTGCAGTACCGGGGGGGGGGGGGTGCGCGTCATTTATTATAAGCCTCGCTGCCCACTAGTTAAAGTTTCGCCCTTCTCGCGGTGAGCTGCAATGTCGTCGCGTTTGCAGTTATAATACTGCGAAAACGCACAATAAGAATTGGCTGCTTCGGACTGCCTGTTTTCCTGGTCACGCAAAATAGTGGAAGTGTTACCATAAGTTACCAGACAAATAATTTTCAATGTTTCTACCTCGGCATAGGCATAATTTACCTAAATACGCTCGCAGTGGTTAGCGCTATCAAACAAACCTTTCAGCAACCATTTAGTCAGTATAAGCACACCTAATTAGCCGACTGCTGTTCTTCATCCCTGAATGCCCACAGGACGGCCTGGTGATGTCGCTCGAGAACTTCCTGGGCGTCTTCTTCATTCTGGGTGGCGGAGTGGCGCTAGGCCTGCTCGTGGGCTTCATCGAGATAGTGTACCGGGCGTGTGCGAGGAGCTCAGCCTGCGCCAAGGTGCGTCCCTCCATATCGATACCCTCAAAGAGGCGGCTTCGTCCCCTATCTCACGTGTATCGTATGTTCCGCAATGAAGACAAAGGCCGAACTTACCAAGAGTGCGAGTATAATAAGAAGGCTACGACCCGCTGCACATTGATGCACTACCAAACAGGAAGTGAATAAGGTATCATGCAAGGAAGGAAAAAAAAAAACGAGACAAAGGCGTAGAAGGACATCCAAGATTCTTCAGCTTAAGACACGTTACCTGGCCATGATGTGAACACGGGTGCGTTTTACAGGAGACCTCAGTTGAAGAAGCGGATTTCACATATTTAATTTACTGGTTTCCTTAGCCTTCAAGAGCACAGAAAGATTAAAACTATACCAAGACAGGAACTTACAAAAGAACGGATACAGATGTGTACATTTATGTCGCGTTTAGCTTAAATGATGGTGCTGAAACGTATCTGCTGTGCAAACGCTGCAGGGAGAAGCCACCGAATCTGGAGCCATGGAGGAGGCTCCAATCACCGAAAAAGAGTTCATCGATCAACCGCTAGCCTGCGCATAACTGGTCCACGATGGTCGAGCATCCAATGTGCCAGGCCTCTGCGTTGCTCGCCCCCGCGAGATCCACAGCCAAGCATTTATGACGTGTCCCATGCCACCGTTACTGAAATATCACTTTTTATCTCGGCTTAACTAGACGGCTACGTCTTTCTCGAATAATCGTTGCTACGTTGAGCCTTTCCCTTGGTTGACCCACTACCGCTCCCATTCCTTTAATGTTTCTGGTGATGCGTCTGCCGGTTTGATTATAAAGCTTTAACTTTCAGTTGAACGGTTGTTTTATAGGTTAAACACAAATATTGTATCATTTGGCCCCTGAGCGGGTGTGAATCTTCGCCCCGTGTGTATCCGAAGTGCAGTTGGCCAAAATCATTACCAGGCAAGAAACAAACTTGCACCTTTCACCTGCGTAATTTTTTTTACGTTAGACATTGCTTTATTTTTTTGTTGTAACGCATTGTAATGTAATCAGTAACTGTCTCTTGACCGAGTAGCATGTGTGATATTTTATACTTTGCTGTTTCTCAGCCATTTCTAAGTTAGTTTGCTTTGCTTTTTCGTCACGATTATCATGGTTTTATATTAATAACGTAGGCCTAGATGAAAGCTGCCAATGATAAGAAAATTAAAATTCCTGCAATTTTTTTATACACAACATCGCTAACGTACGCGAGACCAGTACTTGATGGTCAAATGCTCACAAAGTGTTGAACAAGTTTTTATCTATACTCTTAATAGCTGTTTGTATGTTGTGCGAATGGAAAGTGAAATGTTATACCGGTGTCTTGTAGAATAGGTATAAATATATCTTGTACGCTTCGCATTTTATTCTTTAAACGCTGACTTACACTTCTCTGTTCGAAGTTTTTGGGTTTTAATTTACAATGTGTCGTTGAATGATCTATTAGGATCTTAATATAAACAAACTGATCAATTCAGCCGAAGCTGAAAGCGCCTATTTTTTCTTCTTTGTCTTCATGCTAAACTTTATGGGCAAGCAGGAAAAATGAATTGTGAACAGCCAAATGAAAAACTGCATTAATTCACTGAAGGTCCAATTGGTTTCATCTACGTACACTATTTTTGTGACTTGTCCGCCATCTGGATTTCAACGGACATTGCATATATGTATGTTCTTTCTTTTTTAATTTGCTTGTAAATAGCTTTTGTGTGCTTGGCTTTGTATGTCACGTTTTTAACAAACGATGTGCGTCTGTCCGAATCGCGGAAATCTGTAGGTTGTACACAACGGTATCGAATCCCATCTCGATGTGCGTACTTCCTCACACTGCCAGCTAAGACTGCTCGGGAGATCAAAAGCGTATGTCGCTCCTTTTACATATACCTGACACTGCAGCGCATGTCTTTGCCAACGAATGATTCGAGGGAACCACTTTTTACCCGTTTTTCTGCCTGCCAGACAGGGAGACTATTCCAGTTAACTTGAAAATGACGAATTAATTTAGTGAACTGTATACGCTCACATCGAGTCATCATAAGGTATACACCAAAGTACTGCAGCCTCTATCACTACACCATGCTTGTAACGGCACGTTAGCCTTATGGATATACAAGAAAAGCAAGAATCTACCGAGATAACTGATGGAAACACAGAATTTGAAGGGGCGAGTATACTACTAAGCGGAATGGAATAATTTGTACGGAAGTCGCCTTAGATTCACTAATGCAAACGAATTTAGCCGCTCATTTGGCATTCTCTCGACAAAACATCCAGTCAGCACTTTATTCACTTGCTAAAAGGCAAAACAAGTGCACCTGTCTTGAGAGTTACGTTTTTGGTGGAGGTTGGATCTGTGTAGATTTAAAGAAATCGATTCTGTCAAGCGTCGACCCAGCGCAATACGTAAAAACATATAGTTTGGATGGTGGGTCATTTGACGGTGAACGCACATTTTTATAGTAGCTTTTTGTGAATGGTTAGCTTGTATGTGAGCTTGTTCAGTGTAATATAGATTGTGAAGTTTAACAATGGTGCTGAGGTGCAAATGTGCTTGTTGAAGTTGCCTTTTATTTGAAGTAGTTGCATACGCATACAAATAAAAAAAAACATCACTAAGTAAAATACAAGAATAAAGGTAAGTACACAGCCAAATTATGCTGCGAGGATAATAAGTCTTAAATGTAGCTTCGATATGAAAATTGGCAGTCAAGCTGTAATTCTTATACAAATGATTACGGTATGGAGAAATGGGAGAAGATATAGGCTTGGCAAGGACTGATAAGTTTGGCAACCTCATTGTACAGCATTTTCGATTAACTTGGTCGTTTTGTCACTTGTAGGATAGGCTGGCTTACATTGATGCTTTGCGTACTATTTGTCGTCACAACGCGAGTAATTAGTGCTTATTTAAAATAATTTAGTGTATATATCACCAAGTCGCTTATTTGAACAAGTGATATTTTAAACCAGTGTCACTGGTCCAGGAAGCTTGAAAACAATGTACGTTCGATTTTTCGTTTATAAACCCTGAAGGCCTAAATAATACTCCTAGAATTTTCGGCCTTCCTTCAAAAGCCGTTATAATAGGATGGAAGATTTTATGGTATGTGATGAGAAAGAGAAGTTATTGTCAACGAAAAATAACGTCAATACCACGAGGAACACTGTGCTTGCAGACGAAGCACTAATGAATGGCACAAATGTCAATTAACCGTTCACTGACTTTGCGCTTTCTCGTAAACAAGAACAAAGCATCCTGCTATTCAGCACAACATATGTCTGCTCAATTTGCCAATCTTTTGTGGCCCAAACAAAGCCAATGCAATGATGTTGTGGGATCCCTAACATGTCGCGTGATTTCATGTCGCTCGCATGTATTTTTACAGTGAACACTGTAGGCATAAAGATAGGTTAGGCGGGTAAAAAGGTATCAGAACAAATGTTTAATTACCCTTTATACTCTGAAGAGTGCATTCACGTGTTCAGTATTTATACAATGCACCTGACGCTTTGTACTCTTTTGAGCTGCGTGGCGAAGTCGCTTACTTCACAAATGAGCGCTACGGACATGTCGATGACACCCTCAACGGTGGTCTTCGACGTTTATCTTGCATAAAGTGTGTTCAAAGAAACTGAATTTTCTGATTTCTGGGTGTGAAATGTACATTTAAATAAAGTTTTGAACATTTTTTTGTTCGTATGTCTTACATTTTTTTATATGAGCTTATTCCTCATAGATGCCTTTCTATGCCTTATACGTGCACACACTGACAGTTAAAATTGACCACAAAGTCAGCCACCCGCCTACAGAGAAGCTTGCAATCATGTAAGAAGGCGCCAGCCTGAAGACAAATATGTTGTCGTAACCACCCCATTTGCGGAGGGAAACACACGAAAAATTTTTTTTTGCTGAAAAAAGGTTGAGAGAAGCGCCGAAGCTAGAAACGCGTCCAACCATCACTGAAAGTGCACCCAATCGCTCTTCAAACCCTCAAAGACTCACGTCGCAAACGAAAAACAAACCCATGCGACGATTTTTCGCGCACGAATTAAATGCATCCGCGAACGATCTAAATGTACACCGATACGTGGTCTATGGGGTAAAGGTATGCTATTGTACTCCTCCTCAATGATCGATGCGCGTATCGTCTTATCTAAACCCGTTCCTCTTTGGCGATATTTAGGTTACCGTTTGGACACAACGGAAGCCCGGTTTCATTCACGCACCGTATGTCCAGAAATGTTACCTGGGGCGGTATTCTCGTAACTGTCCCTTTCAAAAACGTCCCTTTTGAGTCCCTTTCATAGTGACGTACTTCCGGTTAAGCAGCGGGCGTTGGCAGTAGGTTTGTTGCGCTTGCGTTACGTCACTTCCGCTTGTTTGCTTTTAGCCAATCAGGGCTCGCCATAAAATACACTTTTCAAAGGGACGCAATAGAGACGAAATTCGAGAATACCGCCCCAGAACTTTTCGGTCGACCATTTAGTCTATGGCGAAACGCATTGGTTTATTGGTTTTTTGACGGAGCGCCGTCGGTCCCACTAAGAAAGCGTTCGCTTTAAAATTGAGGTATATGCTTGTATTGGTAGCCTCCCTGTTCAAGAGAAATCCACTGCCTCCTACCCCCGAGAATGTCCCTAGATGGAAACCGTTCGTGTGTCAAATGGGGTGTATTCTCGTTCCCAATTGTCAGTCCCAGTACTCACGCGGCGTTACATTCCCACCGGGAAGTGCATACCCGCAAAATTGTATCGTACACCCGACGCTTTTCTTAGATTTTTCGCGTCCTGCAAGTCCCAAACCTCATACCACGTCGCCAACACAGGGCTTACAGAAGTTTCATCGTTAGAAAGCCTTCACGATGCCAGCAATGCTCAACAGCCTTCACAGCGTAAATTGGCCCTAATTTTTTGTTCGAAATTGCGGTAAAACTGAGATGCCTGGAAAGAAATTCGGCCACTCGTCTTCTTAAAAACACGCTACAAATTGAGAGTGTGAAAACCAGTAATTGTAGCTTGTTATCAGAGAAAACTCATGGCCGGTCAGTTGTGATTCTTGTGTCAAGCAGAAGCTCCACTCTGTACCGGAAAAACCGTGACAGGAGGAAAATAAGCAGGGTAACTTTGTCACACGGGAGGCAAGGAAATCTGGAAGCATTTTGCCGGGCTTCCCTCTGCTTATTGTTAAGCCCAGAAGGTCTCCCCTATGGAGAGGGAACCACTCCTACATGACACTACGTTCTCGCTCTTTCTCTCTCTTACTTGACACACCGCAAAACTTCGACCCCCCCCCCCCCTCGACAAAAAAAAAAAAAATCCCCGCGCACTTTAAGGGCACACGAAAGCTAGCGCTGCATGCTCTTATGCCTCATGAACTTGACCCCAAGGCTGACTGGATTCACGCGCTGGGAAGCACTCACTGTATCCAGACTACGTATGTACCGTCACAGCCCTCAGATTTGAACGACGCGGCATGTACTACTCCGAAGGAAACGACCGGCACTACTCCGCGAGAGCTCAGGCAATTTAAAACCGCTTATTTTGGGCTCTTCCGGCCGTATACTTGAACGCTATTACGCACTAAAAAGGGCTTTGGCACCAGAGTCTAGGCGAGCCGCCGGACGGCAGCTTCAACCATTGTGGGCCTTACGGGACATGCGATTTTAGAACTCAGTTAAACTCAGCGTCATGTTGTCTAGACTAGGTAAAAGGTGGGCCATTAAATGCTTTCATTCTGAATAAGCAGCAAGATAGTTTTGATAGCGTGGCCGGCATGTTTGACACTAAAGTGCGGTGCGTTCGAATCTTATCTGCTCACCGCCTTTCACAACGACTATTTACCAACAGTGTACATTAGAGCAGCGTCGTTACGAAAAATTTCCTAATTTTAGAGTAGGTTGTCATCAGTTCCATTCAGTGATTGATTGCAAAATCAGTGGCAAAAAAAGAAAAAAAACGTTCATATGCACACTATTGTAAATCTCGTGCCTTGCAAGAACTGTTTGAGACACCTTCAAGCAGAGTAACGCGTAAAAAAAATAACCGTTTCAAGTATAACAAGCATTAGGTATAAGCTGTCATGCGAACTTGCTATATACATAGGCGGGGATGCTCAGAGAATTGGCAAGATAGCGAAAGAAGGGGGGTGGAGGGGGGAACATTAGACTTAGTGAGACGTTGACAAAAGTATGTTTATTTCACTTTGGTATTATTTCGAAAAAGTGAAACACGCGATTTTCTGGTAGGCGATAAGATAACGCAGCTATATACAATAATGACGCGTATTTAAGAAACACCTGAGCCTTGACTGGGGTTGTCGAGTTGGATGTGAGTGATTAAATAATTTCAGGATGACTTTGTGCGGGATCTGTCTTGAGAAGCAGATAGTGCTTAAATACTGATGGAGTTGGGGACGATTTCCGGATCCAAGTACGGGTACGGAAGATCCCTGCACGAGTTCCTTTTCTTGATGTCGTCGCTGATCAACTTCAATTCTTCTCTGAACCTGAAACGACGTAGAAGGCAGAAACGTCAACCAACCTTTGTTCGGGTAAATCCCTAACCTACGAAAAAAATCATCGTATTCTTATCCAGTCTACGAGTTCAATGCTGTGTGAATACGGCGTGGGCGTCCGTCTTTGCGTTAGTTCTAATACCCCTCAGAAGCAATAAATTAGCATAGGTACTACCCTTTACTTTCACTATAGTTAGTATTTCCATTATATGGTAGTGAAGCAAAGCATTATTAGCAATAGCAATCAAAAACGTCTTGGGAAAACAGTTTCACAGCAAGTAAAAGATATTTGCTCCAAAAAGTAATACATTTCCTTCGTTCGCGAACAACGATGCTCTCCAAATAAGCTTTTTGATGGCAGCATCCCCAACGGCGCATAATTTCACGTTCTAATAAAGAGTAAATCGAAATATATCATGCCAAAGACTCTATTTGTGGTTATAATTCTGGATAAAGGCGTGATTGAAGGTCATTGTGGACTGCTGAACGGCATGTTTACAAGGACGGCATAGGCTCAGATTGTGAGGACGCTCGCTGACGATCTGGCATGACGAGAGTAAATGTGAGGGAGCCTGACAATCCGTCCAGCCTTGATTTTGATTACAAGTGAGTCTCAAAATGATTAGCCACCGTCAATGTGAAAAATAATCAAAAATTTCCGTGGGTGCGAGCTTGAGTGGGACCATTAGTTCAGGAACCATTTTAGAGGGAATCCGGGGTTGGGGGACGTGTTTTTGTCGAAGTGAAGGAGTGAGTTCTGTGCGATGAAAAATACTTGGGAGCAAGGGAACTATGCGGAAATAGGTAGAGCGCCGAAATACGGTAAAACCCCTTCATTGCGCGACCACTATATTTCGGGAATTCCTGAGCTTGAAGTTGGGGGCTCGATGAGGAATCGAAGTCACAGAAGCTTACTGCCTTTCATACCTTGGAAAAATGTGTGCACAGGTCCCTTTTGCAATTTATTTTCTAAAAAAGTGCCTCTTCAAAAGAACGTGGTTTGTAAGGCCTTAGAGCTCCCGTCTACCGTTTTTTGCTCTTTTAAGGCGTGTACAAAATCAACAACAAAGAACAAATGCAAGGACACCTCGCTAACTTGAAAGCAAGCGGTTTCCAGAACAACGGGCATGCCACGACTTAGGGTAAAGTGAACACCTGTTCTTGAACACTTTGAATTTCCGTTTAGGAGTAAACCATCCCCACCAGAACAAGCACCTTGGATCGTCCGCTGACTCAAGAGCATTGCAGCTGAAAGCTTCCGCGAAATTGTTTTTCGCCACAAAATCGCTCCCAAATACGATGTTGAGC
Source organism: Haemaphysalis longicornis (assembly GCF_048455015.1). NCBI lineage: Eukaryota > Metazoa > Arthropoda > Arachnida > Ixodida > Ixodidae > Haemaphysalis > Haemaphysalis longicornis. The sequence goes on along the minus strand of NW_027526335.1, from coordinate 28,202,901 downwards.
AATGTTCTCAGTACGAATATAACTAGGGGTAGCCAACCAACTCTAATTCACTGAGACGCCACATTCGAAACGCTAAAAGCCGCAGCACGGCCCCCTGGGCTATCTCCTTGATTGATTCTTAGGGCATTTTTGTGTTTATAAAACACCAATGCTGCATATACTGCATAGAATTAAAATTGCATTGGGCCACATTTCCATTGGGATTAAACGCAACTCTGCCGGAGATCATTTATGACCTGTGCAACAAACAACAAAGACGTAATTACTCATTGCACTGTAGTTTAGTATAACGCTTTGAAGTGCACGCGACCCTAAACTTCGTGGGTATTCGAAACAGCGAAAATCGCGAAAATTGGGGGTGTGCCTTACGCGTAGGCGTATGACCAAGACAGCCACTGTGGAACCTATCATAACAGCCATTCAGGAGCTCAGCAATTTGTCCTAAAGACATATTCTAGAGGCTATTAAATTTTTTAGCGTAGAAATGTTTAAATGGCATGGTTAAGACGCGATGACTGCAACCACTTTTTTACATTCATTGGCTATTAAGACTTTCCTGAGGCACTTTATTATTTGGCTTTATGAAACATTGCTGGCAACATTTAAAAATTCGTGCACCGAAACCATCCTTCATCACAGTCAAAACGAGACAAAGGGCTCAATAAAGGAAGGAAGTGCTGCTCGTCTTACTCGTCGGCGGCCTTGATGGCGAAGGGCTCGTACATGTACTGCACCTCGAAGTCTCCCAGCGAGTTGGTTCCCTTGCTGCTGAGCAGTTTGGTGATGATCATGCTGTCCAGAGTGGCCTGCTGTGACGGCAGGGCGGCCACGATATCCGCTTCCGTCAGCGCCCTCTGCGCATCGGTCAGGGGCTTACGTTAGGCTCGTAGACGGCCCAAGGTAAGTCGTAATGAGTCTGTGCGTACATATACGGGCCGTTGGCCCCCGTTACTGGATCTTTCTGCTGCGGCGAGTTGGTTGTGGAGGTATTTATTTTGGCATTCCACAAATTGGCTTTCTCAGCAAAAAGTATGTTTGGGTTTTAACCCCTGTTTATTTATTTTTGATTGGCTGCAAACCTGGCATAGCGTAGCTGGAGCGGGTGTTGTTCTCCGGGTTATTCTTTTTATATTTTGGAGGGGGGGGGGCTACATGGTAAAACAATTGGAAGAAAATAATTGGGTGCTTCGGTCGCGTTTTTGCTACCTCTTACAATCACAAACGAGACGACGCCATTTTCAACTCAGCGTTGTCCCTTACAACGCAGCTTGCTTTGAAAATGACGATCCTGGGTTGCGAATACCGCAATTGATCCAGACGGAGTAACCTATTAAACAAATTTGCAATGCAAAGTTTCTGTTTGGGAGGGCTGACGCGGTGAACTCTGGACTGTGGTACTACAAACGTGCGTCGTTAGCGTCTAGCTCTATGGCCTGTGACGCGGTAAAATTCGTCTCTTATTTTTCATTTTCGTTATTAGTTTACGTGAGGACTTCATGGAAGGCTTCCCCACGTGACCCCATTCCGACAATGTCGTCGTCTGTCAGGGCTTGCAAATGGGTTCATCGCTTACTATGTGAGCGTAGCCAGAGAGGTTAACGTCGTCAGCAAACCGCGCATTTCTTGCGGTATGACCTCCCGGTATGTAGCGTCAGCTTCTGCTGTTCTTGCTACCCTACATTGGTCGTTGCGTAAACCGTCGCCAGTTGTTGCCGTAGTGAACTTAGCCCTACGCCCTCACCAGCAAGTTCATCACACTAATCCACATGGTATCGTAGTAATGCCCCCAGTACGAAGTGATGGCATATGGGCCTTTTTTATTCAAGGAGTTTATCTATTTTATAAGCTTTATGAGCTATCTACGTCGCTCTCTGTCGTACCAACTGCACATGCCTCCTTCAAGATGGCTGAATACTCTTCAAATTACCGCCAGTGGTATCGGCTTTCGAGCGAATTAAAGGGTTGCGTTCATTTCTGCCTCTATGCAGCGTTGGCTGGACCGCGGTTGCTACTTGGAACATTCAGAAACTTTGGGTTTAGCCGGAATTGATGAACTAGTTGTAGATTAACGACCTCAGAGTGGGGTACCTTCGCCGATAAACTAAAGTGGCTAGCTGACTCGAACTTCATCGTCCCAGTGGTTGCTTTAGTAACGCACACACAGACACACCTTGTCGGTGGGTGGCGCGTTGTAGAGGAAGGCCGGGTAGTTTGGAGGAAACGCGTACTCCTCGTACTGCTGGAAGTTGGCCGCCGCGTGTCCCACGCTGCATTGCGAGATGATGGCCGAAACGGTGTCGACCACCTGGTCCACGCTGGTGAACTTGCCGTGCTCTTCGCCGGGCACGCCCTGTAAAGGAGGCAGGCGACACGTACCAGATTAGGCAACTTACGAATTTGCGATGTAAAACGATGCGTATACTTATTGAGGAGTAAGGTGATCGTGTAAATTTAGGTGAGTTAGGTGATAGGTGATAAATGCGTAGCCTAGAATTAACCTCAGTACAAATTACATCTTTTGAGTTGTGTTTGTTTAATATGGTTTATGCTATTGTATTTGCTTTTCTGTTTGTTAGTTGTAAGCTAATGAAAATTTCTGCATCAGGGCAAGGCTCGTAATGTGTAAACTGGAAAATGCTCATGTTCATGTTTTTATCTTCATTTGCAGAAATATTCAGTGTTACTTTGTTGAAACTGATAAGTACACATCTTCAAGATTTACTTTCTGCAATATGCTGCGAGTTACCGTGATAGAACTGTTGAATATATTAACAGCATTGATGTATTAACGTGGGAAGGCAACCGGGACCCCGTAAGGTGGTTTTTTGCCTGTAGCCCTGGTCTCCAGTTACACTGTTGCTGTTGAAAAAATAAAGAAAAAAACGCAGGCGTCGCCGCAACCAAGTTCACACTGAGCCGCGAGAAAACGAGAAGAAGAAGAAGAAGAAGAAGAAGAAGAAGAAGAAGAAGAAGAAGAAGAAGAAGAAGAAGAAGAAGAAGAAGAAGAAGAAGAAGAAGAAGAAGAAAAAAAAAACCTATTAATTTACGTGTTATGTGCACTTATTTTACTGAACATATTCATAAATACTCCGAGGAAAATAAACGAGGAAATATTTATGTATAAATTGATTACAAGCAAAAAATTATTCCCTTTTCAAAATTGCCACTTTGAAAATCTCACAACACCTTCAATCCGTAAAAGTAGCATTTCGTCAGAAACAAAGCAAAACGTAAACTTTCGCACCGACAGGGAACACTACAGAAAGGCAGACAGGGGATGTGTTACAGACACGCACGATTAATTGCATCTTGTGGCGAAATTACAATTTTTCCAAGAACTCATGTTTTACAGATGTCTGTGAGCGTTTTGAGTGAAAATCATCTGAAGATATTTGTTTAAGGCAATAGAAGACGTATTTTTCAGACATCAAGATTTATTCAAAAATATCAAGCAAATTTGCTCAATACTGAAATCTACAGTTTTCGAAATTATGAGCCATAGAAACGACTTCGTTAGTCGCAACATAAGTGTCATGCAGCGCTGAATTCATTTACGTACATTTGAGACCAAGCACCTTGTTCGCTTCTAGAAGCGAAGGCATGAGGTCTTTGCCCCACCTGGCTCCAGACAAAGAGAAGCAGCGTCCTTGAGGACAAATTACTTTGCGTGTCCTTTTCAAGGCCGCATAACACTGCTTGCGTGCCTATCCACAGAGCGCAGACAGGAACACTCCCCGACCCACTCGCCACAGGTTGTTATTAGTCAGTTTGGTGAACGGAGATAAATGTGCCCGCCATTGTCTGAGATCGTGTCGACGCGTCAAAAAACCCGGGGGTAGGGGTTACTTTCTGCACCTTTCTTGTTCACGAAGGACATCCAAGCAATCATTTATTGTGAGAACAGTGAATTAAAATACCACGTCCACGCAATCATCCACAGTACGCCTGTAAGACAATAGAAATAGGTCCCCAACTCGCTTCTTCGGATTCCATGGTCTCAGACATGCGCCCGGTGGCGCTTAATCTGCACCACTCATAAATTGACGGCGCGGAGAAAAGGATGACACCTGCCTTGAGGCCAACGCCCGTCAGGTGGCGCTCCTTGATGAGCTCGTCCCTCCACATTTGCAGTTCGTAGTCGTTCTCCAGCTTCTCCGGTGAGTCTGCGTTCATAAGGGAGGGTTTTAAGCGATACTCCCCAACGTAAAGCACGCTCCCACATACCGTAGTAGTAGTTGACCACTTTAGCCACGTACGTCCTGATGGCCGCGTAGATGCGGATGGCGTCATCTCGGTACGGATACCAGGGCAGCACGTCCGGACTTAGCACCTGTGAAGTACCACACCAAAGGGCGTGGTGTTTTATTAGGCCTGTTTGTCTCCGAAACGAATGGAACGTTTCCAGGCTAACTTAAACGATGGGAGGAGTGAAGATTATTACGAATGTATGATAAATACAGCTCAGTGCGTTCTCAATTCCAGATAGTCGACATCCCTTTGGCGGGTTCACGAATAAAATAGTTTCCTGCTACGTAATACTTGGATTTAATGTTTTAAGAGCCAGTTCTAAATCGTAGTTGCTTACGTTGATTTCGACCATATTGTTGCAGGTGATATGCCCTTGGTCGCAGTGCACAGATTTTATGCGTATCTACTTGCGTTTCAGGCTGGATCTATATCCCTCTAACTCTTAGCCTGTTCTTTTCTGTTCATAGCACGGCTATTTTTCAGTGTACACAGGTCACACTAAGTGCAGGATAGATATGGTATACTCACTGAAAAACCCTGGCTGCATTAGTATAGCCAATGCTAGTTAAAGGAATTAGTCCCGTGATCTAGCGATCTGTCTGCCTATTAACACAACAATCCCTACTTGCAGCGATTGTTATCCCCTTGTTTCTCGCACCGACAAGGTGAAAAAGTGGTGACAGTTTTACGCATGTCTTAAATAGGACTACGTTCTCATCACAATTCATATACCCACTTAAAAGAGCCGGCAACACCGACTTTTCCTCATCGCTGTCTACAAAATTCCTCGGGACACTTAAAGGGACCCTGCAGCACTTACCATCGACTACTCGGAATGTTGTTTGGGGTAAAGTCTTTTGTCCCAGCAATCTCCTCCCGCAAGAATGATGAAAATCCGTTCACTATCACCGAAACTGCGCGCGATGAGAAATCGCGCATAATGGTTCCCCCTGAACTCGACCGCGGACAACGCGACGAAAGCTGCGCGTTCTCTCCCGGAGAGGGGGCGGCTCGCGGCGTTCTCTTCGGCGGCTTTCCATTATCACAGGCCGGGGAGTTTTCACCTTTTCACCGCAACGTAGAGGGGCCTGTTTCCGGTCTGGCGCCACAAAATAGCGGGCATGCTGCCTGCTCGCAAGCGCGTGCTGAGGCTGGTAGGGTGTTTTTCAAGCAATAAACGTTTGTTGTCGAATAATCTGGTTGAAAGGGGAATATTTAGTTTGTCGCTCAAAACCCGCGCGCACTCAAAACACAAAGGAAACGCCAAAACTGTGCGTACAGGTTTAGGCATAGAAGACGTTAGTACACAGCGCCGATGACGGCGGATAGTCCCAGGAAATGAGAGAAGTAAGCCCCGAAGTTGACCCGCGACAGCCAATAGGACAGCCATGGCCGTAATTACGTCGTTTAGCTATGCCAGGGGTGCGTAATGAGGAAAATTGAAGAGAACGTGGTTGGCTTTTTCGCGTCTTTCACACCGATTTGCGCGCTCACCGCTTCAAGTGCATGTGTAATATTTGGTTCAAGTATTCCCGGCAGTGTAATCTAAACGTCGCGCAGGTTTACCTACACTGCTCAAAGAATGTTGCAGGATCCCTTTAAGTCTGCTTATGAGTATGGCCCGGCAGTAGTTATCAAGGAATTCCATCCTGCTACATCATATTTCCGCCTCTTTTTTTTCGTTTTTGGTTTTGTCGTCTTTTGGAGCAAATTACTTCTACAGGTAGACTGGCGATCCACACTTCTGCCACAGCTTCCTGGCAATCAGAGTTGGGCGCGCCTGGGATGCACCTGTTCTAATCCCGTGCCGTCACGTACACCTTGACGCTGCACGCGCTACACTAACTTTACACAACGCTGGCAACGTGAGCTGGTAGCGCACTCGGATCCTGCTCTGGATACTCGGGTTCAAATCCCATGCGAGACCTAACAAGTTTTTTGTTATTTACTCTCTACAGCGGCGGAAATTTCCGGCCCCTTGCAACAACAACGACGCTTTTTATTAGCACTGGGAACTTGCAGATCTCGCTTTAATAAATACTAGCAGCTAAATAACGAGTGATGACCCGAAGAGTCAATTGTTTGTCTTCAGCTGTTCCACACAGGGATCAGTTCATAATACGTGCCAGGCGAAGAAAAGGCGTAGGATTTCCTTTAGAACCAGACACTGCGGTGACCAAAGAACTCGAAGGAAAGCCCTGCTTTTTAAGCTCTTTGAACAGACAGTACTGCGCACCCCACCATTTTTTTAATAACAGGCGTGCCTTTACCCACATATAAGCTCGGAGGCTGTACAGATTGCACCAAGGCATTAGGTGAAAGCTGCGTAACCCAAGGTTCAGGAAGGAATAGGTTTAAAATTTTAAGGGTTCAATGAGTCAAGGTAATTGGGAAAGAAAGCCTTCAGGGATAAAACATTCATAGCGGCCGTAAAGGGTTATGCGTTAAGCTGTCTGAAACGAGAAGGCTGGGTTACGATGTCAGTGGTACACTTTAGCAGGAGAAATTCAGCGCAGCCGCTCATATGACACAAGTTAGTTGTATGCATAATTCTGGCTTTCAGGTGGGTTACGAAGTTGATTAGAGGATTTATTCAGCGTATTAGAGATGTGCTAATACACTCACCCCCCTAGAAGCGATGTCGTTTTCTGGGATTCCGTGAACATCCAGCTTCCAAACGTCTAAACTGTTGAGCCAGAAATAAATCCATAAGGTTCTTGAATACCAGTATATCATAATAACGACATACACAACGATTGTAAATGTTCCCCAGTTTTTAAAGCATTTGATTTAATCAAGCGCATTTTCTTCGTTTAGTGTCACAGGCATTCCCAACAAAAATTTCCTTTTGTGTTAAGCCATCTTATGTATTTGTTTAGGAACATACTGCAGGCCACGATCTTCCTTTAGAAACATAGGATTCTCCCATTATATTTTCTTTCATTTTTTTATGTTACACATAAACAGCGCCTTTGAGCTGAAACAAAACATTGGCAGACGCAATGAGCACAACAGGATGCTTTTTCTGGCCCTGTGAGGCAATAAAAATTACTGCAGACGCGACTGATTTCTTTGCTTGTTCCGTAGATTTCAGGTGTCTAGTTTGTTTTGTACAGTAACAAAAATGCAAAGGATATCTACCAACTTTCCGTGTCTGATGGAGTGACAACAATAAGTGTGTTAAATTGCCACGTGAGCTGAGTATTGGAAGGAATTGGTAGCTCGCAAAGTAGAAATAGGTAATTTCACAGGCGTGAATGTAAACAAACAGCGAGATCACAAAAGCGCCTACAAAAATATCACCCAATGAACGGACAGTGGCCCCAGTACTTCCCCCGTGATGATTTCGAGACGAAGTTGTAACGCGGTGATTAGTTTTGCCATCGTATAGGGCGAGAAACAAGACGGCCGCAGCTTAAAGCGTCCATTGCTTACCCTCGTCGAATGATTTCGAACATTCCGACAACTCCAACCGAGAGCGTCTTGTCCACCCAGCCTCCCGGGCTGATGAGTTTGCTGATGCCCCGTCTGAAACGAGCAATTCATACTTGCCTCAGTAACTTCAAATTACGACTTTTATTTATTTATTTATTTATTTATTTATTTATTTTTATTTATTTATTTATTTATTTATTTATTTATTTATTTATTTATTTATTTATTTATTTATTTATTTATTTATTTATTTATTTATTTATTTATTTATTTATTTATTTATTTATTTATTTATTTATTTATTTATTTATTTATTTATTTATTTATTTATTTATTTATTTATTTATTTATTTATTTATTTATTTATTTATTTATTTATTTATTTATTTATTTATTTATTACAACACGCGCTCATAAGCAGAAGTCACTCGGCCCGAAGGAGGTCGGGAATACACGGCCCACAAGATATCCAGCCCGATTTTCGCCTTAAGGCCGATACTTACAGGAGTCCAATGGCGGAGGTCAGTGCTGAATATCAGTCGTTATTAATAATGGCAAAAGGTATTGATAAAAGCGCGACTAACAGAGGGTGCTTACGAGTTGATGGCGATCAAGAACAGGAAGTGCGGCGCCATGAGCTTGAAGAGCGGGTGCGAGGGGCTCAGGTTTCTGTGCGTGCACACCGTGACGCCCTCCATGAGCAAATGTGTGAAGCCTGCGAAGAGTATACGGCAGGACAATAGTTGCAGTGGTTATATGACCAAGGTTGAATGCATCTTGAGTAGTGCCACGATTCTGCCTTCCAGCACCTGAACCTCTAGAAAAACAGTGATCGAGTGGTTGCAAGTAATCTATAGATTAGCCAAGACCATACCCTTCTGCAAGTTTGTCTTGTACATATATAGGACTACATTTCGCGCGCCTGCGATTCTGCCTTCATCGCCGGCCTCACGTAGCGCTACTCTGATGGCAGTCCAACGAAATTACGTCGAGCATCCCAACCAGCACTTATTCTTTCGTCCTTGGAGGCACCGTGTGGCGACAACAAACGCACGCGCGTGAATTTCCGCGCTTCAAGGTTTTGCGCAGGGAAAAAGAAAACGCCAACCATGCTTCGAAACTGAAGCGGTGACGTTGTAGCCACCGACTGGATGAAGCCAACCTTGCTGCACTGGGATATTCTCGCTGTCCGCCCCCAGTGATTGGCCATGTCCCCACTGGGGACTATGCACGACTGATCCCCTAGCAAAGGAATTTCATAGACCCCCCCCCCCCCCCCTTAATATTTACAGAACTTTTGTGCCTTTCCGCTACGCGGGCCGCGAATAGCACTCGAGCGCGACCCTCATGAAAGACAATGCAGCCCGCGCCAATCGCAAAGAAAGCGCGAGCATGCACCGCCCTCTAATGATGCGCCGTCCAATGCTTGTGCACAGAACGCCAGCATTAAGCGATGGGTGGCCCTGAAGTTTTGTGCCGACACAGAGTGATGCAAAACCCCCTAAAACCGTCCCAGTAATAGCTGCGCTGTGAAAATTTACCGACTTAATGTTTGCGGATAAGGCTAGGTACTAAACATTCTACAATGTTCGGTGCAAAAATGTCGGTTTCCAACAAGCCGTCTAGCTGAAGTACCATCACCCGGTATGCTTATACTATGGCAATTAGGTATGCTGATTCTAGCTTACGCTGATGAATGTACTTACCCAAATGCGAACACGACTGGTGGTAGCAGGCGTCCGAGTTGTTGTAGTACATCTTCGCAATTACCCACGTGAAGGGTGGGTCGGACGGTAGAAATACCTGGTTTGTATTAGGTATACGATGAAGACTCATTCTGATTCTCCCGAAAACGTCAAGGTAATACATCGAGAAGAAGCTTGAGTGCTTACCGGATTGTCGAGTGCTTTCTGCTGCCTCAGTTGAATAGCGATAGGCATCAGGTCATTCCTCTTGTTCAAAAAGAAGAGTGCCATAGAACCCCACAGCTGAAACATGCCGCTCTTTTGTGATTTGGAGCAACTTGCAAAAAAAATTAGCACTGGCTTAGCGCGGCTATGCCAGTATCTACGTAGCGTGAGCTAAGGTACAGCTGGTTATTCTTAGCTTTCCTGGTTGTCTAGGATTAGCTTGATTATCATGCTTACTGCTGCTTCAATGACACACACACACGGTATACGCATTATGTGACACCTGTATATTTATCAAGCGGCTCCGACGCAGCGTCACGAATCACCCCTGAGCTAAGCTGGTTCCAAAGGCGAACGCCGGTGTTGCTGCGGCGCACGAGCTACCAGTTCCACACCCGGCCACCCCTCGCATGATCATCAAGTGGACCGGGACGCCACGAGCGGAACGGAGGTCGGCGAAGACGTTGGGTGCGTGGGGTGTGTGAAAGACGCGGGGCAGCGAGCAACTGTTTTGTGCGCCGTGTGACGTCACTGCTCCTCGCGCATGCGCAGCACGGCTCTCCAGGAGCCACGCGAAACTGCTCAACCTCGGCCAGTGTAGCCCACGCTACAAAAACTAAAAACTTGGCCTGCGCTAAACACCGTTCACCAGCAGACTCACCGTTTCTTTTGTTGTTAGCGGAACACCTTCGACTATAGGGATGTCTGTCATAAAAATTCTGTTCTTCTGCATAGCCTCTTCGAGGCTCATTCCTTCCAAAAAAGGTTTCACCATGTACTCCTCTACGCCAAACCTAAAAAGACCGCCGAATCAATGAGTGGGAGGCAAATCACGGTAAGCTCCACGCTGGAGATATGTATGAACGCGTTAGAGACGAAATCAGGAAACCACGCAGAACAGCTTAACGTATTATTTGAAATAACCCAAAACACTGCGCTTACAAAGACATGTAACCCATACCGCTCAGCAGGTTGCGTTGGTATTAATACATAAACTTTCACTCTTGCCTGATTAGTCATTCCTAAAGAGTTGCAAGCATTTTAAAAACGCAGCAACATTTCAGAGTACACATGCAAAATTACAATTATGATACCCAAGGAAAAATTGCAACGTCAAGAACAGCCGAAAGAAAAAAACGCCCTTGGGAAAGATAACTTTTGTGTAAGGGATACACCTCTTTTATTAGTACAGGAACGTCGTAAACTTCGTGCACAACCTTAAACTTTACAAGATGATAAATGTTTTTGACGATCGAGGGATGATGACGATGGTATGTTAAGTATTTAAATGCAGTAGAAAAAAGAAGCGCGTCAGTAGAAAAAGAAGCGCGTGCGAGAGACGAAGAGTGAAAAAGGGAATCCGAGTAAAATTGCTTATTAATTAAGGACTTACTTTTCCGGAATAGCCTTGCAAAGCGTGATAAGGAAAGGGTTAACGCCTTGCACACGCTGTAGTCCAAACCATCGATCTTCATTCCAGTGATCTAAACACTGCGTAACGTAAGACGACATAAGAAGTCCAGTCCTCAATTATAGAACTCGAGCCAGTGAACAATAGCGGCAAGCCCGTAGCAATGACAGTAATGCAGGAGCTACGGAAGCCGAATACCCTAGTTTTGCGGACGTCAGCAATAATGTTCTTTCTGGTGTGCATACCTACATCCATGGCTTGGCAAACGTTCTTAGCAAATATTCTTATCCTAATTGAATATGGGCACATACAAACAGCCTAAATACTGATCCTAGAACATTCCGAGAGATAATCATAGATATGATTGCGTGAAATCTTGGGCAAATATTCTACAAAGTCGACAAGGCAAGTACAGAGTTGGTGCACTAGGCATTTGAAAAGGGCAATAAAATTCGGAAAAGGCACTGATCTTCAGTAAAAAATTGGCGGAGGCAGTCGTACGTTTCGGTCCTTGCCGTTATACACGTTTCATTTTCCGTCACTCAAAAATGATTTCATCCTAGCAATTATTGAAGATTTCTCCTGTGAAGCGAAACCCGTAGCACCCTTTCGGGTGACCAAGCCTATAGTGCGTACTCTGGCAAAGCGACCAATTCTGCCCATGAAAGCGTTCATTCGGTCTGCATTTTACAGGAGTGACCTGACGTTCCAAGGTCACTATGCTCTGTCGTTCGCGAAATGTCACCGGTTCCGCCAAACCCCCCCGCCTTTATTCTCCTGTCACTTAGGCGGAACTTCCATGCTGACAGACCCTCTTCAAGGTCACGTCGAGTTGCCTCCACCAACGCTTATTCTGTCACCAACGGCACCAACAGCCCTTCTTGAGGCACATGTGGCAGCGATGACACAAGCCAACATTACTTCTGCCGCAATCATTTTTTTTATAACGAGGAGGAAGCAACAGTTCGAGGCTGCTCCTCTCCTGGCCTAGGCGGGACCAACTACATTGTCTGGACGTCAGTGCGAAGCAGTGGCTTCTTACAAAGTTTAACCGTCCTTGGGTGTCCGGCCCTCTTGAATTTGAGTGGAAGCGTGGCTGAATCTCACCAGTTTTGAAACTTGGCAATGTTCCTGCTCGTATTGTTTCTTATCCGCCCATTGCGCTCCTCAGCTACCTATGGCAATGCGGAGCGCTGTGCGCTTGTAATGGGCACTGGCTGTCGCAGATGTCTGGATTCCGTAAGGGCCGGAGCAGCATTGACAATGTGATTGCCTTCGCAACTCCTGTGAAGTGCGCAAAATCTCGACAGCAGACACGCGTTACCGCCTCCATTGGCATCAATTCTGTGTGTGACTGTGCGCTTGGTGAGACGTGTACAAGCATTACGAGACGCATGTACGGCCGTATATGTGATTACCTCTCTGACAAGTACATCTACGTTTCGGTGGGAGATGGCGAGACATCCGTGTACAACGTGATCCCGGGAGTCTCTCATCGCGGCGTAATGAGCGCGGCTCTCTTTCTTTAACTGATCAGACAGACCTGATGACACTTGTGTGGTGGCTGCGCAGTCATTTGAAATTTCCATGTATGTAATAGATGTATGCGTACAGTGCTTAGCTCGAACCGGGTATGTTCTCTACACGAGGCTTAAGGGGGCGATCAAATGTTTTTTCGAAGTTTTTGTATAACGCGTTGACAGTGACAATAAAAAATAAAAAAAACCGGATGCGAAATTTGCCGTGACACATGGCCTTGAGATCACCGCTCATAATGACCTGCAATTGCCTCCACTAAGCCAGATGCCGCTAACTACCAATTTTCCAACGGCTGCTTGTGTACCGATACCATACGTCAACCCTCGCAGGTGTCTGGGTAGCACCTTTTTGACCGCCCTCTGACATGTACACTGCACATGAGGGTGTTGCGCAATTAGGCTACATTCATAGCCTGATCGGGCGCATATTCGGCGTGTTCTCTAACAGCGCTGGTGGGTGCTTCAACACCTCGCTGCCAAGGCAAAATGACGCCTTCTGCGGAGGACTACTCGGCTATCGTCTCTCAGCCCTGACTCCTCTCCCAAAAAGGAAGTTTGAAAGTCCTAGCGGAAGCGAAGGCTCAAGTAAGTTTGCCTAGGCGCTCCGAGAATCACCTGTACAGTCACAGCAGCCATGCCATGGTAGACGACTTCGCACACACGCACTAGTTTCGTGCGAGTTCAGGTTCCCAAACAGGCGCCCAGTACCTACCTGTGTAGGCCACATGACGTGGTGCTTGAACTGAAGCTATTTTGGATCCTGAGTTATCTCGTAAACAAGCCTCGCGATCTGGCACAGCTGCTTCGGTGTATCTTCACGGCACAGAAGTGTACAAAGTCCTTTGAGAAACGATGCGAGACCACGAGCATGATCGTGCGTATGCATCATTCCACATGTTTCCATTTCTTTCTTGTATTCTTTTATAATTCCACATCTTTACTTTTTTTTTCATTTTTATTTTATCATCTCGCGTAGCAAACTGAGCACAATTTCTTGGCAAGCATCGCCTTCTCCGTTAAAAATATTCTGCACGTGGAGCGCGAATACGGAACTGTGTGTGAGTGCTTTATTGATACAGAAAGTGGAAAAGAAGTGGACAGCTCGGGATATTTTGAACTCATTTGGGACCGAACTGGTCGTCCCTAATGTGGAATTTTAGCCTAACTCGACAGAACGTTCTAAAGGGATTGACTTACTAATTTGGCTGCGCTTTACACCGCGCTGGGGGCGTCACTTGCTGACACCCCCTAAAGCAATCCCCTGAATTATCACAAGAAGCCGACAAGTGCTTCGAAGCTTATTAAGCTGGGGTGATCGGGCGCAGCTTTTTCTTGCAGTGCAACAGCTCAGCTCATTTGAAGCTATTTGGTAATGTTGTCAACGGAGCGAGCGCAATGTGTGCGACAGGATCAAATACGCAGTACGCTACAGGCTCGGCTAACCGAAAAAAAGCGTGTTCGTTCAGTTAAGCATATACGTTGAACTTGTAGCGACGTTCACTATGTCTATTTTCCTCCCTTTCCATTTCTGCAGAAGCAACCGTGAGTCCACGGCAGTAGCGGGGATTCTGTCAAACTTACCCGTGGTTCTCCGAGACTGTATTTGTACACGCGCCTCAGGTCATCCATGGATTGCCAGTGAGAAACCTTGATCCTGATAAGTTTCGTCTCGACCATCATCCTCGCTTTCATAGACACAATGTCCCACTGCAAAAAAACAAATCACATCTGCAGTTAATCTTTGAAGCATTTTCATTCCATAAGACGCTTACTGGGTTTTTTCTAATGGAAATTAATAAAAAAAAGAGCCGAACATTATTCATAGAGCGCCGGTTGCTTTGACAGCAGGATAACAGAATAAATACGCTAGTGGAAACTGATAGCCTGAATTAACCTGATATTGTTTTAGTGAGCAAATGTGTTTACTGTGATTTTCAGTTTTGTGCCTACCTTGTATTCGTGGCTGAACTGCTCGTCCTCAGGAAGGCGATATGACTGAAAAGAGTCAGAACGTTACGAAAGAAAGCAGCGTAAGACGCACACGCTTTTTGCAAATCACGTTCTCACGTTGTCACACTTGCTGTGCAAAAAACTGATCGTTCAAGGGCGATTGTCGCAATGATCAGTTTTATTCAAATAGCCCCAACCCGCCGCAGTGGCTCAGTGGCCAAGCAGTTGTGTTGCTGAGCCCAAGGACGCGGGTTCAATCCCAGCCGTTACAGTAATTTTTCTTACGAAGACGTAAAACAAGTTCTTTTTTGGTGGCCTTTGAATGAAGCCTTTGAATGAAGCTTTTGGTGGCCTTTGAATGAATCGATTGATACGAGGGAAATTTCGCTCTAAGGGAACCACTCCCCTTATTTCATGAGCTACCATCACCTCGTTTAGCCTCTGTATCTTTATTCTTTATATCTTTTTCAAACGAATGACCAAAAGCCGATTGTATATTGAATAAACTTACGTATGTCAGTCAGTCAAAAATGACGGTTAGTGGAGATTTCGGCACGCATTAAAGATCCCCAAATTGTCGAAATTAATCAGGAGCGCTCCTGTACATCCCACCTCATAGCCCAGGCGTAGCATCGGCGCGTAAAAAACTCCAAAGTGTTAACTTTCCTACGAACACACTTGCTCGTAGTTACCTACTGTTAGAACACTCGTGACCGGAGACCTGATTTACGAAACCTGTTACACCACACCGCATCGTGTACCCACTCAGTCGGTGTACACTGCAATCCCTCTATTGAGGGAATGCGCTTATAACATAAAAGGTATGGGCTCGGCCGCCAATTCGTTCTCGGAGGCCAAGGAAAATTTTCGCGACGTAACGTGCTGAAGCGGCACCGCCGCCGTTGTTTCCCGTAGGAGTGAACGAGTAGCGGTAACCGACCGACCTGCGTGGGTCCCTCGGGTATCCAGGCCTTGTAGCGGTAGATCTTGCGCTTCCGCTGCAGCTCCCGGCGCCGCTGCTCCTGGTGCGGGTCGTCGTGCGCCAGGACGCAGTCGTAGAGCGTCACGAAGAAGTGAATGTCCGCGGGCAGCCACCGGTGGAAGGGGAACACGTAGAGCTCGCCCGAGAACTGCTCCTGCACCTCGATGCGCTCCACGAACCAGGCGTGGCCGAAGCCGAAGCTGTCCCGCCACAGCTCCACCTGGATAGAGCACAAAAGCGCCGGGCTCTGACGTCGTGCCTAGAGCCACCGCTGAATGCCATACTTTCTGATGCTGGAACACGGTCACAAATATTGCGCGGAATAGAAATCGAAGCATCAGTGAACTTCTTGAGGATCGTCCCTGAGAACCCAAAATAATAATAAGCACTTGAAAACAGGTAAAAACGCTACTATGCTACTTTAGTATCGTAAAAAATTCACGGCGGATTGTACACTGGGGATGTCGAAATGCTTAACACGAGAATGATGACGCTTTGCTTTAGCAGCACGATTCGCTGCTTTACCCACAGTGCCCCTCGCCACCATTGACTTATCCCTCTTCCTTTGGTGCCACGCGACCAGCTGCAACTTCAATGGTCATGGTTTACGGTAAAGGGTCAAACCCGCTTGAGAAAACAATATGGGCTTCCCGTGTCTACTCAGCGCCAAGTACAATAAATCACGAGAACATGCATTTCAGGAATTATTAGAGAGTACGCATAGTCTTCGCCGCCTCTGTTATGACTTATTAGTCTAACTTTAATCGGCGCACGATTTTGAGACCTGATTGAGAACGTACACGACTTCGATATACAGGGTGTTATGACGATAACTGCAACACTTTAAATTTTGTTTCGTGAGTGAACCGCTGCTCGGATCGCGCTCAAACTTCACACGAATGTCGCATTTTGTGGTCTATTTTGTTTGACACCAAGAACAACGACGGTACTTACCTCTTTATTCTGAAAATAACATTAAAAAATGATTTTCGCCTATGGGAAAAATGGCGGCCGATTTGGACGTAGGAGCCAGTTCCAGCGGATGATCATGATGATGATTGTTATTGGCTTCCCCTTTGTAGCGGGGTGATGACGTGTCATCTTACCAAAAAGTACCAATATACCTATGTTTTGTTTTATACTCTTGGTTTAATACTAGTTCTGCTTAAGGCAGGCACAAAAAACTTATTAGGCACAAAATACTTTTTTTTTCCTGTTACAGGTGGTAATTGTCCTGGGCAATATTCCCCTCTCTGCTTTTCGTCCACCCGCATTCTAATCTTCTTTTCGTTGCCTCGACAGCCTTGAAGTTAACTTCCTCTGTGCTACCCTTAAATCCTAGGGCTTCTGGAAGCCGAATATTTCCATCATGTAGATTTGGATGGATACCCTCCCATTCTAACACTGTGTGCCGCATAGTTTCTCTTTCTTTTCCGCAGACCACGCATACCCCATCATTTTGTGAATACTTCGCCCCAAAGCTCTTAGATCGCAAGCAACCTGTTCTAGACTCAAACCTGCTCTAGCAACCTGCTCTAGCTGATCTTGGAACGACCGCGCCACCTGGGGTTTGTAGAGCGAAAGAGCGAAACGGACGATGGGGATTCACGCTCCTTCCACGGCAGGAAGGAGGAAATGGGGTAGCAGACTATCAGAAAATGTGAAAGCAGGTTTTTTGATCGCCTGCTATCTCATTTGACTCCTTCCACGGTAGGAAGAAGCCAAATGAAGTAGCAGAAGAACAGAAAATGTGAAAGCAGATGAGAGAACAAATTCAGCGTTTATTGGCACCGTTGAACCGTGGGAATATTTTATTATGATTGGTATTAGCTGCTATGCAACTATTGCTGATCATCGTAAATTAGGGACGAAGGAGATTTCCTGATCTTCTGCTACCTCATTTGGCTTCTGCCTACCCAAGGTGGTGCCATCGTTTCAAAATCAACTTGCACTGGCTCGCACGTCCAAATCGGCCGCCATGTTCCCATAGGCAAAACCATTATTGTTTATTTGCAGAATAAACAGGTAAGTACCGTAATTGTTGCCGGGGTCAAAGAAAATACACCACAAAATGCGACCTTCGTAAGAAGTTTGAGCGCGAACCGAGCAGCGGTTCACTCACGAAAAGTTTTTGGTTTTCCAATTATCGTCGTAACACCCTGTATAGCACCCTTGTTATAACTAAATCGCTTTTAATCCTAATCTCACTTGATTCGAAGCTTTTCACAGTCCAAGGTGCACGGTCGGAAGGGTAAATCAACCCCCCATTTAACAAATTATCGCTTATAACGAAGTCAGTTCCCTGTCACCAGCACTTCGTTATCATCGAACGCGGAGTAAGGGTGTTCAAATTAGAACTTCTGCCACCTCTTGTCCTTTAGTTAGTGACCGTTAGTTGCGAATTGTGGTGGCCCATCTGGGTGTATGGCGCGGCTTTTTTCGCTCCCACAAACTACGCTTCGTGTCTGACAGAGTCGGTATTTAAACGACAAAAATTCCTCTTCAAAAGAAAAAAACAAGTCTGCTTCCACCATGGTTCGTGGTTTTGCCCCCATGGGAGATAATGTGCAGCCCAAAAAAAGAATACACCCCGCAAGCGATATTTTGTCGGGAGTTCCAGTGCTCTAGTGCGGGGCAAAGCAAATGGACAAAAAACGGGGGAACCTACACGGCGTTATTCATGCCTCGGAGCGTGCCCCGCGTCATTACTCCAGAGCATGTCAAGAAGCAGGAAAACCCGCATGCGGAGCCATTAACGACGACGGGGGAATTTGCTGCGAAAACGATTGCGAAACACTCCGGAAGGGCGTATTGTGCTGCCAGGATCTCTCTGTTCCAGAGAACAGTGGAAACACCAAAAACGTTCGCACATTATGCGGGGCACCTGACAGCTCAGATTCTGCCTCGTGCGTCATTTTTTCCTCTGAATTTCGCCGAGTTCGTCAATAACGAAATGTTGCGGGCAAACTGTTAGTCGTGGACCCAGGATGACTCTTCGGTAGCGTTGGCACGTGGATACTTTTTATGCGGGTCTGAGAGGGGAATGGCAGGCGCTGTAGGCTTGGTAGGGGTACTCTCCGGAGCGCTTGCGGTGGGCGATCTGCCTCCAAAAACTGCCTGCCGTTACTACATTTTTTTCCTAACTGCTATTCTATCTATCGTCTCTTGGCATGATTAGAACGTACTGATTACGGCGACGTACATGTAGAGCTAGCGCATAGATATGTTAACCGCGTCTTCTAAATTTCGCCTCCTAAGGGCCAACTCTCTAGCGGGAGTTGGCGGATAAATGATATCTACCGCTCTGCTACAGGACAAGCACCTTTAAAGTCGGCTTCATTGCTATACTAACATGAATTGTTTGGAATTCTTTTTTTTTTTCGGGCACTATATAAGCAGTTGTTTTTCATTGTAGGATGGTCCTAGGGCTTTTAATTAAACATGTACGTCGGACCCATACATACCTATTAAACGTTGTATTGCGAGCCCTTGTAGATTCGGCTTCCCTACTAAGCGCCACTGCGCTGCATCCGATACTTCTTTTTCTGGCGGAGGGGGCGGTCAATACAAGCAGCGTGATATAAAAGTATGAAGTCCCTTGGACATCATAACTTATTCGTAAAACCCCATGCATTCCTACAACGCGCTGTGCCCGAAGCCCCTTCGAAGTCGCCTATCACAAATCCACTACTACCACAAATGCATTGCATGGAAGATATTTTTTAGGGACAATACAAGAGGTATTGTATGGAAATTTTTGGACTCTATGACATCTTGTTACTAGCATATTCGTAGGTGGCGAAAATGTGACAACAAGCGTTACAGACGGCCAAACGGGTTTTTCGGTAATCCAAGTATAAAGGTTTTACGCCTTTTGTAGTTCTCTCAACAGGGTTACTTATAAGTGGACAGAGATTAAAATAAAATATTGCACCATCTCGCTAACCACATCGCGCGTTTCGTTCTCGCACGGCAGGACTCGACTCCCCTTCCGCGATGGGGAGCGGAGTCAAGGGGTGTCGAGTCCGGTCCTGGTTCTTGAGATCGACATATGGCGCGGCTGTTCGAAGGCGCCACGTTCATCTTGTCGACTCGGCTGGCGGTTCTCGAGTAGGTGAAAATAGTATTCATTGTTTTTCTAGAAAGCGTGTAAGTAGATAAACAAAATAGACCACCGTTGCCCCTCTTGGTGTCAAACAAAATAGACCACAATACGACACTTTCCCGCAAACTTTTGTTACACACGATGAAGCGATTTGCCCTGGAAAAAAATATGTAGACACTTATTCAATGTTGTAACACATTGTACATAACGCTGTCCGTGAGGCAACGGTAGCACTTTTGACACTGCGAGTGCATGAATTACTCCTTTATTTTGTCTCCACGAAACGCCTACGCGTGAACGTTATCACGAAAAACAACTTGAAATACCTAAAATACCCGCATCGCTAAGTGTATTTTATGTCTGAATGATGCGACCACCAATTGCGAACTAGCAACATCTATCTATCAGTGTAAGCCAAATTGTTTAGATATGCTACTACCAATTTAAAGGGACCCTGCAACAATTTCGATAAACGCTTTCACTCTTTCCTTCGCGTCTGGAAGCATTGCGAAAGCTACAGTTATCGCCAGCACGGAGCGGCACTGTGTGATTTGCTCGTCGCACCAGGTACGCCCTCCGTTTTTGCTTTGTTTTCGTGGCTTTATTTTTAAGGCTGCTATCGAAAAGCGTTCATTGCTGAAACTGAAGGAAGACTGGCCAACAGCCGGTACATGGCCTCAGTGACGTATTTCGGGCGCTCGAACGACGTCAAGACCGTGAAAGAGAGAAAAATCTTCTGAGCGAGTTTCCAAGTTGTCTGGTGGGCATAGAGCAGTAATTTTTGGCTGAGGCACTCTGCGACCCCCTTATCTAGGTGCTGGGTGTGTTGGGTGACTAAGTTCTGCTAGCATTTAAGATTTCAAAAAAAAAATTGAAAAAAGTGTTGCAGGGTCCCTTTAAATACACGACGACATGAAAAAGGAGTCGCAGAATAGCGAATGCGAAGAATACCTTTGCGATGGTTCCGAAGTTATGTATGGGCCTGACGGAGAAGGAGGACGTCTCGCCCCTCTCGTGGTCGTTCTTGAAGGTGTGATTGAGCGTGATGATGTCCGACTTGCGGCCGTCCATATCATGCAGCCGCATCCACACGTTGGCATCTGTGCCGGCCCCGTGGCGGTCTCCCGTGACCACCGACACCCGGTAGCCGCCGTCCGTCAGGGAGTCCATGCGCGCCAACACGGGACCCATGGCTGCTCGGAGGGCGGACGCCGCTGCGCTCTCTGTGGGGGACGACGACGGGCCGGCCCCGTCGGCGGCTGCAAAGACGAAAACAGAGTCCGCTCGTTAGGTCCGGAGGGGAGAACGGAACGGGACGTGTTCCTGATTAAGCCTAACATGGCGCCGGTGAAAATACAACGCCCTCATTTAAAGATGAAGGAAAAGGAATGCTTCCGCTCACTGCATTACGCCTACTGTACGGGAGGTCTCGGGCTTACGCGATAAGACAACAGCAAAAGAAGGATGCGGATATACTGGTGCACCTTCCTTTGTAATAGCGATAATCGGCTAACGTAGGCCTCAAGCGAAATACACTGCTGACCGTTAACGCGGTTTTCGGAAGGGTCTTCTGTCGAATGGCTTTAATCTGTGTGAGATGCCACGATTTCTGGTGCAAAGCTCGAACTTTGGCGAAAGTGGGGCACAAGTAAAACAAAGCGGCGTGTCCTGTTTGCCTTGTGCTCCATTTTTGCCAAGTTCGAGCTGCTTTCAGTTAAGGGCTTCTGTCGTGCCTGGGGACTCAGTATAGGCACTAAGAAGTTAAGAGCAACAACACACACTTGTGCGGGCAAATGACCCACTACGTTGCTACGATGTCGAAAGAGACAGTGCACGAACGTTTACCCGTTGTCACGAACCGAAAGGGTTCTTCTACCTCGGAGTCGAAATGAGGCGGCAGCTATGATGCGGACACGCTGTGCCCTGCAGGCAGGAGCCGCTGAGAGCGTGTGTTTTGTTTTGGCGAAAGACTACAGGGTATATATTCGCTTGCGCTCAGCGGGTCTCGAGCCACTGTCCCTTGCCGTGTTCTTCCTTAGCGTGACCAGATGGTATACCAATCAATGGAAGCAATAGGCCGTGACCAATGGAATCACTGCGTGCGTGCAGCGAACAAGCTTTTTCCCCCAACGGCCGGTATATCCTTCTCTAGTGACGTCACGTGGTGCTGCACACGCGTCAGTGATGTTCGAACTCTGCTATTCCTGCGGCCACTCATGAATCTTTAACGAACGAGAAGGCACAGCGGAAAGCGCACAGAGCCTGGGGTAGAACAGTGGTCTCGATAAGGAAGGGGTGACGCTGCAGGCTCGTGTCGCTCCTTGCGCCGGCTTTCAGACAGCTACTTTCCATCTTACTGTTTCGGGGTTCCGCTTGTTTAGATGGCCAACCAAAGCATCTGGTTGACGGCCTACAATTTCTTCATCCATATTACGTATTTCCTTGTGACTATTCAACGACGATACGTTCGTGAAACATCATTTTTACGGAAGCTATGTTCAGCGGAGAAGTTACAGGCCTGGACTGACCCTCAGTGCTGCCTAAGTTTTGGCCTAAACAAGTAAGTTGCGGAATTGCTTGCGTTCGGGCTGACCTCTTTGCATGCCCAATGTTGGAGAAGAATGCCTTGGCTGGAACAGAAAGACACAACGTTGTACTCCGCTTTCTTATCTATTTTTTATCCTCTCCTTTCTTCTGTGCCCTTTTTTTATTCAGTTCTCATCACCACTTTGAATATACAACTATAATTTCTGTTTTGGAGTTTGTGTGACCCGGGTGTGGAGAATGGAAAGGATAAGCTTTGCGCAAAGCGGAGGTCGGAGAATACCACGTGCTCGGTAAGTTTAAGCCATGGGATTAAGGTAACATTTAAAGAGCACAACGTTAGCAATTAGTGGATTTCGTCTGTGCCGCACAAAGCTTCGCTCGCATAAGTGTACTGCGGTGTTGGCCAAGCGCGTTGAGGCAAGCGCAAAGAGGGGAAATTTTATTCCGAGTTATCACGTTGAAAATTGCTTATAACGCACTAGAAGACACTACGCAAGTCCTAAGGTTGTGTTTTCGAACCCCGCCCCTTTTCTCCGTAGTTTGCATTACAATGCCAATTGCAGAGAATTCTGTCGTAAACGCTGATATTTTTGGCCAATAAATTCCGTTTTTTTTTTCTTTTCACTGATCTTGATCCAACTGGTACATCTCGTAGACACGCGCACTTATAATTCATTTATGCACTTTCATAAAAAAACAGTCGTAATAACAAGATTCTAGGGCATCTGAGAGAAATGAACGTGACAGGATTGATGTTATATGCCCTCGGATGTGGCGGGTCGGCTCTCTTCAGCGCGTTTCGCCCCTCCCTATGCTGAACTTCGGCGGCAATTACCGTGGGCGAACACATTTCAAAGCTGCTTTTGAAGTAGGCGGTTGAGTCCATTGCTTTGGACACCGCATAGATGAAATTCTGGGAACATGTTTCGCGTGGAAGTCCGCTGTCGCGTTGCCTGTATACAATTGCGCCAACTTGTTTCTATCGACTGGAACGGCACTTGTCCAGTGATGCGCTTGTGAGTTCTCATTATCCTCGCCATCCTTAGCGTCTTTTTATCTCCGGTTCTATAACGAAGAGGCTTCGCCAATCGCCCTTGTAATCACTACACTTACGCTGTTAGTGGAAACGTGCTTTGCTACATCTGCCATTGGCGCGCTCAGGTTACCCCTGTAGGTGCCAATACGTGTCTCTAACACACGTTTCTAGTGAAAGGCCACAGCGGATTTCCCACCTAGAGCAAGGGATCCGCCGTGGTGTTGTGGATGCATGCTCGCCACACAGTTTGGAGGCTTCAGGTTCAATTATGTCTTTTTCAATTATGTCAAGAGACCAACTAGCCCCCCAGATAGCTTTGATGATTCAGGTTCGGTTCCCAGACCGAAGGTTGCCCGATTTTCTTGTTAACCAAATCACTGCATTTTGTTCATAAAAGCTCTCCTGAGAATCTGGCGTCCCTACAGCCATTCTTCCGCGCCCTTTTTTAATTTTTTGAGCCATACCGACAACTTCTGTGGGCCACAACACGGTATTTTTGACTTACGGATTAACTAATGCCTACGCATACAAAAAAAATTAAAAAATCACTCACGGAGAAAGTTGCTTGTGTGACAAAACCACAGTTTCTTTGTGTCGCCTCGAGGGCATCCGTTACAATAAAGTAGACGTGAGCCATGCTATGAAACGACGCGTCGACTCTGTTAGCGTCGCCAGATCTCTCTCACAAACTACGTCCTTACGAAAGACATCCACATTCACGGCACGTGTCCCGCGCCGGGGAACAATAGGTTCCGTCCGATTGCAAAACTACGTCTAGCGTATACAGACGCCGGCAAGGCACCCCGCTGGAATGAAAACAAGCGCGACGGGGGTCACACTAGAAGCAACAGAGATGACGCCGGAATTCGCCTGCTTTCACGTGTTCGCGGGGGACATGTACACAGCTGCGGCGTTCCTGCACTACTGGGCACAGCGGGTGGTCCGTGCAACTCGTGGATCGACACGCTTCCTCCGACGCGGCTATTGTTTTCGCATGGTTCTAATTGGTTTGGCTGGAACTTCGACTTAACTGATGGTAAATTTAGACCCCCTTAACTATTTTTGGGTGCGTGCTAAATAAGAACTTTCCGCAATGGTTATTGTATAATCCGGACGCCATGTGCATGTGTATGCAACCAGGGAATACGCGTATACGCAGTGTTCACGACTTCGCGCATCCTCACATGCCCAATGAAGGGACTTTCTGGATGTTAGTTTTCCGAGGCTATAATCTATTGAGTGGCGATATAACATCGGAATGTTGCTCCGTTGTTTTTTGTGAAGATTAGAGACGATCCTCGTTACCTGTATTAGATATATTTTCGCACTGTGCCGGACTTTGAAAAAAAAAAAAAACACCCGCTTTTTAAACTGGGTTTCCGAATACTGAATGGCGATACACTGTTTGTTCGCGAAGGCTTGCCACATTACATTGATTGATTGTGGGGCTTAACGTGCTGACGCTGCATAGGCGTTCAGGCGGGCCGTACTGGATTAATTTTGACCGCCTGGGTATCTTTAACGTGCGCCGAAATCTCGAACACACGGGCATTTTCGCTTTTCGCCTCCACCTTTCCACATTATATGTTCGCACCTTTACATATATATTGCCCGTTGTCGTGCTGTTTCCTCGGTATTGGAAGCCCATATCTTACTATGGGGATAGGCGCTAAAATGCAGTTGAATGTTCTTTTAAGGAGCTACTGTATATCACCAACCGAAATGACGGACATTTATGACCACATGACGAAGACAAATGTGGGAATTAAAGACATTCCGCACATCTTTGACTGGCACTTTCCCTAGTGTTCAATATTTCTGTAATCTTTATGCTCACAAAAATTAGAAGGATGAACGGCAAAAACACAGCATCGGGGGAAGCGTAAAATATCCAAAGGCCGCCAGCGTAACTTCGCAGTGCACGTACAGCGATAGCTCTGGAAGCCTTCGTATACGCACCTGACCGGCATCGACTCGCATTGTACTCCTTTGACCCGTATTGCGATGCATTGCGCGCTGCTCTGGATCCGAATCGAGTCCCTTTGGGAGGCTTGGCAGAGAAATGTTTACAACTCCAGGAATCAACGCACGACGTGGATGTACTACGTACTACGTACATTCCCTGTTTAGATGGCGAACGAACGTCACAGCCAATAATACGGTGGACTTGACTCCTGGATACCGCGATCATGCGTTTATCAGTGATGATGATGATGACGATGATGATGATGATGATGATGATGCTCTCAGTGTTTGCAAACATACCACCCGGAGAAAGAGTGGATTGCCCAAGATCCTCATAATTGTCGCCGTCGTATTCATCTATGCGTTAACAATCGCGGCATTGTGTATAAGTATTCTATACACTAGTAAAATAAACCGCTAATTGAAATGAATTGAATTGAATCGACCTGAATATGCTACGCGGCATTCCAATTTTGTATTGCGTGGGGGGGGCAAGAGTCGGTTTTTAATTGGTTGTCAACTGTGCTAGCAATATTTAAATTATTTCGCATTCCTTCAGCCGAGTTTCACAGCAGCGCTGCCCAAAACACGGGGTACTATTTAAGAGACTGAATTCTTTTTTACGATCCTGCTATGGCGCGTGACCCACGTTCTGCCGACGTACAAACTTATAATAGGGGGGTGCGATCCCCACGCGCACGAGGGCGGCATGTCCAATTAAAAAGCGTCATCGCGCGGCGCTTTGTCGCAATCAACATGGTCATTAAAGGGAGAACAACGAAGCCTAATTCTCCCACACTTCCGCTGCTTCAAGTCGTTTCGTAGCACTTCGTGCCGCGAGGGGCAACCTATATCTCACGCGCGCAGCGCCTGCGACGTGTATTCCTTCGCGCTTGTGAGAAAAACACGACATATATAAAAAAGCGCACTTTACAAAGCCTTCATGAGTGCCGGCATGTTTTGATGGTGTCAGCACTAAATAAACGCGTCTAAGTCGGCGTGACACCATTTAACAGGGCGCGAGCAGATATATCACATATACTATTTGTCTGAACAAATGTTCATTAAAAAAAAAAAACATTAAAAGCGAAAGAGCTTGAATGACATTACGCCACACTGGGAATGCTTGCGACATCATTGCGAAAATTCTTGACGTAACCGCTAATAACGCGTCCGGTTTTGTTCCCGTGGGAGCTTTAACACAAAAATATTGCCTCGAGTTTCGCTATGGCGTTGGATTAAAGATCACACGAGCTGAACTGCACATCGAAGCCTCAATTGTGAGTTTGTTCACTTCAAGCAAATGACGCCAATGGGCGCATTCTAATCAACATGTTTTCTCCTTTTGGTGTCCTGACTTTTAAATATAATTCTGTTATAGTTTGGCTCAACTGGACTCAGCTGTGTATAACATGTGCGTAAAATTGTAGTAAAAAGCTCAGACAAGCACAACGTGTACAACGCTGAAGCAAGCAGTTGGAAAAACATCTATCAACTCCAATTTTAATATGCACATCCAAAATGGCTCGAATAAAGCGGATATTTGCGAGTTTGACATAAAAAGGAACACAACGTTGGCATGCTCGACATCCTGAAACAGCTGCAGCTTAAACTCTGACTGCACCAGAAACGTGCATTTTCATTCATAATGAGCGCAGCTTACACATTTACAGGAAAAGCTTCTGAGAAAACATTAACAAATAACAAAACCCACTGGATGTAAATCACACGCGCTTCAAAATGAAAATGAACGAAGTTAATGAGATATTAACATCCGGCCGGAAGTATATTTTTCTCGCGCACTTACGTTTCGCGTCTTCCGCATCCGCATCCATAGGGCTGTCTGACGATGGACAACGTGCTCGGAAGCAGCGTAAACGTGACGCTTTCAAAGGTCGACTGCGCTTACTGTGACAGGCCGAGATCGCTCAGAGTTTCATGGCATACTGAGCGATGGTTCCGCACAGCGCTCCACGCAGCCTCCGGCAGCAACGCTTCTATTCGCCGCGAGCTCGACATGTAGGTGGCGACAGCGTCGCGCTGCTAGTGTGGATGCTCCGCTGAGCGGCCCGTAAGAATGCACACTGTGGGCGCGCTTCGTGCCTTTTTCCCGCCGTATGTGCGCACGAAAGGTGCAAACAAGAGTGGTATGCTGTAGTTCGGTTCCTCAACGTTCAATGTATAGCATGGCAGCGGCAGTCAGTTTTCATTACTACGCCAAAAAAAAGCGACGACTCATCGGGAATCTCAAAATGGCCGTAATTGTGGCAATGAACTTGTGCGCTGTAGCTCGTAGCAAGCTCGATCTTTCCAGACTATGGCTTTGAGCCTTCAATAAAAGCATAAATAGAAACAAATCAGGAAGCCTCGATCTCTGAAATTCAGTTTACAACGGCAATCTCAATCGCTTTCACTGGTAGCATGACGCATTCTTGCATTTGTGGGATGCCCTGAAATGGTAACACTGCTTAACTGCCCCGAAATTCTTTCTAAGATCTTACGATATTTTTTGTGTGTTCAAAAGGCAACATAAAATTACTGAATTTTGATCAGCGGAAAGATATAAATGTAACCGCTCTAACGGGTCTTTTAAATGAAATTTTATCGACTCTGAAGGAAGGTTTGATGAATAACGGTTTCGGATCACTTATTTACGGCTTTCGTCACAAGTGAACTTGCGAATTGAATTGCCAATGCACGCAGTACAATCAACATCTCATGTTTAGCTAGGTTTCCGCAAAGTGTTAAGCAGGTTTACAGTGTGCAAACCAAACTTCTGGGACCTCACAGTGAGCAGAATTTTTCTGTTACGGCTGCTCTGTTGACCATTTGCTTTCCTTTTAAAATCTAACAGGTGCCTGCAACAGCGAGATGTATTTGCATTCTTGCGTATAAGGTCGCTTACGAACCCTAAAGATGGCAATAAATGAAGTTGCGCTGTTGCAGATGTAGTAAAACATTTCCTTTTTATTTCTCGTTGCGAATCAGCGCAACGGGTTCCCGGTAACTACTTTGTTTTGTAAACTGAATATCGCATTTGTCTTGGCATTTAATTCTTGAGGATTGGTTAAAAAATGAAATTCTGTGCATTTAGTTTTTTTTTCAGGAAGGGGGGGGGGGTCTTTCCAACGTTGCAAGAGCAGCGAGAAGAGAACGCATGTAACGCGAAAATCCAAACTATGGTTATCAGTATTACTTACAATCGAAACTACACTAGGCGTCGTGTTCTGTAGCGGTGAAAAAGCAGTACGTATTTTCAAAACTGATTAACCCCCCTTTGGTCCGGGATTGTCCAGGAATTGTGGCTCGCCTTTTTCAAAATTGTATTGAAAGCAAGCATTCTGGGATAAAAAAAAAAAAAGCGAGTCATGGCACACACCCCTCACACACGTGGGCAACAACGTGCATTATATTACGCGTTTTCTCCTCTTTCTTTAAACTTAGGTCCACCTTAAGAGGTTAAGACGTGACCATATTAGGCATTTGGTTATGCTGAGTGAGACACGTTTCTGGACAAGGTGATTCATGTCGGATTTGAAAATGATATATATGAAAATGACACAAGAAATGCCACATGACAGACGCAAACTCACAACTGCTTAATTTTACCGAAAAATCCCCCCTAAATACTCTTGCGCATCCATAGAAAGGTATTTTAAATAATACGTAAAATTAGCAACTTGATACAGTTGAAAAATGTTTATTCTTCCTCCTCAGTATACAACGACTGCCCAAAAATGGTTTTTATTTTAGAAAAGGTACGGGAAGGACACGATCACACAGGCGCTTGCGGGTGTAAAATACGTGTCCGGTAATGTATGGGCGATAGCGCACGGGTCGTGTGCAGTGTAAATGTTTTTGTTTGTTTCTTCTTTCTATAAGGACACAGCGCAATTTTACAAGGGTGTGGAATTTGCACGCGTATGCACACGTCTTGTCGCTTCTTACCCGTTTCGCGTACTAAACTTTTATCCTTTAAATAATCACTACGCCGCCTTCAAAAAGCACCCTTCGACGTTCCCGAAACGGCAGACGACTGCACTCAACAATAAGAAAAGTGCAATGTATGGAAACAATGTTTATAACACGTTTCACACTCAAGCGGTGACCAGGGCGAAGATGTTTCGTGGAATTAAACCAGCGCATTAATCCGCCACGGCCGCTGATTATTGCGTTTCTAGAGGAAATGCGCAAGCAGAGGTAACTATGTCATTGCTTACTGCCAAACGAGCACACATATTGATTGTTTTGTCGTGTGCAGCACGCGTCTTGCGCCGCACGCAACGTGAAAAAGCAGACGACGCGAGAGCGCCATCCACACTAGGAGCGGTTCGTCCCGCCGCCGCCAGGGGCCGACTCTGTTCGCGCTCGGGGCGAATATCCGCCGCTTCTAAATTAGTCTGCTGCTGCAGCTCGTGCACAGTACGTGTGCTCCCCCTGGTGCAGTAAGCGGGCAGCTGCAAAATAAACTTTCGCTATGCTCTTCGAAGTTGTTGGTTCCGGCGCACGCTTTGAACTGGCGGAAGGATTGTGCGAACTCCATCACGCGGAAAGCTTGGTTTTTTGCGTTCGGCGCTTACGAGCGCCGGTTGCTTATCGGCCCACAGGAATGTTTGAAGGAACGGTGCCACTGGGTATTTTGAAATTTATACGTTCGGTGCAGGGGTAGTAAATAGACAAACTTTTCATGGGTATCATTCAGTCACGAGTGAGAGCTCCTGCTTACGTTTCAAGGAATGCGCTTTCACAGCCTCCGCGTGGCCCTGCGGGTTTCTTTCTTTCTTTCTTTCTTTCTTTCTTTCTTTCTTTCTTTCTTTCGTTTGTTTTCTTTTTCATTCTTTTCTTTTATGAAAAATTCTATAAATGCTAAATGCTTAGCGGAAATCCGAATGAAACAGAATGAAGCTAGATAAACGTTGTCCCGTCGAGGCGTGTGGATGAAGATGAGACTTGTTCATATTGAGTGTACCTGCAGCAACTGTGACGCAAGTGTTATAGAACCAAGCTTAACAAAGTTGACACCCGGGGATTATAACCACCGGATCTCCGAGCTGCGCAATCTAAAAGAGGTCAATACCTTTACCGTTTAACTTTCCGCCGCAAACTCTCAAAGAACATATCTCTGTGTTAATGAAGCAGGTTTTGGTTGATGAGTATACAGGAGAGTAGGGAGCGATAAAATTGGAAATATTTCAGAAATACAGCTGTATGGGGCAGTGCTCTTACAAACAGTGCGTTTGTTTGGGAGGTATAGCGCTCATTACTAACCATAGACCGCCAACTGTATGATTCCACAATACGTAGCCTTTTTTTTTTATTCTTCTGACCGTGAGCCTTAAATCCAAAGAAAATTGTGTGGAGCAAGATGAATGTTGAGGATGTCGTTCTAGGTAAACGTATTACTGCTTTTCGTACTTTTTTGAAGCAGTTATCTCGAAGTTGATGTACAGCAGTATTGCCGGCTGGGATCCCCCATTTCTTTTTATAAACAAGGCAAAAAGCCCCTATTTTATCTCCAAGTATTCTTCCACATGATTGTGCAATTTATTTGAAAAGTTAAAACGAATCTGACATTCTATGCAGCAATCTAGGTTGAGCTATACTTCTCAGCTGTGGAATACACGAAACATCAAACTAAATTTTAACAGAGGGGGAAATCTGCGTGTCTGTCGCACTATCTTTCCAGATGCTATCGTACATCAAGGCTTAGGGGGACACCCGTCTCGTTTGGAATTATTATCGAAGAAAAAAAGAAGGGCGTAGTGTTGTGCGACTTTTTGTGCTATTTTAGTTTTGAAATAGCTAATTCCGCATTAAAAAACAGCTTATTTTCGTGCATGTCGTTTTCTCATGACAATCTTCCATTGCCCATCCAGCACATCAGTGCCCAAGGCGAGCCAATCTATGCCTTAGAAATTTGAGTTTAATTGCCTTTTTTGAAGGTGAAATCCCATCAATTATCAAATACGTCTTGACTGCCACACATGCATGTTTGCGTCTCTTTCGTCGCTTTAATTTGTTCGTCCTTTAATGCGAATTACGACGATAAGCAGACTGGCCGCAATTCACGCAGCAGCTTCCCACATCCAGAGGCCTCCTCCGCGTGCACCTGTACTACTCACGTGCCATCGCGTTCACCTGTCACGTGTCACGCGTCAGCCTAATTCCTGTTCCATTCTGGCACGGCACCGGGTTACCGCAGTGCTAGCGCACCGGGCTCCTACACCGGAAACTAGGGTTAAAATCCCGCACGATCCGAAATGTGTTTATTTATTTATGTTGTTTTTAAAGCGGTGGCCATTTTCATATAGGCGCGTCCGATTTGAAGTTAATCGCGCGAGCGTCGACCGACCACGACGGTAACGCCCCCGCGCAACTTGTTTTACTGCGTCCGGTTCCTAGTTTACGCATTATTGTCTCCCTCAGTCGCTGTTTATTCAAGCAGCCATCACTCTCGCTGCAAAACAAGCAGCGCCTTCGTATTTTTTATCGCTCACACAGGGACGACCTTCCACTATCGATAGCGTCCCACGTCCCCCTCTTGTAAGAGTATGGGTACTGGGACGGCGTCCCACTACCTATTGTGGAATGACGTCCCACAATGGGTGCTATTGCTGCTCACGATAACTGAGAAGAAAGCACGTACTTGATTACAACATCACAAAATCACCACGAAGCGTAAAAGGGTGGTTTACTAGCCGCGAGGGTAATGATCGCTTGAAGAAACAGCGACCGAAGTAGAGGAGAATGCATAAACTAGTTCCCAGGCACGCCAAAAATTTCGGGCGGGGGCGTTATCGTCTTTATCGGTCGAAGTTTGCGCGATTACCTTCAAATCGCACAAGACTGTACCACCCGTGTTGACGGACGAGGACGGCGGTAACTTTTCAAGCTTGACTAGGCACCTAACGCCTTCGCCCTAATAAATTGATTGATTGTAGGGCTTAACGCACCGACGCAACGCAGGTGATGAGACGCGCCGTAGTGGAAGGCTTCGGATTAATTTTGACCACTTGGGGATCTTTAACATGCGCCGAAATCTTCGCCCTAATAAAAGGCCAGTCTAATTGGAGTCTTGGACTAGGGATCCACCCATCAGTGATGCCAAAAGTCTTGTTATTCAATAAAAGTTTGTTCCTCCTCCTTCGTTTCCACTTAGCAATAACCGAAGACAAAACCAGCCTTTTGGTACAGCCGCTTTGCACATCACGTGACGTGTCGACCCCAACCAAAAATTTAACCTTTGTATCGCAGCGCACTCCAATTATTTAATGGCTTCTTTTCAACGCGCTACTTCAAAGCTTTCGAGTCGTATATGAAAAGCGTCAGTTGACAGTTCGCAGATGCCGAGATCTTTTCTCGTCCGATTAGGATTTCTTGCTGCGACCTCCATTCAATTGCTTGCTCGTCAACACAGCTACTCCTCATTACAGTGCCGATAGATTCGTTTAAGTACCCAAATAAATAAATTAATCATCAGTTAAGTCATTTGAGGTATGTGGGTCGGATTCGTACAAGTTGGCATACATTTTTTCTGCTATTGACAATATTTCGTCCATATTGTTTGTAAATAAACAATAAAACGCACTGCAAAAAATAAAATGGTGTTGTCTAAAAAATAAAACAGGGCCGCATGGGAAAAACACAGCAAGGCCAATCGCTCAATAAAAAAAAAAAGATGTTAGAAGAAAATTGTGCAGAAATTCAGAGAATTATCTACTAATGTGTAGCATTTTAATACCTGCCACTTGTCTTGAGTGTGCGTTTTTCCAGTCAAAATTTTTGGTTGCTCAAACGCGCCATCTTGGTGCAATTTGTTTAGCGAGAGTTGGAGTAAAACACGAACACCAGTCGTAACACATTACCACGACGCGCCTGAAGTAGAAGCCGATATACTGACAGCAGGCAGGTGCTTCCGAGTGTGTACCACTTCCCAATGAAGTAGCCTAATATGGCGACTCAATCTCCATTTACGCTATTATAACGATTCGAAGTGGAACATTCGTTAAATCTGCATTATTGTAATACGCATTGCCATTTTTCGTTATTTCTTAATAATTTTTCTTATTTTTTCGTTTTTCAAAATTTCGTTCCACCAATTACCTCCATCTATGCTGTTATAACTACAACATTTGGACTTTGGGGACATCTGCATTATTGTGGAAATGCAAAGCTTTGCACGGTTAACCATTTTCCATAATTTTTTTAATATTTTTCTCATTTTTTGGTGTTCCAAAATTTCTTTGTACCAATTATCCTATTTACACTAATATAAAGATCATAGGTGGAACTTCCGCGAAATCTCCATTATTGTTGAAATGCCGGTCGTTTGCTATTTCCCGTATTTTTTTCCTATTTTTGTTATTTATTATTTTTTCAAAACGTTCGTTAGACAAATTACCCCCATTTACGCTATTATAACGACTACAGACGGAACTTTCCTGAATCTACATCATTGCGAAAATGCAGGGCGTTACAGGGTTCACCATTTTCTGGAATTATTTTGTATTTTTCTTAATATTTAGTTTTTCAAAGTTTCGTTCAACCAATTATCTCCATTTACACTATTACAACGATAAAAGGGGAAACTTTCGCGAAATCTGCATTATTGTGGAAATGCCAACCGTTATACGTTTTGCTATTGTCGGTCATTTTTCAATTTTTTTTTTAGTTTCTTAGAATTTCGTCCGACAAATATTTTCTTCGTTTACGTGACTATAAAGATTACATTTCGAACTTTTCTGAAATCTGCATTATTGTGTAAATGCACGGCGTTACACGTTTCGCCGTTTTCCGTAATTTTTTGTATTTTTCTTACTTATTAGTTTTTCGAAATTTCCTGTGACCAGTTATCTCTATTTACGTCATTATAGCGATAAGAAAATTAACTTCAGCGATACATACATTTCTGTAGTAATGCAGGACGTTACATCGCCATGGCTGTGGGGGTACTCGGCAAAGAATTCTACACATTAAAACAGGGCGGGGGTGTGGGGTAGTTCAGATAGCTTCATCGGACGTACGCAAAGCGACAGTCTAGAATCTCTGGATCGAGTTGCGCTCTAACGTTCAGCGTTCACCAAAACAATAGTGACCAGGTCAGAGACAGCCGCCCCTTGGCAAGTGTGGAGTGGAAAGGGTTCGACTTGACCATCGCCGTGCGAAGAAGAATCGCTCCTCCGGATGCAGCCGGGCGGGACCTTGAAAGCTGCGCAACGGCCGTTCACCGGCCATTGTGTCAAGGCAGCCCGGCTGGGGTTTTCCTCGCCGGGCAGCCACAATCACGTGCGGGGGCCTCTCAACTGCGCGGGAACACTGCGGCACGCGCTTTTACGAGAGCACATCCGCCACTCTGCGCACCTCACGTTTTAACCGTGCTACTCCGTGCTACTTCAACGGCCCTAGCCTTTACTCGACGGAGCTATAAAGGGGTGTTGCCGCCCTTGGTGGATACACTGTAAACGCGACAGGGGTTAGTGAACTAGCAGTCACGTTGCCCAACTCAGCGACAGTTAGCGAAAGGGGTTTCCCAGGATCGAGCGTTGAGCTTACTGGGTGAGACACTGCATCCGGCAGATCGGTCTACGAACTGACACATGACAAAGAACATCTTACGCAGACGGAAAAAAACGAAATGAGGTTTCTTATAGCATTTGCGGATGAGTGCTCACGACATGCCGCTAACGCACGTCGTTTAGGTAACAATATTATTAAAAACATAAATGACCCAAACATGGGCTTTTAGGTCTAGGGAACTGCCTGATGCAACAGCATTATCCGATTTCGGGTGGCCCCGTGCACCTTTATTATCCTTCGCCGGGGTTTAAACAGTTCTCCTTGTGTGAGCAGATTGTAGCGTCCATTAGGAGCGCCTGAGCTGTCTAAGCACCTTCCAGACATCCTGGATTCAATCAGAATTATATTGGAGAGTAAAAAAAATATGCGACATGCCAATTTGGAAACATAAATTACCTTTTTCATGTTAGGAACTGGCTTGATTCCTGTGTAGATGTTTTGAAAACGAGTAATTAGGCCCGACGCCTCACCGGAGCAGCCTGCGGAATCTACGAGTAGATTCGACGAAGTCTTGAACGGTTTGTGCCTAGTCTTCTTTCCCTTGACGCTTAGTAGCGGCTACCTTCATGTCGGAAGAATACTTTCTGTCGCAGTGATCTCATAAAACGTGGGTAGAAAGCGGCCTGCGTGAGCGTTTATTGCAATCGTTGTTCTAGTATGGGGCACTGAAAGTCTAGTCAGTGTGACTCTGCTTTCTTAGGCGACACAGTCTGTGAGCCACACATCATGCTCAGGCGTCTACAGGAAGCGGCTCCAGGAGGAAGCCGGTGGTGAAAGTCTGTGGTCGCCCGGAATGGCCCCACCTAAGCGCCTTCCTTTGTCTCGCGCGCGGCCCCTTCCTGCTGGCGCCTTATCACCAACAAGCAAGGGAACACCTCGCTCCGCTTCCTTGACCCGAAAACAAAAATGAAACAAGGGGAAACGGCGCATAACGGCTAAGTTTAAACACGAGTTAAAACGCGAGTGAAAACACGAGTGAGTATTTACCGTGCATTTCTCGAGTATGAGAAGCAATAAATATTGTACGTATCTAAAAGATTTAGCATTTGATTTGTGCAAAATCGCAGCATCCTCTGAGATGAAATGACGAGGTCAAGAATATTAGACATCTTGATTTGTGCAGGCTTTTCTAATGGACATTTTGCAACGGTTTTTTTTTTTTTCGTTCTTGCCCTTTTTGCGCGTGTGCTTGATCGCATGGTTCCGACTATGTTGAAAAAAAAAAGGCAACAATGATACCGCTGTAAGAGGTGCATTTCTGAGGATGCAACTTAGCAAGGTTCTCTAGCAGGCGATTTATGAAGCTCCCACTGAAAGGTACCTCAAAATGGTAAATACAGCAGACTCGTGATGATTCAAACTCGGTTAATCCAAACTTTAGGTTAATTCAAACAAATTTCCAAATTTTATTTGGTTCGCTATATTTTCAATGTATTTTAAAGCCGCTCTATTGAGTCAATTCGGTTAATTCGTACTTTTTG
Organism: Haemaphysalis longicornis; assembly: GCF_048455015.1. NCBI lineage: Eukaryota > Metazoa > Arthropoda > Arachnida > Ixodida > Ixodidae > Haemaphysalis > Haemaphysalis longicornis. Next base: position 28,166,717 of record NW_027526335.1, on the reverse strand, counting down.
CTTGTCGTTGCGTGAAAATATCTGCTGCATTTGCCGCTTCTAGCTGCACATCTGCATCCTGATATATTTAACAGGCAGAAATAAAGCCAATTACCTGCCTACACGTGTCAAAGCTGCCCGGGTCTGCGTTCCGCAGAAATGCTTGCTCACTTTTACAAAGGGTCTGGTTACGTTACACAGCATTTAGTTTTTCCAAATTGATGTGAAACACGCGTCCGAAGCGATATCATTCGAAGGTGGCGCCACTGATTACGGGATGTACTTGAAATGGAGTGACTTCCCCTTGGAAGTCGAGCGCGGTCCGCACATTTCCAAATGGGCATGCCAAGCGACGCATGGGGCCATCTAGGGGCATGTTTGAAGCTGTATGTCCACGTGCATGTGGCCCTCAATTTAATCGCTCAGAACCGCCTGGTCTCGTAGTGTAGTCGTTCCGCTCCTGCGAAGCAAACATCCTAAACGGGTTCAAATCCCGTCACCGCTTTTTTTCTTTAAGCGGGTATGTCATATTTGAATATCAACATTTGTTATCCCACATATAGTACATCTTTATCTTTAAGTTATATGGGCAGATGAGATCAAGAAGTTTGCGGGGATAAATTGGTCACGGTTGGCACAGGACCGAGGTAATTGGAGAATAATGGGAGAGGCCTTTGCCTTGCAGTGGGCGTAGATAGGCTGGTGATGATGATGATGATGATGATGATATAGTACATCTTTATGCATCATAAATGGGATTCCGGGTGTTTCGTTGCCTTTTGGTCAGTGTCAGCTACTGCTTCTTGTACGTTTTTGCGGGTTTTCCTCTTTTAGGTCGGTTTCGGCTATTTCTGTTCAATATATTTCTACACCGTGGTTTTCAACCATTGCAGGTCCGTTTTGGCTGTTATTTATTTCAGTTCGGGTGGTTTTGTATGCTTTAGGTACGTTTATGCTGTGATATAACCCCCATACGCAAGCTCAGGTGACGGCTGGCTGTACTGACTAGGAAACGCATATACGCGTTTGAAAGCAAAGCCGGAGCCATTGACAAACCGGGGACCTCTGGGAGCTCTTCACACGCGTACGTGGCTTGGCGTTAAGCTTCGTCGGGCACTTCCTGTCTGGTATATCGTGATCATCAGACTTGCACAGCCCACATCGAAATTTAGGTGCATTTTTATTTTCAGCATCCGTGTTCGGATTCGCCGAGGTCTGAGCAGGCGGTAGATTTTGGCATGAGGTGCGCATGTGACCTTGTTGCAAGCATTGGTAACAATATACTGGCCTGGTCTTATAATTTGTTTTGTTCATTTGTAATGTGTGCGTCTTTAGAAATACAGAACATGGGTTCTTTTTGTTCGTGTTGCTTTAGAACAGCTTGAAAAAAACTAGTTAAGGCTCGCGTCTGACGAAAATGAGTAGCGTGGCAATGATGCCATCATCGGAAGGCACATGTGTCGCGGCCCTACAGCACAGACCACTTAAAGAAAAGCTACTCATAGTTAACCATCATTCAAATCAGCATCGTTTTCTCCGGAACCGCGCAAACAATTCGCGAATTAAAATAACACAGCTCACCTTTGCTTTTCGCGCTCTCTGCTCGTTCAAAAACTCCGGTCACCTTAGCAACACAGCCCGAAGCCGGAAGTCGTCGTCAGGTCGCAGGGAGGTTGTTGCGACGCGAAAACGTCTTAGCAGAACGCCGCGAGGTGTACCGGTCTTCCAGGCAGATGACCGTTCGTCGAGCGTAGGTCAGCTGTCCAGTTCGCAGGCGACCGCCGAAGTGTCGGGCGACAGCTCGCACTCCTCACAATGGCACCCAGTGGCACTCCTATTTGACGTCAAAGAACCGTACAGACGGAATGATTGAATGAAACAGTTGCTTGTGCGTAGGCGCGCAGGGAAGCGGGGTAACTGCGCCGCGTTGCCTGACACAGAGCAGGGAAAACCATCGACTCCCGCCGGGGGTGTCGTCTGCTAACGTCCGGCCAAGAAACGACGCAGCAACGCCGTCGCACCGTTTGTATTTTAGATCGGGCTGGCTCCTCGCTTCCTTCGGAGAGGCTTCGCGATGGGAGAGAACGTCCGGATCCGGTCCGACGTCTTGCCCTTTCGCTTTCGACACCCTCTCTCCCCTCTAACGCTGTTTTTCTACCGCGGTTCTCGTTTTCGCTAATTTGTAGCCTTCTCTCCCGCCGACCGACCTTGTATGCAACGCGGCGTACAGCCCCGCCATAGCGGGGTCTGTACTTCTATGAATTCTTCGCAGCTCACCATCGAACAAACGCCGGGTCTTTATTACGCCCGTATTCCGACTTGTTGGCCCCTTCTGGGGCAATGCGCCTCGCAAGAGGAAACGGCAGCAATGAACGGGCCGGTGTGAGGGAACAGTGAGCTCGTTTTATCGCTGGATGCCCATTTGGAAATGTGCGGACCGCGCTCGACTTCCAAGGGGAAGTCACGCCATTTCAAGTACATCCCGTAATCAGTGGCGCCACCTTCGAATGATATCGCTTCGGACGCGTGTTTCACATCAATTTGGAAAAACTAAATGCTGTGTAACGTAACCAGACCCTTTGTAAAAGTGAGCAAGCATTTCTGCGGAACGCAGACCCGGGCAGCATGCAGAGGCGACGATGTTTTCAAGAGGTAAGGGAAGTGGCGGTTGTAAAACTCAAAGCATTAGTGCAGTTGTTCTCAAGTGGCGGTCCGTGAACCGCAGGGGTTCTGCAAAGTCATCTTCAAAACTCTCCCTCTTACTATCATTTTCTCCTTTTTGCCAAACATTGCTGGCTATGAAGAAACGTGGATTCCCTGCAAGACATGTGCAGTTATGAGCAACATTAAAGGGAACACCAGAACGCGTGGCAAACAAAAAATTGGCCGCGTATCTGCTCCTTTCGTTGCAAATGCCGTCAAAAGACGATAGCCTTTATCGGCTTTTGCAAAGTAAATTCCTCCCTTCGCTTTCCCGCTCACCTCGCATGTTGTTCCTCTTGCGTCGCGCTCCTCCCAAGGTAAAGACGCCAAAGGTTTGCTTAAATCATTTTAAATTTCCCGCGTTCCACTGCTCCAAACCGGGTATCTCGATGCGAACGCTGCCGTACGGCGAAGACGCGCGTTCTTCGAGGCGCCCTTCTTCAACGTTTATAGAACCGCGTTTCCCTACTCCGCGTGCGTTGCAAGCAGAACGTGGAACCTAGCTAGTGGAACCTTGCGTAACTGTTGCCGGTTGATTTCTTAAAATGGAGCCAGAAGCTATAGTGGCGCGGGCGACATCAGGCGACAACGGAGTGAATTCTTTTTCTGCAGTTGATGAAGTATTTAATTTCGCAAAAGTCAAGCATGTTTGATTTTTTTTTATAAAGGAACACTGCAAATATCACTTCTGTATTGATTTGTTGTCTTATATTTGCGTAATGTCTTGTTCTTCTTCAACAATGTTGACAAGTATGAACATTACACCGGACATAGACGGGTAGATTTAGCTGTGACTACATAAGACTATTCCGCAGGCATTGTTTTGCTTTGGCCGGGTGGCTGAATCGAGTCACAGACAGACAGACGGACAGACAGACAGACATACAGACAGACCAAACTTTCTGGGTTTAAGTAGCCCAAGAAAGACTATCGTCTTCAAAACAAACTCGGAGCAGTACGCGGATGGGCCCTGTGAAAAATTGGGCCCATCTCCCCGCGAGGGGGACTCCAGTAAATGCGTCGCATAGGGGGTGGGTGTATTGCGTTAACGTTTAGTGTTTGGGGAGTTGGTGGTAGTGAATGCGCTGTATCAGCAGCTTCTTGACGTAGTTTGAATGAGTCAAGGATATAAGGCGCGTTCGTAGCCTCCCATTCTGTGTCGGCTTTGTGGCGCAGTGGGTAGAGCACCATGTACATTGCGTTCCGCCCGCAGGGTCGAGGGATCGAAACCAGGCGCCGGATAGTATTTTTTTATATAGTGTAGGGGGAGGGGTGCGGACTACGACTACGGACGTCAACGCGGGTGACATCGTGAGTTACTGAAATGCTCTACAAAGGGGAAGGGACGCACTCTTACACTAATTCTTGGCATTCCCACCACTCTGGCATTTCTACAAAGCAGCAGCCCAAGTCATTTCGTCGATAATATGGTATCGTCCGACGGCCGATAAGACGGTAATCGTCGCAGTGACTTACAGCGATTCATTTCCTTTTCTTTCGTTCATTCTCTTTCTTTCTTCGCACAACCGCTTGATAGTGCTCTTGGACCAAGTTTGGCCTATATTTCAAACCGATTGATTCTTTATTTCAATCAACACACCCTGTTGTCAGTGACACCTCGAACAGCGGTTGCGTTCGAAACAATGACCGCAAACGAATAGAATAAAGAAGAGTGAAAATAATCATTGATAAACCGTCTCTGGTGCGACTATGTTGCACCAAGTTCGTTCTTAAAAAATCACGTAGCACCCTGCAGTGGCCCACGCAGAGCAGTCAACTGTGATTTTGGAGCCTGAAGATTCCTCGAGTGCCTCTTAAACAAGCGGGAGGATAGAACAGAAATGTGTAAAAGAGGTTATATGCAGCGCAGTATTGCTCTCGTGACAGGCCGTCCATTGAAAACGGTCAACCGGATTATCCAGGCTTCCCAATACGAAGGGGCCCTCTACTCGACTACAAACTCCCAGGACAATGGGAATTTGGAGGAAGTCTTTTCTGATTGGCTTTTCAGTTTTATTCACGTGCTTCCGGTTGACAAAGCTGTTGTGTGTGGTGTCGTCATTTTGACGTTTCATGACGTTTACTGTCAACAGTTCTAAAGTTTGCCCTCTTTCTCTTTACTGAAAGCGCGTAATTACAGATGAAATACAGCTCAGGGGATACCAAACATACACTGAAGATTCCAAGGCAAGGACGGCTATCCTCATCCAGGCAAACCAAACGGCCCAAACACATTCTCTTCCGACCTCATTGGATTATACACTTGTCGAACTCATCCCACCCAGGAAGACTCGAGGAAGCCTCTTCATCCTCAACATATACAGTCCTCCATCTGCACCACTCGGTGAGATCGACTTCCTCTTCAAAACAGTAAAGCAACGTACAAAAGGCCATGCCCTTGTAATAGTAGGAGACTTTGGCCTCCTGAATGATGGCTTCAATAGGAGGAAGAGGTACAGCTTGCTCCAGTTTACCAATAGTCCGTGAACACACTCGTATTGGGTGTCACATCAAGGATTCTCCTGAAGCCCTGAACTCGGGTAAAGGAGGAATGTTTTTTTTTTCTTTATTGGCTGGCGTGGCACGACTCTAAACAGCGAGGATGTCGAAAGAGAGTTTGAGACAACGCGCGAAGAGCTCACATTGTTGAGGCGTCGGAGTTTTTTTTCGTCCCGCTACGTTCACATCCACTCAAAACAAACAGTACAGCGTCACAAAAAATTCCGCCCTTCAGGGGAGAATGGGGGCCTCTTTTTGTTGGCCGGCTCCCGAGCAAAGTGCCCCCCGCCCCCTCTCCCCTCGTGCCCTCTCCTAGCCGGTGCCAGCTCCGAAAAGCCCCCAGGCTGCACGCATTTGCCTTGACAACGAAAGACAAATAACAGAGACTCGTTCTTACTGCCCCGTTCTCACAGACGGGAAAACGCAGCCGGGTAGGAGACATCGGCTCTGTCATCGGCCCTGACCGCTCGCTGCAAAACAGACACCTTTATGAGGGACGAAGCGCACCGCGAATACGATATACCAACAACAGCTCTGATGGCAGCCATGTACCCAGGCCAGCCGACTCCCAGAGCCTGGACTTTCAGTGAGTCGATAAAAGTGACTGCAGAAAAATTTGGAGAAATTTGGGCCAATAAAAACAGCTTCGTACTCCAAATCTAGCTTGCAGGCACAGCGCGGGCCTTTTCCTCTACGCTATGAAATAGCAGTTCATTCAATTAAAAGTGGTCTAGCACGGGTTATTTGAGTGGGTCTACCCCCGAGCGAACTGGCGAACCTGCACAAACCCTATTGCGATCACCACGAACTGGCCCATGAATTGCAGGTTCCAAGAACTGGCCAAGAATAAGCATTTGCTTATTTTCTCTTACCCTCCCTCCCCATTCGTTTCAAACGTCGTGACCAGTGGTCATCTTTTTTATAATAAAGGTTCTTTCTCTCTCTCTGTCTACGCTTCCTAGATACGGAACTTCGAATTTCAGTGCCTCATGTTCGCCTTGGGAGTCGGTCCTGTCAAAATGGTGCACTGAGGAAACACGGCGTCGACATCCTTTAGCATTTCAGGAACGTGCGGCTGGCTCTACCAGCAATCAGATTGATGCAAGCGGTAACACATTCATGGTTCGTACGAAGAACGTTTCGCCCACCGAACAAATATTTTCGCTATATGGTTTGGGAGCCAGCGCCTCATTGATGCGCCAGATGTGGCATTCTATTAAGTACGTATTCTCATGGACTGCTAATATCAGCGACAAAAGACATCTCCGTGTGTCCTTTTGGTTGTGACTTTGCAGCCATCCAACAAGATCCTATCATGCGGCTCGGCTCTATGCTGCGCCAGCCGCGGCGGGCCGTGGCTTGTGGCGATGGAGGAAGCGAGAAGGGCTTTTTTCGCTGGTTAGTTTTATCGTCCAGTGACAAACATGCAAATCTGAGCATGCAGGCAAGCTTTTTGACCCGATGATTGATTTCTGCAGCCACCGCAACCTAAGTAAACCAAGGGGTTGGACTCACCGGGGGCCAGAGTCGCAATCCGAGATGCCGCTGTTCGCTCCTGTTTCCTTGCCCACGGCCAGCGGCAGCCGCTCTCGCCCTTGCCCCACATTCCAAGGCAGGAGACCGCCGGACACGTCCTTTCACCTCGCTTCCCGAACGCCGACCTCCCATCGCATCCCGCGTGTGCGCTCGCCAGCTGGACGCAAGGGCGAGGAGGCGGGGTACCTTCTCCGACATCCAGTCAAGCAAGTTTCCGTGGGGCGCAGTAGCCGAACGCGAGATAGTAAGAGTAAACGTCGCGTCCCCACATCAAATAATATATGTGTGCGTGCGCACGCGCGCGCGCGTGTGTGTATATATACAATATACTCATACATTAATACATGCATACGTACATACATACATACACATATACATACGTGCATAAATACATACATACATACATACATACATACATACATACATACATACATACATACATACATACATACATACATACATACATACGTACATACATACATACCTGCATAAATACATGCATACGTACCTGCATAAATACATGCATACGCACATACATACATACATACATACATACATACATACATACATGCATGCATGCATGCATGCATGCGTACATACATACATACATACATACATACATACATACATACATACATACATACATACATACATACATACATACATACATACATACATACATACATACATACATACATACATACATACATATATACATACTGTGGGAACCCGGCAATAGTGGCGGCGGACAATCCCACGGTATGGACATGTGGCGGGTGAGGATGAAGATGTGGCTCGAGATGAGCGAGGTTAGAACATGGCGGACTCGGCTGGGCGAGGTGTGCGCATCCGGATCGGCAGAGCAGTGGACCTTAGCAGAGAGGGACTCCCAGTAATGGTGTGATTGAGGGGGCTCAGTGTCTTTCTGGGGAACAGCGGCCGGGTGCAAGCACCCCGGTACCACAATACATACATACTATCATTATAACGGTATAGCTATATATAGCTTACTAGGCTGCGTGCTAGATTTCTGGCTTTCTTTTGTGTATAATTCAAAGATCGAACAATCTCCTCGTCGGTAATTATATGAAGGCATTTGCTGAACGGTTGCGTTGGCTCTGGTAGCTTTGGTAACAAAGGTAGCACAAGTCAGCTTTTCTTAGCTGTCTCCAGACACTCTTTTCATGAGCCGGAAAAAAAAGGAGGTGCCCTGCACCCCCAGTTGTCGGAGCGGCTCTGGCTAAAATACCCAAGCGGAGGACACAGTTACATTAACATAAATACCCCTGACGGTACTTCGGGAATAAAAGAAAAAATGAAATTACGCCCATCTTCCCGCGAGGGAACCCTGGTGTGATGCGACGCATCGGGGGGTTCAACTAAGTAGTCATAGCAAGGTCACGTCAGTGCGAGAGCGAGCGCTTGACTGAACCACCGCGGCGCGATACCCGCTTTATATTCACAGCGATTGAAGGAGAGGAGGCAACGGAGGAGTGTCGCGCATGCGCGCACTTGCGCGCACCGGAGCAGCAGTTAACGCAGCGAAGCGCGCGCCAAACAAGCGCGCCAGCTGTGGTATGCTAATGAGCCGGAGGGAGAGTGTTGCACACAGCTGTGGGAGAGAAGAACGGAGGAGGGATGCGGACGGACGCCGCGACGACGACGCAGGAGGGACAAGCCCGAGAGCAAGAGATTAAAAAGGTAACGATGGGCACACCTAAAAAGGTAACGATGGGCACATCTAAAAAGGTAACGATGGGCACACACGGAAACCTTTTTATGCAAGAAATCAAATTCCTGAACGGAAATAAGCGACCATGAAGACAGTACACAAGTTTGGTTTATTCAAAAGGTTGCTTTGTCCGAATACCAATTATGCCAATTTTAATGCACGCTTCAATTGGGCTAGATAATTAGTAAAACAGGCGCAGTAGTGGCGACTTACTGCCATGTTCCCGCCCAGACCTTATGGCATCACATGGACTAGTGATGCCACCACAGCCAGCGCGTCGGCTTCGTCACGGGAGCCCCGACGTCGGCAGTTTGGGGCAAGTAGCAGATGATGTCATGTCATCCGCTCTGGGCTTTCTCGTACGGGCGAAGATTAAAATGGATTTTAAATATGTTTCGCTGAACGGTTGCTGTTAAAACTTGCTGGGAGATCATCATCATCATCATCATCATCACCAGCCTATCTACGCCCACTGCAGGGCAAAGGCCTCTCCCATTATTCTCTCCCATTTTTATCAGATATCTCCTGATAAAAATGAAGCGTTTTACATAGTTATCTCAACTTTGAAATTTCGTGTCAGTACTCCTTTAAGCGAGCCTGAATCGTCCGCCGCCGTAGTCCGCATGGCAACAGCTGCGGGTGCGCGCGCTCCTCGTCTTCCTTAGCAACGGGGGGAGATGGGCGCGCGCTGCCTGGCCGCTGACATGGCACATACCCACGTGGGGGATTGGCCGGGAATCGGGCGTGAGAAGGGCTAATGCACCCGCTTAAAGGAGTACTGACACGAAATTTCAAAGCTGAGATCCGTTCTAGCAATCAAGTACAACGACAACACAAATAGGTGTCTGTGAACAAATGCATCTTTCTTTCTTTGTAGTTGTGTGTGTGTGTGTGATCTCTCTTTCGCGAACATTACCGAACCGCGCAAATTCAAATCGTGCATTCGCACTTTCACATTCTTCCCCTCGGGGAAATGCGGAGAATTTTTTTAACGTGAGCCGAAATCTCGACACTCGGGGGTTCTCGCTTTTACCCTCCATCTGAACAGCAGCCGCCGCGGCATAGATCGAACCCTCGACCTAGGGCTCAGCAGAGCAACGCCTCAGCCTTTGAGCCACCGCGGCGGGTAAAAAAGCAAATCGATATAACAGTGTGTCTGTGAGACAGCACGGAATATTCAAGGAAAGCAACAATCCAGGTTTGCCCCCTTTCAGTGGCATGCTAGTTTTAGGCATATGTATGGGTACCCGCCGCGGCAGCTCAGTGGCTGAGGTGTTGTGCTGCTGAGCTCAAGGATGTGAGTTCGATTCCCGGCCGCGGCGGCCGCTTTTCTGACGGAAGCGAAAGGCTAGAACGCCCATGTGTTCGAGATTGCGGCGCACGTAAAAGATCCCCAGGTGGTCAAAATTAAACTGTAGTCTTCCACTACGGCACGCCTCCCCGCCTGTGTAGCGACGGCGCGTTATAACTCATAATCAATTATTTGTACGGGTGACATTATTAAGCGGAAATCGATTTCCTATTTCTACGGGGCTTAGGCACATTAAGAAACCCGTAAAGACACGTTAATTATCCTCAAATAATACATCACCCAATTGGGAGTTGCTTATGCAAAAATTCATTTTTAGACATTTGTGCAGTGGTGGACACGGAGCTACCCAGTGTCACATAATAAGTTTGTTTAGTACCTGCAGTGCTATTTAGTTTGTGTATTCCGTAATAAGGATTACCGCTCGTAACGACGCTATATGACATTTGGTTCCTCTTCAGTCACTCTGGCTTTCTCAATATGCCCGCAGCTGAACGAAGAACGACCTCGATACATAACCTGATAGGTCCTTATTGCCTCTAATTATGGAAGTAAGAAGAATGGCGCTTGGAATGTGACTTGCGCAGCCTTTGCTTCAATTTCACTGGCTGCCGTTTTTTTTTTTCCAGATGCCTCTCATTTTCACCTCACAACTTCTCTCTGCCCTCCCATCACCTCATCACCGGCACCCTGGCCATCCTTCCTGTCCCACCTGTTCTTCCTACCCATCCATCCCTCATTCTTATTGGGACTGCACCCCGCCATCTCTTGCCCCATCCCTCGCCTCCATCACCTCCTGGGAGCCCTTACTGTCTCCCCCGCCGACAGTAAACATCCAGGCGGCCCAGGAAGCTCTCTACAAACACGTCCACAGGATCCGCACGGGCATTCTGGAGTACTGCGTGGATCCGGTGAATTGAACTTTCAAATTAGGACCTGGGCTTAGGTTTTGCGGAAAATAAAGTTTGTTCTCTCTCTCTCTCTCTCTCTCTCTCTCTCTCTCTCTCTCTCTCTCTCTCTCTCTCTCTCTCTCTCTCTCTCTCTCTCTCTCTCTCTCTCTCTCTCTCTCTCTCTCTCTCTCTCTCTCTCTCTCTCTGTCTCTCTCTCTCTCTCCAAATCACCCACCACGCCTGGAACGTAAGGAAGGGCAGCGCTTGCTTGTGCGCTGTGTGAGTGGAATTACGGCACTTCGCAGGTGTTACGTAAGGAGCGGCTGGATCCGAAGGCCACGGCTGCCCCTTTAATCGGCGATACCGACGCTCGCAGCACGTGTATACAGGGACGCAGCCCGCCGAAGTCGCCGGTTTCCCAGTCGCGAAGAGAGCGTATTTTTCTGCGCTAAGGCCAACACACGCGCCCAGGCTTTTCTTTTTTTTTTTTTCTTGCGTGACCTCGAATTTTTATTGGGGGGTCGTCTTGCTGTTTTCTGGTGTTATAACGGGCTGTGCTATCTACTCAATCGGAAAAGTGGCTACCCCTGGTGGGTGGCGTGCAGTTTTGTCATTAGCAGAGCTCCGATCAAAAATTCGCCGGCAAATCCTCCTTGTACACGCTACTCTTTCAGCCTGCGAACCGGCTGTACCCACGATATGATCAGGAAGCCGAAGGAAACGAACCGTATAAGAACACACTGGAAGGCGTTCATCCGACAATTTTCGCATTCTTGTTTTACAGCGACGCTGTTAGTGGCTTGTGTTCCGCAGATTGTTCGTCCGTGATCACACCTGGGGCGGCAAAAACGCTTTACCGCAAAGCCTACATGACATGCTCAACAGAAAACGGCTTTAAGTGTTGTCATATCGAAATTTTCCCGGCAAAAATTATGACAATTGGTCTATTTTTTTTTTAATGCGATAGATTTCCCTACGGCATAACAGGGAGGTTTATAGGTACAACATTGCACCAGTTGCACGCTAAGATGGTTCCATCATTAAGCAGAGTTTTTTCGTTCACCTTCAATAAGTTCTCAGTGACGTCGTAAACGCTACGGAATTCCCGTCTGCTGTCAATACGTGGGCTTCTACGGGACGGGGAAGTCCCATGTTTGACTGCTATGTTAAAACTCTAAGCCTTCAAAGTTTTATCATGTATAATCAAGAAGCCACAGTGGCTACCAATTGCTAGGTCTGGCGATTTGTCGCCAAATTGGCGACTTTTCGAGACTCGTGGCGACGGAAATTTCAGTGCGGCGACTTGGCTATTTTGTGGCTCCTTTTAGCATGAGTGAGTTTATTTCCGGGCCCTTCCGACGCCCCACTTTCCACAAAAAGATGCTTGTATGACATTTCAGTAGATTTCAGTCGTCGAGACAAACTCAACAAACAGAACAAAACAAAATTTCAGGCAGATTACGGTGATGTGGTAAAAGGGTAATGATGATGATAATTGTCGGTTTTGGGGCGCAAAGCCAGCGAGGGGCTGTTCTGTTGTTTTGAGGGACTGTTCGAGTCTGTAAAGATTATGAAGTGTTGTGTTTTGATTTGTATGATGTGCTGTACTGCAAATAAAATGTCATACGCTTATGATGTCAGTATACTACTGTTTATGTTTAATGTCTTTGTGCTGGAAAACTGGAGACCATGTGCCGCACTAGACACAGCAGAAGAAGACTAGGATGCATCAGTGTAAAAGGCGGTATACGGTTATGTGTCTTTTAGTAGTAAAAAATGTTGCGTTATTATCTCTCTCGGCGCGTTTTGCATGTCAATAGACCTAAAAGACAAGTCGCAAGAATTTGCTGACTTGTCCCGAGGCAGGATGGAGCCCGCAATAGAGGACTTCATGCTCTCCTCAAGTGAAATCCCTAGCTCCTCCTCATGGGCTCACACTCTCAAGGAGAATGGAGCAGGTGAGCATGGACGTGCTGCGTACAAATAAGCGGATGAAATGTCGTTAGGGATATTACAAGGGTGAACTATTATGGAGGTCACCTTAATTGCATAGAGCAGTGATATGAAAGTGCGCTTGTGTTCAAGGCTCCACTTCTGGCGCTCTGCACGTAGACTTTCAACGGGGCTCGTCCAGAAAGCTCCGGATGCACGACGTAGCCCCAAGTGCAGCACTGGGTCCAACATATTTAATGCGGTTTTACAAGCGGTTCCATAGACGACACTCCCACAATCCAACCATGAACCAACAAGACGTAAAAAACACGGACTAGTATTTGTTTGTCTGCTCAGCATGAGCAATGTGCGAGGACCTTCAGGATATTCATTGTTTTTAAGCAATTATGTTTCAGGTGTTTTATGTGTGGAATGAACGAGTTTTCCATCAAGTACTACCCCTAAAAATGTGTGTTCCTTCTAGAGAGGAATAAAAACACTTTTAAGCTTAATATCAGGTTCCCGATGGGTCCCACGCCTACTTGAAAATACAATGCAAGTACGCTTTCCTGGATTAAGCTTAAAACCATTCTTGCCGGTCCAGTCAGCCGGTTTGTTGACACCAAGCTGGACTTGGCGCTCGCATTTGGACAGATTAGAGGATTTAAAGGACATTTGAACATCGTCAACCTACACAGAATAAGAGACTGTTGGCGGTAATGTATTTCCCATTGAGTTCATTTCTGTTACAAACAGTGTACAACTTAAAACTCTCCCTTGAGGCCCCCTGTTTTCCTCGACATGAACTCGTGTAAGTGTAGTGCCCTCTCCCACACGAAAGGTGCTTTCTGATATGTTGCATGCAAGCGTATTCAACATGTCTGACAAACGAAAAGACTTGAGCGGGAATGACCTGCTAACATTCCGATGGGACTTGCTTCTTCATGACCTACAGACTTAAAGCCGTCGTGTACCAATACGAAAACCTTTACAAATACATACCAATGTTAACAAACGCCCAGTTTGCTTATTCTAGAAATATGTAACTTTTGTATTGAAATAAAAAAAAATAAAACTGTCGCTTGCTAGACAGCCAGCGCCATCCATTACGGACAAGATAAGCCTACATGTGTTTCTTCTTTATTTTTTGTTTCGGTAAAGAAGGTAACTAGACCGTTAGGGGAATTTTCATGTATCTATAAAACTTCTTGTATCAGTGCGCGATGCTTTTTAAGCCCATCGGTCATGAATTAGTGAGACCCATAGAAATTTGGTCAGGTGTGTCCCCCTAAGAATACCGCAGCTCCATGTTGTATGATAAGCCTTCTGAATGTCAAGAAATGCCGCAATACAATATTGTTTATGAATGAATGCATTTTTGATATAAAATTCTAAGGCAACAAGCTGTTCGTTTGTAGATCGACCCGCCATGAAGTCTGCCTGCCAGCTCTCCAAAAGACCACTCCTCGAGGAGCCTGCACAGGCAGCTTAACCGGGCGATGGGACGATAACTTGCAGGGGAAGACGGGTCATTCCTCCCTGTGAGAAAATCCACTACGATGGCCTCCCTGCAAGACCTTGGTAGGTGCCCCGAAAGCCATATTATATTGCATAGGTGTAGCGGTGTTTCCAGAGTGTCAGTGTGGATGTGCTATATCATAGTGTATGTAATGTTGTCTGCGACCGGAGCTGAAGGCTTTCAAGTGCTAAGAGCAGTCCTCAGCTCATAAAACGAAAACTCAGAGTTATAAAACATCGTTGACCTGTTGTTATCGCGCAGGGGCTTCTTTTCGGCAGATATTTTATGCTGCATTAAAGTTCTCGTGTAATGTGCAAAGCTCGATGGGCTGGAAGAGTTGTGCAAGGGTATTATCCTAGTCTTCAAGGGTGTCCCCTCTTGTGGTATGGAGGGTAGGCTGTGCGTTTGTTGTGCTTTGAGTTATCGTGTTTGTGTCCATACCTTGCGTGTACCTGCGTGTGAAGTAAATGGTGTTAGAAAACAGCGCCAACTATCTCGTTTTGCCTCACGACACACGCGCTTCCCAAGGGCTTTCGAGCGTTTGAAAGATATATGAGGTTCTGTGACGTGGGATACCGACGGAGGATACCCCACGCCTTGTTCTGGGTCACTCTCGCGGGCCTACATTCCTCGTTCCACCACGGCCTCCGCTATTTTTTCGGAGCTCCGGAGGCATACAGGTGGAACTTTTCGACGGTGGGGAGGATGTTCGCCGTAAGTAGTTGGGTAGCCTCTTCAACGGTTAGGTATTTAATGAACATGTGGTGAAGTTTAGATGTATGTGTAAATGTATTTCAGTTTACTATTGCCTCATTGAAACTTTTAGGGGAAGGTGAACTGCATATGCCTTTGCGTATGTGTGTTAATGTATAAGGGAAGTGGTCACTACCATACGGGTTTGTGTCCACTTCCCACTCAAGAGATGGATAAAGAATAAGAGGCCCAATAGACAAGTCAAGATGTGAATAAGTGGTATGTCCCATGTTATGGTATGTAGGCTGTTTTTTGTTGAATAGGCATGCTTACGACGTCGTTAGAAACTTTTCAATAAGGCGACCTAGGGAATCCGCGTGGGAAGAGCCCGAAAGAGAGTAGTGTGCATTAAGGTCTCCTATAAGATTGAAAGTTTGAGGTAGTTGATCAACCAGCCCCTCGAAATCAGATTTCGACAGCTGGACGTCAGGAGGGACGTAAAGGGAGCATACAGTTATCAACCTAATAAATATTTTACTACGAATCACAGCAGCCTCAAGGCAATGTTTAAGATTATGGTACTACATGCTAATGATTTCCAGGCGACAAATGCCACATCGCGCGAGGAGTGTGCGCAGCCATTCCTTTATTTTGTAAATAACATGTAACTCATTAGGAAGTTTGTCTGATTGTTATTGAGATGTGTTTCTTGGTGACACATCCCACTTGGCTGACTGGAGTGAAAAATCTCAACATCATCGAGATTTTTAAGAAGGCCTCTGCAGTTCCATTGGAGGATATTTTCTTTTTCCATTAATTTTAGTTTGCAGCAACTGGGATGAATACGTGTTTATGTATCGTTTTTTGGGACTTGGACTCATGCAGGGATTCTTTAAACTTCGCTTTTTACCTGGACTACGCAGCCCGTTTCCTTTGCTGCGATGCAGGCGGGAACGGTCCAACGTCCTTCTCATCGTCAGATGTCCGAAGGGTGCTCGGCGGCCCGGGACCCCTGGACTTAGCACCCCTTTGGGTGCCATTCGGTTTTGCCACCACCGCCGCGGGCGGGGCAGGCGGTAGGACAAGGATGGGAGCGTCGGCGGGTCCTATGGTGTCCATCTGGTCAGTTCGCTCAGGGGTACTGGGGGCTGATGGAGTGACGACGGAAGGAGCGGAAACGCTCCCAACGGTGTTTGTGGCCACCGCAACCACTGCAGGCTCTGCATGCGGTACGGAGCCAGGTTAAGCTTCCGTGAACCACACACTGGGGGGAAGGGGCAGGATGAAGTCCGTCTCGCGGTACTCCGTCGCTGCTGATACCAGGCGCCGTTCCACCCCCGGCTAGCTGCGTCGTCATACCTTGGAGAATCAAAATAGGCTAACCTTTTTCGGCTTTCGAGTAGGAGATGTTTTGTGGAACTTTCAAGTTAATTATGTGCTTTCTTCCTTGAACTTGATGCAGGATCGTGAGAAGGTCGCGTGGGGCCCTTCTCAGTTGAAAACTCTCGCTGTACATTTGAAAACTTTCGCTGCACAGATGTCTGTTGAGTGGTCGCGGCTAAGGCCTTTGCACATGTGAGTTTTACCCGACACGTATTGGTGCCATGCCCATACCGTTGGCATGTAAAGCAGCGGCGTGGATTTGGTTATATGGTTTTACTTGGCAATGGAGAAAAACCTGCAGTCACAGATTCTGGAACGATGGAGCGGTTGAATGTAAGAATGATATGCTTTGTTGCGATTTGTTTGTCTCTGCGGATTGTAATCCGTCTGACAGCTATGACTCTTTGGTTCCGTAGACACTCCAGCTAATCAGTCGCCTTCATTTTTGAGGTCTAACTCAGATATGACACCTTGAGGGTGTTCAGACTTATGGGGAGTTACTTTGATTTGAAAGTAGCCAATCAAGGTCTGTTCAATAGGGGTCTTTGCTTGTGCCAGGTTATTCTTCAACAAGGATTTCTCCAGAGGTTAGTTTCTTCACATTGTAGTTGTTTCCCACCACACTCTCGATAAGCTTGGCGATGAGGAAAACTGACTTTGACGTAACTGGTTGAGATCTGTATGCAGACTCGATGGTCAAAAATCGAGGGAAATTCTCCGGTTTAGGAAATGCCAGCTTGTGTAGCGGTGGATAGTTGACTTCGGTGCGGCCCTGTTTAGGGGGAGATCTTTGGATTTAAAAAAATTTAGATACCATACGGCATAGAAATATAGCTGGGGGCGTGGGTTCTTCCTTCGCAAGCCTTATTCCTGCTAGCTAGAGAGGCTTCGGAGCTCCCTGCCTGGTAGACCAATAGGGAGCCCATCGGCCGGAGCTTGACCAGGACTCCGACGGCCACTTTTCGTGTTTGATCACCCTTTACCCGTAAACACTTCGCCATAGTTAGTCAAAGCTTATGTTTGGGGGCTCGGGGTTCATGGTGTCGCCAGCACCGTCACTTAAGGTGCCCCGTGCGAAGTCTACCAAAGTCTAGAACAGGTCCCAACGAATCAGTCACTCAAGCACACTACCTTACAGCGCTATTTATGGGCACACATCCAAATTTACATCGGTCTTCCTAATATCCGGCTCCTGATATCGTATCAAAGACTCCAAACAACGCCATCGGTGTAAATTGTAACGCTTGAATTGTTTAGGATAGCTTGAGAGAGAGAGAGACAGACAGAGAGAGAGGGAAAGAGAGAGAACTTTGTCCAGAAGTAGAGAGCTTGGGCTCTCTTTGCCACGTTAGTCAGCCACGAGATTTTGGTCCCTGGCGGCTTCTTCGGCCATCTGGACAAGGCGTAGCTGCGTTAGAGGATAAGACCTGCGCAGCAGGGTTTTCCAGTCTCTAGGTGTTTGATATCTATGGGAGGTAGAGGGATCTTGCTCCGTGGTTTTCTTTGGCATTTCCACATAATGTGCGTGAGGTCTGCGTGGGGGCCGCAGTGTTTGCACTTATCCGAGAAGATCTCTGGATGGAAGGCCAGCGGGTTCGGGTAGGTATTGGTTGCCTCCATGCCTTGGCCTGCGCAGCGTTGAGTGTGCGGTGCGCGGCTGGAAATTCGCACCTGCTATGTTTGTAGTAATTTGTTATCTCTTTTGAGATTCGATGCGGAGTAGTGGGAAGTGTGTATTACGGTGTATAAACGATGTATAATAGCCACGGAAATGTAAAAAGGCAGGGAAGTGTTAAAAGATGGTGTGCAGCCAACGCCCGTTCTAGGTCATCCCTATTCTTTGAATGGCTTACCTAAACCTGCATATTTTGGCTTCTTTGTAGACAGTAGTCAACCGCTGCCGCTTTTCGCACGACAGAAAACGAGTAAAATTGGTCATACGGTTTTCTCATTCCCGGAGTTATTGCATTTTCCCCCGAAGCTAATCAAAATATACTAGCATCGCCTTGCTGAAACGTGAGACTTTTGTAGCTACATTTTAAAAATTCATTTTAGGTTTAGACTTTTTGAGTTAGTTACGGCATTTTCCCGGCGATTTCTCCATCTGAGGAACTGGCAACCCTGGCTACCATTACCAAATGATGTGTACTTTGTACAGCTTTTGCTGGTCAACCGCCTTGACAGAGTGCATAGGCTACTAATTTTTTTAGTTTTTGCTTTCTCTGGGGTTAAAAAGGGAAAAGGTGGGCGGTAAACTCGTCGATATGAACAGAAAGCGAGGCAATACGACCGCATTATTAGTGGCCTGGTTGAGGCAGTACTGAGTTAACAGAAGCTATAACTAGAGTTTGGTGTTAACAGGGCATTTAAACAGGCCATTAACACAGTTTCCGTTTTGCGGTATTGAACTTTGAGCAGCTTTCGCCGGTGCCATCGGTGCCTGTTTATCATATCGGAGTATCCGTGGGAGCTCAGCAGAGCGTAACAAAGTTCCAGAGTTTAAAAACACAATGAAATGTGGCTAAGCAATGGAGGAAAATCCCACGCCTTGCCCGAATCCTAATCACAAAGTTCAGAGGAAGGACACGGGACGCCACAAGCAACATCTTAGACCTCCGTGCTTTGGTACTTGCTCACAAGCTGCGCTAGATAATGTATTATAGCTGGAGTCTTTATTACGAACAGGTGAGATTAAAATTAAGGCGGCAACTATACCGATATTAAGGGTTAGTGGAATGTCCTAGCAGGTCACGGGCGCTTCCGCTGTGGCCGCGAAGTAGACTTTCCTGTCTGTCTTGTACCGCTTAATGACGGACCAATGCCGGGTTCACTTATCAAAGAGCTGCGGTACAGGCTTACGCTGGTATCTACTTTTCGAATGATTAGCGGCAGCATATCCGCTCCTTTACGCCATGCATATACCACTATTCAAAGAGTACTGCAGTACTCCTCGTGGAGTGACATATATCCCCTCATGTATGTCGTACAAAAAGCCTGTTTGTTGCTTCTGCCATCGCACTCCCACATTGCTAAAACAAAGACAGTGCATCACAGGGTGCCATTTACTGCGCATGACCTCAAGCAGAAACTCGTCCACACATTGGTACGTACACGTACAGGGAGCAACACACTCGTCTGCAACAGCACGTTTTGCTTAAAGTGGTTATAGTATTGTCACATTCCCCTTTTTTAACTGCG
The DNA here is from genome assembly GCF_048455015.1 of Haemaphysalis longicornis. Lineage (NCBI taxonomy): Eukaryota > Metazoa > Arthropoda > Arachnida > Ixodida > Ixodidae > Haemaphysalis > Haemaphysalis longicornis. Next base: position 28,147,344 of record NW_027526335.1, on the reverse strand, counting down.
AAGGTATAACCTTTGGCATAAAGTCCTAAAGACACAAGTTGGCCCCAGTTTCCCGGAGGAAGTCCAGAAGACAGCGGTGGTGGTGCCCCTACAGCCATCGCTGGAGATCGGAAGGGGTGGGTGGTGGGGGTCTCCCAGGATGCAGGCCTGTGCCGCGAAGGTGTCTGGATCTCGCTGCACTCATGTAAGGGCACGTCCAGAAAAGGTGATTCGTGTCGGCGTCTTCGGTAGGAGCCGTACGCAAGGGGCAGTTGTTGGTAAATGGGGCATGGTATGGCAGTGGTCACGCCCGGGTTACCGCAGGAGAGAGGGCCACCCCAACTCGAAGTCTTCGCAGAACCTTTTCCCAGCCAGCGAGCCCACCGGGAAGGTCTGTCCCACATGGTGGGATGAGAGAGCGTGGGGCGCGACGCAGATCTTTCTTTACTTGGACAAAATGTTCATGTGGGTCAGTTGTCAGCAAGGGCAGCGGTCGTGGTCATGGTGGTGAGGTGACATCCTCATATGCGGAAGAAAACCATGAAACCCAATGTACAATGACTACAAAGAAGTGGCTAGCGCGTACCTTGCGCGGGCGCTCTCTCATTGTAGCCTTGTAGGTAATGTAAATAGTTTAATCACCATTCCTGACCATAATTTCTGTCATTTTTGTCCTGCCACCACGTAACAGTATATTCAAGAAACTGTTTTGGGGCAGACGTGGTAGGTCTAGACTTCACAGTTACGCAGTCGTCCTTTAAAAAATTAGCAGGCTTAGCTCGGCTATGCCAGGATATATGTAGTGTGAGCTAAGGTTCATCCGCAAGGCTCGGTGATCTCGCCGCTCCTCTTCAACCTCGTCATGATCGAGGTGGCGCGGCGACTGGAGGAGCTCGGGCCGGCCATCAAGTACTGCATCTACGCGGACGACGTGACTATCTGGGCAACGGGTGGCAGCGACGGCGACGTCGAGGCCTGGCTGCAGTCGGCGGTGGACGCCGTGGAGGCCGCGCTCTCGGGCACGGGCCTTCGGTGTTCGCCGCAGAAGTCGCAGCTCCTGATACTGCCCCCGCCCGGTCGGTGGAGGAAGCGGGCCGCCGAGGAGGCGGAACGCACCATCGTGGTTCGTGCCGGCGACGGGGCGCCAATCCCGCACGTCTCGGGCCTTCGGGTCCTGGGCATGTTCGTGGACGCGCACCGGACCAACGGCACGGCGGTCAAGCACATCGTGACGAAGATGGGCATCGCGACGCGCCTGGTGAAGCGGGTGTCTTCCCGCTCGCGAGGCATGCGGGAGGCGAGTCTCCTGCGGCTGCTGCAGGCCTTCGTGGTCAGCCACGCGGCGTACGCGGGGGCCTTTCACCGCTGGACCGAGGGGGAGCGGCAGCGCATCGACGAGGCCATCCGCAAGGCCTACACGGGGGCCTTGGGGCTCCTGAACGGCACGAAGACATCGGCCTTGCTGTCTCTGGGGGTGCACAACACCCTGTCGGAGATTAGCGAGGCGCAACGAGCATCGCAACTGGCGCGCCTGGGCAGCACTGAAGTGGGACGCCGTATCCTGGCACGAGCGGGTCTGCAGCCTCCTGACATGGGTGGCTGCGGAGGGCCCACGGCATCATCGGCTGCCGGCGGCGTTTCGGAGGCGGACGAGCTGGTCCCCCTTCGGGACGAGATCGCCAGAAGTTTGATCGTGTACCCGCTCCCGAGGAACGTGGACCCGGAGAGGGACGCCGGAAGACGGGCCGCGCGCGCGCGCGCGCTCGCTCACCAGTACAGCGAGGACGACAGTGCGGTGTTTGTGGACGCGGCCAAGTGCCGTGGGCGACCGTGCACGTTCGTGGCGGTAGCCGTGAGGTCCTCCACCGGTGAACTACTGACGGCGGGCAGCGTGTGCGCCCGGTCGGCGAGCCAGGCAGAGGAGGCGGCGATCGCCTTGGCCCTGGGCCTGCCGGGTGTGCGCACGGTGCTCAGTGACTCAAAGACGGCCATCCGCAACTGCGCGGCTCCTGGAGTCCTGGCGGACGACGGGGGCGGCAGCGCAGGGGGTCACGAAGACTACGATCATCAAGTGGTTCCCGGCCCACGCGGGCCGGGAGCTGGCACCCGGACCATGCAACCGCAACGAGGAGGCGGACGCTGCGGCCCGTGGTCTCGCCACGTGCCGCGTCGCGACAGCCCGTCCGCTGTCGTCATCCCTGGAGGACTGCGGTGAAACAACTGACATCGACGACGACGAAGAAGCGGAGCCCCTCACCGACTACGGCGGGGTGCTTCGTTGGCATCGGGACCAGAGGCGTGCTTTTCCGCTCCCGCACCGGGACCTGTCTCGGGCGGAGGCGGTGCAGCTCAGGCAATTACAGACATAGACTGCTCTGACGCCGGCGCTCGCGCGGCACGTGTGTCCGAACCTCTACGAGAGTGCTCGGTGCAGTGTGTGTGAACGCGAAACTGCGACCCTGACCCATATCATGTGGGGCTGTGACTGTGCAGTGCGCGACGGTGGGGGGGATGGACAGGACCCACAGGACCCGTACCCACCGGACGTGCGCGAATGCGTGGGCTCTGCGGAGCCCCAACAACAGAGGAGGGCCATCCAGCGGCTCGAGGCGGCTCTGGCTCTGCAAAGGCGAAAGGGGGCCCCGCGCCCGCCCGTGCCTCCCGGCACTCCGTCCTCCCATGCGGGAGGTGGGGGTCGGGGGCCGACGGTGGCGGCCGGGAGCGCTCCGAGTAGCTCGAGCGGACGCCGAGACCAACCGCCTCGGGGTCTAAGCCCGACGCCCTAGGACTTTTGCGACGTAGGGTGATTAGATAGAGGGGACGCGACCGAGCCCTGCGTGGCCGGGAATCGTGTCCTTTGCACGCCGGATGCTTGAATAAAGTTCCATCTCTCTCTCTCTCTCAGCTGGGTATTCTTAGGTTTCCTGGTTGTCTAGGATTAGCTGATTATCATGCTTACTGTTGCTAAAACGATTTCCAAACCAATCCAATCAAATCCAATCCAATCTAGTCCAGTCCAGTCTAGTCCTGTACATTCCAGTTCAGTCCAGTCCAGTCACTGCTCATCGCGCATGGCTCCTCCAGCAGCACGGCTCTCCAGGAGCCACGCGAAACGGCTATCAAGCGGCTCCGGCGCAGCGTCAGACTTGGCTACTGAGCAACGGAGACGCACAGCTTGGCACGCGCCGGCGCCAGTGCGCCTGCCGTGGCTACGGCGTCTCTCCTCTAGAATGCGCAGACCGGCGAATGTGCAGACGTAATTCTCTACCCACCCGTACTCCAATTGGATTGAATTTTAATCCAACACAATCCAATCCAAATCCAATCACATCCAAGCCAAGCCAATTCGATCCGATCCAAACTAATCCAGTGCTCTTCGCTTTTGCGCAGAACGGCCCTTCACAGCCCACGCAAAACTACTCAACCTCGGCCAGTGTAGCTTACGCTACAAAATTAGTAGAAAAAAAAATACCCGCATTTCCCCGAGGGGAAGAATGTGAAAGTGCGAATGCACGAGTTGAATTTGCGCTGAACGGTTGCTGTTAAAACTTGCTGAGAGATATCTCCTGATAAAAAGGAAGCGTTTTACATAGTTATCTCAGCTTTGAAATTTCGTGTCAGTACTCCTTTAAGGCACATTCCCACTGGCGATGCGCCTCGTCGCGCGACGAAAAGCGACGTCGCAAAGCGACGAGCCGGCCGTCGCTTTTCGGAGTTTTGCGACGGCGGAGCAGATCGCTCTCGGTCCGAATTCCCTCGTCGCGCGACGGCCCCGCAAAACCGGTAAGCCAATCATGGCCGCGGAGTAGGCTGACGTAGCCGGAAACGAAACGTTTCTTTACATCCGGTATGCAAACGCTGTGGGCGGGCGGGCGAGCGCCGCCACCGCCGCTGGCTCGCTCGGCCAGGCGCTTGGCCCGCTATCGCTGTACCCGCCCCGGTCGGGCCGGCAAGCAACTTCCCGTGTGCATCGGTTCTTTGGTCAGTGGCTTCAGCGTACGCGTGCACTAATCAACGAATAGCGTGGAACTCATCAGTGTGGAGAAGCGTGTATGGATTGTAAATAGAGCTAGGTGGACAGCGAGACGGTAGGTTGACTTGCAGCCTCTTCGTCTATCGGCGACTGGTAAACACGCGTAGAGTTCGGAGGCGTCAGAACGTTGCGCCTGTGAAAAGAAGCGACATTTGTGGGGCCGTGATGCGGGTGTTGTGGCGTGAAAGCAAGCGTGTGCATTTCTTCGTGCAATAATATGTTGAAAAGAGCCTTCGTGAGTTTGTTATTTTCTGCTCCTCCCGCAACCCGCAAATGCTTTCGGCATTGCTCCAGGTTAGTAGCATGTGTTTTAGTTTGATTTCTACCTGCTTTTGTCGCGTATTCTTTGACTTTGAATGGTTGACGCACCAACGAGGTCGTATGTACAAGTCGGGAAGCAGCTGCGCTGAACGCAGTCGCATCATCGCTCATCGCAAGTGCGAACACCACCTCAAGGCCTCATCGCGCGACTCGCGCCGTCGCGCGACGAGACAAATCACCAGTGGGAATGTGCCTTTAAGCGGGTGCATTAGCCCTTCTCACGCCCGATTCCTGGCCAATCCCCCACGTGGGTATGTTTCATGTCAGCAGGAACATCTCCCCCCGTTGCTAGGGAAGACGAGGAGCTGTTGCTATGCAGCTGTTGCTATGCGGACGACGGCGCAGCTGTTGCTATGCGGACGACGGCGGCGGACGATTCAGGCTCGCTTAAGAAGTGCATTCGCACTTAAAACTCAGTTGTAGACGAGCGCCAGAGAAAGAGGGTCTGATGCCGGCCAGGGAGACCATTTTAAAGGGACACTGAAGTGAATTTGTCAAGCTCCCGGTTTTGCTTGCACTGCGGAGACTGGCTCAAATTACCACACTTTTCGTCGTTTATCCGGTTGATAAGTCGTTAATTATTTTATAAAGCGGGAAAGAAGAAAAACTACCATGCGCGGTCTGTGGCGGCCGCACCAACTAAAGCGGTGACGCCGCGAGGAGATGGCACCGTGATTGGACGATGTCCGAGGTTAGCATTCACACAAGTTTCGGTTTCGGTTCTGTAAAACAACATGTTTGACATCCGACGGCATCGTTGGATGGGCCTTTTCGATATCTCAGTAATCGCCGTACCGCCCTTCTGCCATATTGTCGGCTGTAAAATGCCTGAGATAAGCTTCCCAGGACGGCTTGGAATCGTATAAATCACTAGCCGAGGCCTACGCAGTGGACACCGTGGCAGTGGATGACGCCCTCCACGTCATTGCTGACGCTCAAATGCCATGCGGTTTTCCCTCATATTCGGAGCTTGCCTCACTCATGCCTGTATCGTAAAAAAGCGTGTTCGCAATAGGCCAAGGGTGTGCTGATTCAGGCCATTGCCCACTGCCCGCAAGCAGCAGCACGCTAACGAGAACTCGCTAGAGCGTCAGTTGCGGTCTGCGCTCGTTCTGCAAACTCGCTCGTGGAACAGAGAACGTTACGGCCCAAAAATGGTGAACTCAGTTTAGAAAACATCGGCCGAAAACGAAAAAATCAACTGGCAAAAAAACAAAAAACAACGATGCACCCTTGGGGATTCGAACTTGCGACTTGCAAAACGTCAACCTAGCGCCTTAGATCACTCGGCCACAGGCCAGACCTGCCGAGGCTGGATATATAAGGTATATAATGTATAACCAGTTTACAGTTTTATTTAGCCTTATCATTTAAAGTACTTTAGCTGACTATTTGTCCTATTTGTCGTATAGCGCCCGTGCAGTAAGCGTCCCCTAACCTTCCACAATATCTCACGTCTAGCAATTGCATTTCTTGGACGGAAAAGCGTTCGCAGATGTGCGGTCGTGCTGCTGACCGCTGTGCTTGTTCACCCAGCGCAAAAAAGTGCTTCCTGCTCCCTAGTTTCGCGCTGTACAGTAAAAGTTTCAATTGATTTTATTTTCTTAGTGCCAATATTGACTTTGTTGACTCTTCTCCCACCTTCAAGTGGCCTTAGATTTTCCTACTAGCGTAAAGTCAGCGAAGCGTCGCATGTGCCCTTGTGCAGCGCTTGTGTGAGGCGGCCTTGACTGGACTTGGAGCTAGATACAGTGTACTACAAACTAACAAAGTAAAGAAAGGCACATTCTTTCATTCACAAACGTGTGGTGGCTTAGTTTCAATTTAGCGAGCCAATTGCGACGACCCGTCGGCGGCCGGCGGTCTAAATGCAGTGCCAACTGACTCGATCGGAAGGTCGGCGAACCGTGCAGTAGCGCAGCCAATTGCCTGCTCGTCTCCTCGTGACGTCACGCGAAAACGCCACAAAAAATGGGCGAGGGTGCAGAGAGGAGGACAGCATTTTCAAACTGCTTTTTCTACTAAATAAATCTGCGTAAACGCGCTCAGAGTGGTCGAAACATGGCCTATGGACTCCGGACTACAATTTGCGCTAGTAATCCCGCAATGTTTACAAATCACTTCAGTGCCCCTTTAAAGCGAACCTTTCTCACTCTCCCCCATCCAACGGTTCTTTCGTGGCATGTGGGACAAAAAACTCCCAACGCGTCGAAGGTGGTGTGAGAGGGGAAGTGGCGGGGAGGGGGCGGAGTGTTTCACTCACGGAGAGCACGAGAGATGGCGCGGTGCATTTACCCAGCGTTGCCCGCACAGAAAGACCTGCTCGCCGGCGGCGGCGGCGACGCCGGTACGACTTTGTCGTCTGCTTTAGCCAGGGTTGTTTAGGGCCTGTTTTCGCGTCGGTTGCGCGGTACCGTCGCACGGCTTGATTACCTTGTTCGACAGCACCCAGCACATCCTGGGTCACCCGCCCCCGATGGTGTCAATCGGTCGTACAGCAAACATTCGTTAAGAATTAGTTTGCAGGGCGAGAAAATAAAATGTAGAGACCACATACAGAGGTCTCGCCGCTACAGAAACGCTACCTTTTGCGCACTGCTTACCACGAATGGGACTCCGTTTTCTAAATTGGTGATGACCAATTCGGTTGTGTTTTAAGACGTATTACAAATGGCGAAAAAAGCTACTGGTTCTGATAAATAGCGATTATAAAGGTTTCCTCAGCTCAGTGTTGTACACGTTCCTCTAAAATAGGAACAAAAGCTCGTTCCTCGTTCCTTCCCAATTTTGAAACGAGTTCCCGTTACAAGTTCCTTTATTGCGAAAGGAACGCGTTCCAGTTCCATTTCGAAAATTGGAACGTGTCGTTACATTAACGTTACAATTAGGTTTTTAAATTAAAATATACTGCCGGATAATCCGGGGGCGAAATTAAGTGAGAAATTTAAAACTCACATGGAACTAAGTATGTTATACGTACATTAACCCCGCCGGCAGAAGATTATATGGAGGTAAAAATAATCAAAAGAAAATCTCCTAGGTGAATTTTTTCGGGGAGCACCGGACAAACTACAGACGGCTCTAGGACATTTCTGTGCAGGATGTTTCGGTGCGGAAATTTCGGTGCACGGACATTTCAGTGCGCAAACGTTTCGGCGACCAAATTATCTGGTGCTTGCCTGTTTGCGACAACCGTTATATTTTTATTTCTGCTTAACGTGGGTTATGGACAACGATCTGGAGCAGTGAATTTATTTTTTGATTGATGCCATGTTTGATCTCTGCCAGGTATTTTTAGAAATTCTACATTTATATATTTTTGTTTAATACCTATTCCTGGGGACACCTGTTATGCAGCCGATTGAATTCTTTGGCACACGTTTTATTATTTAGTTTACGACAGGTTGTTAATTTAATTCGCTCTTTTTTAGCTAAGACAACTGACCGGTATTTACGATGGTCCGACGCCTTTTTTTATATTACACACCCTCAAATTACATAAATTACATGCACACTCTCAATATCCAAAACGTAACAAACATTAGCTAGCCCCCCAAAATCCAGAAAACCTTATGAAGGGTATTACGTGGGCTGGGCTGCTTTGATAAAATGAATTTGCGAACACTGGTCTAGGATATTGTTGTGGAGGAAGAACGGGCCTTTTGAAAACAGCCGCAGCTTTTAATGTCCTAAATATTGATTAAGCGCGTACGGGTTGTGCATACAAATTCCACCCATCCTGTTCGGGAAAACCAACCTTCGTTGTATGTTTACATGTCAACATTCACCACATTTTAATTCTTTGTCCTAGCGCCCCCTCCCCCCCTGCACGCTCGAATCTCGACCAGATTTCTTTTTCAGTCATATTATTTTCGGTTTCCCCTGAAAATCCTACAGGCGTGGCGGAGTTCACGGTCTCCGAAGCCTCACCAGAGTGATACAGGAAAAAGCTTTACATTCACCAGGAGCTCACGAAACCTCTATAATGCGCAACAAAAAGCCACCCATAAAGCTGCTGAGACTCACGAAACCTCTATAATGCGCAACAAAAAGCCACCCATAAAGCTGCTGAGAACACAATGTCCACTATCGTTTGCTGGCTGCGCCCTTCCGCGCGTCGCGGTCATACCCATGGCGCCCCCACTCCAGGAATCGCTCTTTCTTCGCCTTCAGTCTCCCCATTGTGAATTAACTCTTCAAGTAGCGCATATCATGGACACCTCAGGCCTACATTGATTTCTCCCTTTATAAGGAGCAAAAAAAATGAATAGGCTAGTGTGACGAGAGCGGCAACAGTCATCTTCAAGTTTTCGAAGTCCAGTTGACGCAATGGTGAACCACAAGTGACACCCCTCTCTCTCTACCAAGGGGGCTGGTAGTCGGGGGGCTCAGCCTTCCCCTCCCCTAGGTAACGCCACCGTAAGTGCGATCGTTGGTTGTTTAGTCTTAAGTAGAACCGACACCGAATGCAACGAATACGAGATTGATTGAAAATATAATTAAAAAGGAATGCACACGCGCTTAGTCTACCTCGTTTTTCTGTTATGTTTCTGTTGCTGGGGGGGGGGGGGGGGTAGGATGGACTAAAAGCAGCAGCGTCTTGCACCGTTAGGTGAAGTGAAAGCCAAGCGCTTTGGTAACACTTAAAGTAGTAGGGTTGTTCACATGAATGTTAAAACAAAAGAAAAAAATTGGCCGCGTATCTGCTCCTTTCGTTGCAAATGTCGTCAAAAAACGATAGTCTTTATCGGCTATTGCGAAGTAAATGCCTCCCTTCGCTTTGCCGCTCACCTCTCATGTTGTTCCTCTTGCGTCGCGCTCCTCCCAAGGCAAAGACGCCAAAGGTTTGCTTAAATCATTTTAAATTTCCCGCGTTCCACTGCTCCAAACCGGGTGTCTCGATGCGAACGCTGCTGTACGGCGGAGACGCGCGTTAATCGAGGCGCCCTACTTCAACGTTTATAGAACCGCGTTTCCCTACTCCACGTGCGTTGCAAGCAGAACGTGGAACCTATCTAGTGGAACCTTGCGTAACTGTTGCCGGTTGATTTCTTAAAATGGCGCAAGAAGCTATAGTGGCGCGGGCGACAGTAGGCGACGGCGAAGTGAATTCTTTTTCTGCAGTTGATGAAGTATTTAATTTCGCAAAAGCAAGCTTGTTTGATTTTTTTATAAAGGAACACTGCAAATATCACTTCTGTATTGATTTGCTGTCTCATATTTGCGTAATGTCTTGTTCTTCTTCAACAATGTCGACAAGTATGAACCTTACACCGGACATAGACGGGTAGATTTAGCTGTGACTATATAAGACTAATGGGCAGGCATTGTTTTGCTTTGGCCGGGTGGCTGAATCGAGTCACAGACAGACAGACGGACAGACATACAGACATACAGACATACAGACAGACCGAAATTTCTGGGTTTAAGGAGCCCAAGAAAGACTATCGTCTTTAAAAAAAGTTGAACGGATGCAAATTAACAACGTTGGGTTTTACGTGGCAATGCTCCGCCAGGGTTTAGCGGTCGTTTTCACGCACGGCGGCGCAAGCAGAAGTCTCGAACGTAAAATCATATCAAGTCACGAAATTATAATATTAAAGCTAAAATGTTCAAAGAATGCCCGGGACATCCCGTGGCTCTAAATGTCTGGGCCAAGACGTCGTGCACCAAAATGTCCGTGCACAGAAATGTCCGCATCGAAACGTCCTGCACCTAAATGTCCGACACCGAAGTCTCCGGATCCCGTATTAGACAATCTTTCCCCGCCAGAGACCAATTCTATCGGCCAGACGCGCGTCCTGGCCTCCCCAGGCAAACGATGAAAGGTGAAAAGCATTCTCGCGGCTACTCTATTCACCCGACGGACGCCGCGTAAGTTCAACCAGCATGAAAGCAAGTACAAGCTGCGGCGTGCTGCGTGGTTATTCTTCTGCCTTTGACCTTCGAGGAAGCACTTACGGCTGAAGGGCGGTCAAATTGACCAGCTTTTAGGAAGAGAAACGCAGTAGCGATTTGTGGATTTTTGTACTCGAGCCTTCGCATCAAAAACAGCCAAATTCTAGCGATGTAACGGCAGGAACGCCGTTCCTGCCGTTCCTTCAAAAACCTAACGAGTTACCGTTACAGTTCCACCGACCCTTAATCGAACGGTGGCGTTCCTCCGTTCCTCCAAAAAGGAACTAGTTCCAGGAACGCCGTTCCTTGTAACGCCGTTCCGTACAACACTGCCTCAGCTTTCTCGCAACTTACAAAACTAACTAGTTTAAATCGTTTTAAATGGGAATCAATAAGCTAGCTCACAAGCCGAATTGTTTCGGTGTCTGCGCTTGTGGCGCGCTGTGGTGTAGCCCATAGCTAGCCCATCAGGGTGGATACGTTCCACTATCTCACCCTTCGAAAGACGCTCCTCTCCGTTTTATTTCTCCCGACTCACGGCGGGCTACAGCGGCGGCATCCGCCGCTCTTGCCCGGCCGTGGCCGACGCTGCTACTGCGTTCGGGACGCCGCCCCCACAAATTCCAGGTAATGGCTGGCAGAATTTCTGGTTTCACTCATTCTAGAGCCACGTGTGTGAATTTAAGTGACGTCACATGGGCAATTGTTGTGGGTGTCGTTTAAAGCTTTGCTTTTCCAACCACCTTCACAGTGTGGATTAAAACCAATTTTTTTTTTTTTTTTTTTGATGGCGGTACAATGGAAAAATGGCTGTGTCGAAATTTAGGCGGCTTTAAGATCGCCAGGTGGTCAAAATTAATCCGGATCCTTCCACTACGGCGTGCCTCATAGCATACGTGCGGCTATACGGCGCGGCCCTATTGCTTTTTCTGTTACAAGCAAGTGTCTTGCGCACTGTACGCCCCAACGCGTAACCAGTGTCGTTGAATTGCTTCCTTCTTCGTCTTCTCTCATTATTGTTATTGAAATATTATCATTTACTATACATTATTCTCGCTGTTCGGTTCATCATGCACCGCCCTGTACACGTACTCTCCGAAATATTCCTCGGTTGTCTGGAACGGCAAGAGCACACCGAGCAGAACGGCTTTTGAAAAATGCAAAGCAAGTTGTCCTTGATCCTTAGACATCATGCGCTTCCCTCGCAAACCTCGCACTGAATCAGGACCGTTGTACACGGGAGTGCTGCTTTGTTTACGCGGTAGGCACGGTAAAGCTAACCTTATGCTAAGCTAACAGGAAACATAGCTGTGCTGAGGGTTTTTCTAACGCGCAGCTAACAGATTATCTTCATTCTGCTTACTTAAGCTACAAACGAATTATTTTCCTGACCCTACGTGGCTTCCCGCTTTCTTCTCAACAATGTAAGCATTTACTTGCCCTCACTGTGGATAGCCCTCGACGCTACATCACATGGTCTGAGCTTGTCCACTCAATAATAAAAAAAATCACGCATCTCCACGAAGTGAATCATGACGAGTGGGCGAAGGGCTGGGGATCGTTCTTACCGTGAATCACCCGTGGCATTGCCCACTCCCGCATGCAATTGAGTGATAACGCGTGTGTACAGTATATACAATTGCAATCCAATCCAATCCGATACAATTCAATGTAATCCAATCCAATCCAATGCTCCTCGCGCATGCGGACAAAGCGAGGTCCTAAGGTGCTTCGCCCCTAATATGGGAACTGCACCAATTGGACTCTTGAGCAGCAAATCCAGCCGACTCTTATCCTGATCGGTGGTTCCCGTAAGCAGAGAGAGCGAAGACCGCAGCAAAATGTACTCGGATCCTGGACCGGATCGAGCGCTCTACTCACAGCGTTATCATCTCACTACAACAAAAGTTTTTCATTTCTTCTGTTTATCCACAATGGGCGAAAGTGGGACCGCGTTCCACGGTGGCTCGCTTACCGCTTCCTTGCATGCTTCCCCTGAAAGGCGATTTTAAGTGCGAATGCACTTTATAAGCGACCCCAAACCATCCACCGCCGGCGTCGGCGGCGGCGTCGGCGTCCGCAGTGCTCCTCTATAAAGAAACAGCATCCGGCGCCAGGTTTCGATCCGCGGACTTTGCGGCCGCAGCGCGACGCTCTACCGACCAAGCCACGGACGCGACGTGATATCAGCGTTAGTGACGCGCCTTATATCTTTAACGCATTCAAACTACGTCGTCAGCGGCGTGCGTTGGCGACTCAGCGGCGTTATAGCGGCTTGATAACTGCGTGGTGTACACGTGATACTACAAACCCGATGGAAGAGATGGAAGAGAAGGCGGCGAGGCGGTGGGCTGCGGGGGCCGAGCGCAAGCGCCGCAAGCGGGCCGACAACCGTGCATTCGCACTTTCACATTCTCCCCCTCGGGGAAATGCGGGGGAATTTTTGCCTTTCCTGCCCTCGACGGCTTCCTCACGAAAAGGTGGACTGAAATTTGTTTTTATTAACATTTGCTAACCTGGTTTCTGCTCTTGCATAACTCACTCGAGAGATATTTCATTAAAATGAGAGATATTTCATTAAGGCTAGACAGGATTTAATTGTCACTTAAAACTGTCTAACAGACAGCAATGGTTGTCAAACAGATTGACGTGAAAGTGACAGCCCTTGACAAAACAGTGCAAATCCTACAAAACAAGCTCGCTGACCTACAAGATCGCAATAGACGAAACAACATCCTTCTTTACGGGCTTGACGAAAAAGACAATGAAACGAATGACGATCTAGAGGCAGCCGTAGTACAAGGTGCGTTTAATGCTGTCTTAGGTGTGAACATACGCTCGGCTGAAAGAATCCACCAAATCGGACGCAAGAGACCTGATAAAGCTAGACCGGTGATAGTTAAATTATTCGATCACCGCGAAAAAATGGATGTCTTTTCAAACTGCTCGAAGTTAAAAGGCACGAAGGTTTATATCTCGGAAGATTACTCCGTGGCCACAAGGCAGAAGCGCAAACAGCTATGGGACAGCACCACAGAACTGAGGACCGGAGACAAGCCGAAACTGATTTACGGTAAAATTAAAACCAGCTCTACCTCGGGGATGATGCTCAAAATAAGCAAGTCTCCACGGGAAAGCAGGGCAGCACACAAAGTTATAACAATTAAACCGAGACATCAGTTGGGAAGCGAGTGTATTGCTTAAACATGAATGCTCGCAGTATAGTAAAGAAGACGCCAGAACTAGAAAGTATAGCCATAACATGTGCCCCCATCTGATAATAATCATGGAAACTTGGCTTTACAGCGATATTAGCGGTGATGAAATTGATTGATTGTAGGGTTTAACGCGCCGGCGCAGTGTAGGCGATGAGGCGCGCCGTAGTGGAGGGCTCCGGACTAATTTTCACCACCTTGGGATGTTTAACGTGCGCCGAAATCTGGTACACACGGGCGTTTTTGCTTTTCGCCTCCATCAGAAAAGTGGCCGCCGCGGCCGGGAATCGAACCCGCGACCTCGTGCTCAGCAGCGCAACGGCGATGATGAAATTGCACCACCAGTTTACAAGGCTCACCGCAAAGAAACGGTCATGGAGGGGGTGTTTGTACCATGGCAAAATACAGGCAAATAAAAACGAGCATATTGAACATGTTACTCGGCGATTAACACGTGCGCAACATTCCAAAAAGATTGGGGAATTCTCGTACAGGGTCTTCTAAACATTCGTTCTACCCACGTACTATCCGCGAATGGAATAGGCTGCCTGCGGAAATTGTAGAGCGCGATAATGTACAATCATTTATGTTCGCAATCAACAACCACAGGCAGTCCGACATTCCCCCTGTATCCGTTTGGCTGCGCCTGTTTAAATGCTTTCCTTGTTAAGTGGTTCATTCTAAATGATTTGGATTTGCGTTTTCCACTTGATGCTTCCCTGTGTGATCTGCATGTTCATTTGATGTTATACCGAGAGAGAGAAAGCTCTTTATTAGAGGAAAGCAGAGAGGTTTGCCGGCATGTTAACGCCGACATGCTACTCTGCGGGGTACGGGAGTAGGGAATAAAGTTGCAATAGGAAGAAAGGCGGAAGGGACAGAAGAAAGAAGAAAAAAAGAAGTAAAAAAAAAGGAGGTAGCGTGTGCGTTGGGGACCGTCAGTGCGACACGTGAAAAGTCTATGGACGGTTGTACAGTGCAAGGATGCTCTGGTCCTATATCAGCTCAGCGACGCCGATGTCATTGAGGTATTCAAATAATGCGGTTAGCACTTTACGCTGAGAGGAGGGAGATGGCCATGGACCCAGAAGTGCTTTTAAAGTCAAGAAACTGTGGTTGAGGCACTCGATCTTCTGTGCGAGGTTGTTCCTTACTTGACAGTATACCGAGCTACAAAGTTGTCGCCTTTGAAGTTCCCCGTTTCTGCGTTTTTTGTTGCTGTTTTATTAGATGCGACGCTGAAAGCATCTCTTGTCGGCGGCCCTGTCCTTCCTGCGTGCGTCCGTCGTCGTCGTCGGCGTTCGCACTCTCCTCCGCTCACCCCCTCTCCTATCCGATAGCGAACACTCTCTCGCGAGGGGCATTGGATTGGATTCGATTGGCTTGGCTTGGCTTGGCTTGGATTGGATTGGATTCGATTAAAGTGGAGTGTGTTGGATTGTGTTGCGTCATAGCCGCGGCAGGCTCACTGCCGCCGGCGCGTGCCGAGGTGAGAGCGAACACTCTCTCTCAACATCTGCGGGTGTGCGGCCCAGCGCGCTCTCACTCCGCCGGTGGGCGGCGCTGCGCGCGGTGCTGCGCATGTGCAGTACTCTCTCTCTCCGCGGTCTCCTCTCCTTCGGGCGCGCTGCGCATATAACCGGTGTGCCGCTCTCCGGCGGCTTTTCGGTCGACGGTTGCTCTTCGCTTGCGCTTGAACCACCCCATCAGCGTCGCATCACACCAGGGTTCCCGCGAGGGGAGGTGGGCGTAATGTTTTTTTGCCAAGCGAATAAAATGTGTTCTTTTGTTTTTTCTATATGCATTATTTCGCACAGTTGTATAAAACTACTCGTGTTACCCTTTTTTTGTGTCGATTATGTTCGTCCGCTCCTGCCTAGGGCTTCTTAAGTGAAGCTGGAAGTAACCTGTAAATAAATAAATAAATAAATAAAATAACTTCTTTCTGTCATAGTTATAACATAAAGCTTTATTTGCTTCAGTGGCCTAATAGCATCATGCGAAACATTCTCTGGAAACAAAATAAGAAAGTTATTCATCTCTGTCAATTAAGCACCGTTGCACTCGGCAATGATTCATTCATTCATTCATTCATTCATTCATTCATTCAGATTTATTCACTTTTGTGTACATAGCTTTTTTCTCTGGCCAGCCTAAGCACTAAATGCTTGTTGGCTTTCCAGGAAGTCGGTGTAAACATACACAAAAGAGAATAAGCACACTCACAAATTTTCACGTGACAAATACGTCTTGCTTGAAAATCACATAGCAGAATTATGCATTGAAACTATATTAGGTAGCAAGAACTATGCCAGGTTGTACTCGGGGATTGTGGTGTGGAGAACGTGCAAACAACTCGCGAAATTGCGTTGTTATTTTAATTTCGAGTTCGGTTCACACTGAAACTGAAAATGTTGATTGCCAGCTTCAGACAAACTATGTACACACGGTACACTCTCTCCATGTACCCCACCCTCTACAGTGCTTCCTGTTTTTCTGTCCCCAACCCTGTACCACTAGGTATGGGAGTGTCGGACAACCCATCCCTTTATCCCTATCCCCAACTCCACCTACGAGCACAGGGCGAGCCAGTTGGCCAGCACCGACCCTTCTGTCCAGCGTACCCTGGTGGAGAGGGCCTGGGAAGCCAGCGCGGACCAGGGCTTTCCGGGCCCTCCACCGGGTGGGCGTCCAACCAAACCATCAGCGCCTGAAGCTCGTGAAAATAAAATTTATTCTCTCACACTCTCTTACGATTTCTTGCATTGCAAAAACAGGATCCGAGGTCTGATGCCGCTGTTTCACCTAAGTGGCCATTCTGTTTGTGCGATGTTCCGGGAAGGAGTGTTCGAAGAAAACCATTCTGGGATAAAATATGGAAACGATAAACTGCAGCCTTAGTAAAAAAGGCATAGTACTCATCATTAACACCTGTCATTCCCTCTTTTATGCAGTTCTTTCTTCAAACCCTTCATGCTTGGCTGGCAACAATTAAAATGAAGTAGTTATAAATGAAAGGTAGCGTTGGAATAGTGCCCTTTTTTTTTTAGGGGGTGGGAGGGGTTGTATTTTTTATTCCGAAGTGAAAACGCTGCCGCAACGATGCAGAGCTTTCTGCCAACCAAGAAGCTTTCGATCTTGTCGCCATCCACTCGCCATCGACATTACGAGAGCGCCAGCAACATGGCGCCGTAAGGCGCTTCCGGCCACGACTGCTTCCAGCATCAACTTCGGCCTCTCGTCACATTATCACGTCAGTGCCGCACCAAATTACTTCAACCATGAATCCCAGCCCCGGATTTGAAATCACCTCGAGGAACCAGGCCGGCACTGCAAACGGCAGTGCCAGTAGGCTGAGACGAAGCCCGCCTGATGTCAACCCGGCCTACCGGACCTTTGTCGCAAGTGCCGCCCCGGTGATGATACCGCGAAAGCCACCGCAGCCCGATCAGAGAGCGCGGAGGCCCGAGCTACTGCGACGCCCGTCTTCTGCCCCCGTTGCGCGCGAGGTGCTGACTGATGCACTAGAATGTCACTGCTGCACTCGCGTTGTCTACGATGCCTGGAAGGGCGTTCGCTGTCTGCACATTATCTGCACCGACTGCATGCTGAAGACTTCGCGAGAACTGGTCCATTGTCAGCTCTGTATTGTCATGTGCGGCCAAGACGGCCATCACAACGCGTGCGTTGTGTGCTACGGGTGTGAGCTCCTGTGTCGCTGCCCAGAGAGACTGGGACGGGCCATGCATTATCAGGCGGCATCTGTGTTAACCAAAGGCAGAAAGCCGTTAGAGTTCTACGAGCGCGTCTCCAGGGCTCTACACTCGGTCGTCGCCCGGAATCCGAACTTGCAAGGCAACGTTGGCGATGTTCCAAGGACGGCACATCCACGCAAAACAAACCTGGAAAGGGAAGAAAAACCGGCCAGGGACGTCGAGGAAAAGTTGCGCAAGTTGACCACCAAGCAACTTAAGATGGAAGGAAGACTGAGGCATCTTGAAGCAGGCTTTGAAAGGCTCCAGAGAAAAGTCGACGATCTTGCCAGCGCACCGCCAGCGCAAGCGCTCTTTCAGCACAGCCAAGAACAGCAAATGTTTGGAGGTATAGTCCAGGGAGAGTTTGCAGGAACTCGTCCGGACCAACAGGCCGTACAAAGAGAAGCTGCTTGGGAAGTTGGGTCACAGCCGTACGTCAATTTCAACCAGCAGATGTCACAGGCCTTCTATCAATCAGCTACGAACGGGATCAGCTACGAACGGGGTCGTCGTCTACAACCGAACGACCTTGAACCGTTGCCGTTGTTAGGAATGATCACGCAAGCAGTAGAAGGAGGTTTTCCTCGAGACGCCGGAGGACCACTGAGGCCAGCAATAGTCGCCGTCGTTTCAATGAGGAAAAGCCCGGATGGCGGACCACTCGTCAATACGAGCCTTCGAAAGGACACGGAAGACGACGAAGGAGGGGCTGAGGAATCTATAATTATACGAGAGGTTTCTGAGCAAGATGATGAGGAAAAAGACCAACAGGAACCCGAAAATAATGAAAAGCAAAAGTATCGCGCTGAGCCGAAATTAGAACCGGGCAAAAGCGATACGCAGAAATCACCTTCTCCACCTTTGAAGGGTACGGGCACAATTAGGCCGCAAAAAAAGGACGCTGAAACATCGGTTCGGATGGGAAATCTCGTTTATGAGCTTTCACGGTTGTACGACAAGGTGGAGATGCTTGAACTTGACAACGCTAGGCTGAGGGACGACTACATAAACCTGCAAAAAGCAAACGCTAAGATGCGAGACGTTGTGAGAGACCTCCAAAGCGAGCAAGCTCGTTTTAAGGAACTTTCCCTCGAACAGGTCTTGCAACCCCCATTGGCCTCGCAGCCGTTGATTTCAGCGCCGCAACAAGCCATGAGCATGCAATGCGGCCAAGGAGGTTATTCGGTTGTAGGCATTCAGGTTGCCAATGACGCCATTGCTGAATCCTCTGGCAGTAGCGAGTCGGGAAGTTCCAGCAGCCGCAGCACATCAGACCCTTCTAGTACAACGAAACCAATGCGAGGGAAGAGTGCGGGTGTAAACGAAGAGATAAACATCGTGGTGCAAAGCCTTCCGTCCGGTGGCCTTTCCCTACGGAACGAGCTGACCCCGGGCGCGACCCCTTATTTTCCACAAATGCCGATGCCGGCACTGGCGGGCACGGCAAGGTTTACGCCGGTGGTCAGTCAGCAAAAAAGAACAACTTCGTGGCCAAGCTACCACGTGGAAGAGAAGGCGAGTGTCTCTGAGCATGAGTCGTACAAAAAACAAATAGACGACATAATGGACTGGTACAACACCTGCAGGCGCAGGGAAGCCTTCCTGGAAGCGACAACGTTCTCATACCTAAAACAGGCTCTCGGTAAAAGCTGCCACTTCCTCGACTATGGTTGCCCGTATCAATGGGATATCCCCGGGTGCCTAAAGCTGAACAGGGGAAAGTCATGCCTCAGCGACTTCAGGGTGTTCAGCGGGCCAATCATCGACATGGACTCGAGAGGTCTTGTTCGGTTCGTCATCGACCCGTTGCCATCGTCGCTTTGCGTGTACGTTGAGATTTTAATCTCGGCTAAGCCACAACGTGGCAACGGATACCTGCTAAAAATTCGGGATGCCAACTCAAAGAAGGACTTGCACTGCAGGCGATACGACTCGGAAGATATGTTTGGGTTCAGGGGAGTTTTTTCCTACCCTGGAACACCCTGTCTGGGATTTTTCTCTATAATGATCAGGATAAACCATAAGGATCTTACCCCTGAATTTCAGAATAATGACAGGCTGCTTATAGATATGGAAAAAGCCCCTTACCATTAATAAATTTCAGATTGTTCATGGTAAGGATACCTGCTGTTCATGGTCTGTGCGAGGACGAAGTAGCTGGTTTATTGTGTTTTTGGAGATGGAAAAAGAGTAAACTTTTTTCACTTAATGGGGAGGGGGAAAATATTCCACAACATTATTGTTTTACATTTGGGGGCACTACTAATACTAACAGTAGTAGTAGTAAAAGTGGTAGTAGCAGTAGCAATAGTGTATAGACGCAGTAGTGGTAGTGCAGTAGCAGCAGCAGCAGTAGTAGTAGTAGTAATAGTACTAACTGCAAAAGTAGTAGTAGCAATAGTAGTAGTATTAGCAGCAGCAGTAATAGTAGTAATACAGCTGAACTCGTAGAGAGAAAATGATAAACACGAACGCGTTAAAAAATTTTTTATTTGTGAGTGAAAACCTGTTAATTCGGCACCCGCTAATATTTAGGTTAATTCTAACCCAGCGTCTGGTCCCGCACAATTTCTGCATTATTCTACGGCGGAAAACTCTCATTAATGCGAACAGATCCGGCTGCGATTTCGTTAATTGGGACTCCGCATAGTTTTGGTGGGGACACAGCAGCGAATTCCGCCGAGGCCGCGCTTCAGCCTATGCGAATTCGCAGCAGAAATTAAAGGCGCACCTAAAAAAAAATTCGGGCAACTTCGCAGGCGTGGGCCGAAGACTGGACAGACCGGGAAGCTGGCGCCTTTACCTAGCGTATTCTTGGTTCGGCTGAGTTTATGCGTGGTTATGCTTGGAGAGTCGGCCAGGTGTTCTGCGTGGTGTCGTAGTTAGCCCTGCAAACTGACGATTCACCCCGGCTTTATCGGCGCGACATTCGCGATTGGACCGAAGTCGCTGTATCCGCTCTCCAGTAGGTGGTGGTGGTGGCCCGAAAAATGGCGCATACCCACTTAGGGGGATTGGCCAAGAAGAGTTATGTTTCCAATAGAATCAATCATGCGAGGCAAAATAATGGACCAGAAGAAAGAATTTGCTCTAGGTTCATGAGAGAGAGAGAAAAAAAAACAGGAAAAAAACAACAGAGAGAAGAGTAGGAAAACTATAGTAAAAGTCAGCCTAATCGGAATGTTTTTAACACTGCAGACGAGCTGTCTCCGAAATGAAGGAGTGGATGGCGTTGCACACGTGCCCATGGCATCGGCCCAGCTTAGTCCCCCCAAACAACAAAAGCACCGGTACAGTCAAAGGCAGTCTAAGACGTAGCAGGAGAATCTCCAGCAGCCTTCTCCGATGGTTAGAAAATCGGCGGCAAGAAAGAAAGAAATGCTCTTCGGATTCAATTTCTTGGCAAAAGTGGCACAAAGGGGAGGTTATCAGATTTGCCCTATATAAATAGCGATTAAGCGGCGGCACACCGCAACAAAAAGAAGTCAGCAATACTTCGCACAAGCGAGTTTGGCATAAACTTCTGTTCCAGAGGTACCTGAGGTGTTCAAGTTCAGGAGAAGTGTTCAGACCATGATCGGACGCATCTTGATTGGACAGGTATCAGCGATAACGTGCCAACAACACGCAAGAAAACGGGGGAAGAACCTCGACGACCGGTAAAGCCAAAGCTGTTTTAGCTAATATGTCAGCGGTTTCATTGAGGGCTAACCAACAGAGGCCGGGCAGCCAAACGAGCCGAATCTCCCGCACGTGAGTGGGGACGCAGGAATAAAACGTTTTGAGAATAGGATGTAAAGTTTCTGAGGAGAGAGCCATGCACACGGACAAGGCGTCGGTGAGTAACATCACGGAAGAATTCGCCGAATCAAGTTTCAGGATTGCAAAGAGTAGAGCAAGAAATTCTGCATTAAAAATGGGGATGAAATCTGGCAATCGCAATGAAAAAGACCAGTTCAATGTCGGAGAGGAAATACCCACCCCAACCTTTTCGTCTTTTTTCGAAGCGTCAGTTGCAATGACCACGTGGGGTGGGTATTCGCACTGGTGAGCCAGGAGAATGTTATTGATTATGTTAGGCGGGAGAAGCTTAGCGTTTTTCGGGAAAATATTATCAAACGAAATACTTACTACTGTGGATGGTAACTGCAAGGCGGGAACTGAAAGAAGGGTGGTATTTAATGGAGTAAGCAACGAATTGGCAAAAATTACCTGTGGGCGCCGGAGACGAGACCAATAGGAACCAAAAAACGACATTGCATGCTGGTGGAAAACAGCCTGTGGTCTGGCCAGCGGGGACTCAAAGAACTTCACGAATGCGTTCACTGTTAGGTATTTGAACCTGGAGTTCAGCGTTGGGACTCCGGTTTCTAAGTACAACACCCTAATCGGGACGTAAGTGGGCAGGCATAAGCAGCAGCGCAATGCTTGACGTTCAAGCTTCACCAAAGGCGAGAGCTTATAGTTCGCAGAGCCAGCAGAGAACAAAACGCGCCGAAATTCTAAGACTGGGCGAACGTACATGCGGTAAATCATCAAGAGTGTATCTGCTCTCAGACCTGATCGCTTGTGACTAAGACCCCTCAAAAGAGCGACAGCGCGGGAGCCTTTCGCTGCAATGTGCTCAATGTGGAGGCTCCAATTCAATTGACTGGCATATCTAACTCCTAGGTATTTTAGTGAATCAACCTGCCGAATGGATTGTTGATGATAGGATAACGAAATCGATATTGTAGTCGCGCGACGGATTTCGCACCGCGCCTCCTCTTCTTCAGGTGTGACGCTCATCTGCCAAACCACGGAGCCAGATCTGCAAGGGACAGACTAGTGTCTTACAATGACATCACACAACATTACCGCCTCTGCCGCCAGGTCTACCTTCCGGCGGAAAAAAAACCTAACTAACGAGCAAGCACACGTCTGACGCCTCCTTTTTTTTTTTTTTTTTTTGGCAGTGGCAACAGCCAGTGGACGCACTGTCTAATCAAGTTTTGGTCGCATTGCAGCCAGAGCAGATCGTCATCAGCCCAGCTGACCAGACCGCGCACGTGGCGGAGTTGCAGCACGGAAATCCCCCTTGCGCCCAGGAACTGACGTAGCGCCGGAAGTTCTTCGTTGGTGTTATGCGGCCGCCGCCAGTGCCTATAAAAGGAGTACCCACACAGGACGATGCATTTGGCAGCGGCAACAGCCAGTGACGCACTGTCTAATCAAGTTTTCGTCGCATTGCAGGTTGCCTGGTGACATTTCTTTTATTTCTTTTTTTTTCCTCACAAGAATAGATCCTTGCTGTTGCTGCTGCCAAATTTTGAAGTTTTGTGTCGCTGCCGTTTTTATTTTTATTTTTAGTTTTTATCTTGGTTGTTCAGTATTGTATAGCACTCAATTTTTTTGTGTGGAAATGACAAAACGCTTCGGCAACAGATAGGGAAATTCGAAATGACCTCCGTGAGATGCGCAATGAGTTAAAGGCAATGAAAGAAGCAATGGACCAAGTGAAGGCGTTACTTATTGTTGAGCGCACTGAACGAGAGGCTTTAAAAAAGGAAAATGACGAGCTGCGTGCGCAGTGCGCCAGGCAAGACTCTGTGATTAAGGAACTTCGTAGGAGAGTTCTACACTGTGAGCAGTATTCACTTAGGTCGTATTTGGAAATCAAAGGACGGGTAGAAACTGAAGACGAAAATATCATTGAACTCGTTGGAAAGATCGGTGGAGCGATCAAAGAATCTATTCAGCCTGCCGATATCGAAGTGTGCCACCGAGTGCCGACTCGGGAACCAGGAAAGACAAAACGTAGTTGTTCAGTTTAAGAGCAGGCAAAAGCGAGACATTGTACTTGAAAAGGCACGCACCCATCACGTTACGAACAGCGAACTTGGTCTGTCGAGTGAAGCCCAAATTTCCTTGAATGCGCATCTCTGTCCCGCTTTGAAGCGTCTTTTGTCACTTTTGTCACTGGCTATAGGAAGGAAGAGGCAGTCTCAGTGGCGCTTTGTCTGGACGCGGAACGGGAAAATATTTGCATGCCAGTCAGAAGGAAGCGGCTTAGTTCGCATCGAGACAGAGAGAGAGAGAGAGAGAGAGAGAGAGAGAGAAAACATCTCTATTTGCCCTTCTATAAAGGCTTCTGCGTTGCTGGGGGAAGGAGCTGCTGTTACCAGTCGCCCCCAAGAACTGCCTCAATGTGTTGGAGGAGGGCCTCCCAGTGCTCCTCTTCTGTCAGTCGTAATGAGGAGGTGGTCAATTGTCGGACTGAGGGTGCGTACTGGCCGGCGCTTTTCGTCCGCTTGCGGAGAGCGAGTTTGAGTTGTTTTTGGGGATCCTCTGGGGGGTCAAGCCACTCCGCCCAAGTGCCAGGAGTAGGAGAAAGGGAGTCTGACCGTGACCTGAGCAAAATCTGCTGATTTAGCGAGTAGCTCCCATTCTCCTTCTTCTTTTTCTTCTTTGTCGCATGTTTTATCATGAATATTCCTTGCCATGTGAAATTGCAGTTGCACCAAAAGCACAGAGCACTGTTTCTGCTCTTCACATTAATGCACGTTCCGCCTCGCTTAAACAAGATGAACTGACCATGTTTTTCACTGAATTTCAATTTCTGTTCGACATAATAATGCTATCTGAAACCTGGTACGACATACATTGTGACATGTTAATTTTAGATGAATATAATCATTACTTTATCAACAGAACTGGAATACGCGGTAGTGGGGTTGCGATACACGTTAGAAAGCATTTGCAGTGCGAAGCGCTACAACAGTACACACGTGTGACAACGGACTACGAGGTATTGTGCCTGACAAATGGTAACAACATTTACGGTGTCTTATATCACCCCCTTCTGGTAATGTACTGTATTTCTGGAATTCGCAGCAGAACTGCTTGAATTTTCTTCCTTTCATCAGTAGCAAATGCTGCTTGGTGGTGATTTCAATATCGATTTGCTAGAAGATACCGCTAGTTATCGGGCATTTAGTAATCATATTTGCTTGTGTGGATTCCAGAACGTCATTTTAACGCCGGAACGTGTAACAGAATCAGGTCAATCAATTCTTTATCTTTTTATCGTTAGTGCAGACACCAAGGTTCATTTGGCTGGTACGATAAGCTGCGGCCTTAGCGATCACTGCTCAATTTTTACTCGTTATTCCAGTAGCGTACAAGGGGAAGAACTTCGCCAGCTTAAAGCTAAAGTAAAGTTCAGATCGTTCTCAAACCACAACCTTAATTTATTTCCCACATGTGTGGTAAACGAAGACTGGTCATCCTTTACTCTGAGACCGATGTAGACCCTAGTTACACTAAATACTTGTCCATTTTTTGTAAAACATTACAATGTCTGTTTTCCATACATTAGTGCAAAATTTAAAACAAGATGAGGAAGCATTGGGTACGACCACAACACATCTAAATGATCAAACGCAAGAACCAACTTCTCAAAACGTTTCTAAGCACGAAAAATCCTTCTGACTTTTCGACGTTCAAAAAATATCGGAACAAGGTAACCTCTGAGCTGAAGAAGGCGAAAGCATTATACCACCAAAATCTTTCTGGTAACGTTTCAGAGTAACGACCTGATAAAGTATGGAAGCTCATTAATGAAACTCTAGGACGTGAAAGAAAAAAAAAACATTCTTTCTAACATAGTTGTAGAGGGCCGCAATTTAGAAGGCGTTCCCTTGTGTGATTATTTTAATGAGCATTTTGTAAATATGGTTCGACCAGCAAAAAAACTTACCTTCTCCCCAACCAATTCTCCGAACGATGTCACAATATTTCTCAGTCCGAAGAAGGAACTTGAGGTTTACCGTACGTTTATGGGCTTAAAAAACAGCACGGCTAAATATGTTAACGATATTCAAATAAAACCCGTTAAGCATGTAATGAATATTCTCGCGCCATGCCTTGCACACATATTTAATCTCGTTCTGTGTTCCGGTTGTTTCCCACGTACCATGAAGAAGGCGAAAGTGCCTCTTTTTTGAAAGTGGCAGTGCTAATTACCCTACAGACCAATCTCCATACTTCCGGTTTTCTCAAAAGTATTAGAAAAAAATATTTTACTCACGCGTAAACAGCTTTTTTGTGTAATTATAACACACCTTCGGAGTGCCAACATGGTTTTCAAAAAGGCAAATCTACAGAGACGGCACTCTTAACCCACAAGGAACTTATAATTGCCAACACAGAAAAAACACGAAATGACGTTAGGCACATTTATCGATTATAGCAAAGCCTTCGACTATTTAAATCATGAAATATTACTAAATAAGTTGCACGACTACCAAATACGCGGCATGTCAAGTTCCCTTTTTACGTCCTATATTTCTGATCGACAG
Organism: Haemaphysalis longicornis; assembly: GCF_048455015.1. Taxonomy (NCBI): domain Eukaryota; kingdom Metazoa; phylum Arthropoda; class Arachnida; order Ixodida; family Ixodidae; genus Haemaphysalis; species Haemaphysalis longicornis. The sequence continues at coordinate 28,121,804 of NW_027526335.1, read as the reverse complement.
CAACGCGTGGCACTAGGCGATTTTTATTATTCTTTCAAAACAGTCTCTTGTGGTGTACCCCAAGGAAGTATTCTAGGGCCCTTACTTTTCAATGCATATGTCAATGACATCTTTAACATTCCTTGTGATGCTACCTTTCTATTGTATGCAGACGACACCAGTCTTTTTGTTTCGGGCAGTAATATAGAGGAAATCATGTTAAAAGCTCAAAAAGCACTTACTGAAGTTTTTGAATGGTCAGACACCAATGGAATTAAAATTAACGCGTGTAAAACTAAGGCAGTCTTATTTAAATCTAAGAACAAAGCAACAAAGGTGGAAAGTATATTAACATTAGGGGCACCTCCTGAAATGATTGAAAAACATAAAATACTAGGTATCACCTTTTCTGCAGACCTCACATGGACGTCTCACGTTGAAATGCTGGCTAGATCCCTGTCATTCGCCGCTGCTGCGATATCGCGATGTCGCCATTTCCTCCCAGAACACATTAAGCTAAACATTTACCACGCCCTATTTGCTACCTACATTAACTACTGCCACCTAGTGTGGGGGACAACTACGATGGGTAACCCAGATTTAATCTTATGCCTGCAAAAGAGAGGACTTCGATTAAGACCCTAGTGCACCGCTGTTTCGCCGACATGAAATAGTTAGCGCGAGGAATTTCTGTGATTTCCGTCTACTTAATTCGTAACTTTTTTTTAATGACAAGTTCAGAAACTTCGTTACAACAATTTCAAGTATTACTCTTCAAACAAGCGACTCTCGCACACGCAGCGGTGACAGGTGGCTCGTTCCCCTTCGGCGCACGGGGTATTTCCTACAGTCCATGCAATATTCATTGCCCTCCGTCCTTAACAAATTTCACAAAGATGGTATCGACTACAGCAAATGTACGAAGACGAATCTGCGCAAATATTTTTCGGCCAGATAGCTATTTGTTGGCGGCGTCTTTCATTCATTTCTTGTGGATACAAAACTTCTGATGTCATTATTACATAAACAAGCGTACTGGTTTATGGCATACGGATGTCTGTATGAGTGAACTACTTTAATTTTATAGCTCTACAGACTGTGAAAACTAGACCTTTTTTTTCTTGTGTGAAGTCATGGTGCAGCAGTAGCTAAATGAGTCTTACTTTTGTGCACTTGCGTTGGCGTTTATCGTTTGTTTTGCTTTCTTTTTGTTTCACACAGTGAAGTGTCACATGCCTTGGATAAGGTATAGCTGTTTCTCTTATATTTCCGAATTGTGTTCATTGCGTCTATGCATTTTTTTTTCTATTGTTACTTAATGTATGTCATGATTAATATTATCTAGGAACATACGTAAGAGTGTGTACATTGTTGTTCGTATAGAAATGTGTTTTTACATGTGTATACATCTGTTAATTTCACGTATATACTAGCATGTGTATGCTTTTTACCGTTGCCAAACAGCTGCTGTGTTTACTGGCTGCCAGGCACCCTTCAAGTTGTCGCTGCCCGCTTTTTCGCCTGGTGGACCCCCAGCACTGTAATGTTGGAAATAAACTTGAAACTTGAAACTTGATAAACAAACACCTCCCCAAACCCTGCAAGGCTAACACACATTCAACCGTCAATATGCCCCACACCTGATATTGGCGCTCCAGCCAATCTACCTTATATAATATGGGCCTGCCCTGAAAATAACTTTCCCTTAATCACATCCGAGGAGCAGTGGGAGGAGCCACTGCGTAGCCCGGACCCAGCCCGTGCAAACCACCCTGGTCATCTGAGCTACCGATGTCGCCGCTCGGCTCATGCCTGCGGCCACGAGTATCCTCTGAGCTAAGTAAATGCTCAATAAAATGTGCTCTCTCTCTCTCTCTCTCTCTCTCTCTCTCTCTCTCTCTCTCTCTCTCTCTCTCTCTCTCTCTCTCTCTCTCTCTCTCTGCCCCCCCCCCAATATCCCTCTCCATCGGAGACCCGGCGGTTCGGTCACGCAGCAGTGGAGAAGTGCTTTTATAGACCGTTTACAACGAGCAGTTAGGCCCGCCTTAGCCAGATGGCGCCAGCGCTGTACTAGTCACTACTGGCCTTTTCCTATTTCGGTTTGGCCATCGACTCCCATTGACTGTCGGCTCGAAGTGCACCGTTAGCAAAACGGGTTACGCATGAAGAAAAGTCATAATTGAATACTGTGGACGCAGTCGGAGCTCTTGTTGGTCGTCGCGAAATGGAACAGAACGTTCGCGGAAGCGCTCCAATGTACGTAAACATGTGAGGTCTCCGGCGCGGCACCGCCAAGCGTGATTCCGTCATTCGCTCCAAACAGCTCAGGTTCCCAGGCCCCATGTGGCACGCTTATTGCGAGAGGCAGGTCAGACGAAGTGAGGAAAAGCAGAGAAAAAAAATGTGGTTGATTCATCTTTCATAGGAATCTGTAAAACACGAAAGTGACATGTGCCTTCACAGGATCAGTTGGATGCTTATTCTGCATCCATATGAACTTGCACATCGCTATTTATATTTCGTCGGTATGGAACCGTCAGACTTATCAACATTAGACACTGGATTGCACGCGCCGGAGAACTGCGTAAACCCGTATAAAACCACACGCGCTCGCAAACCATGCGAACGAAACCGAACGGGTTGCCAGCAAATCGTTTGGTGAACTTACGGTCCGTTGCGGCGAAAGAGCATGATTTGCGGGGCTGTCTTGTGGGTGTGTTTGGCGAGCGACAACCTGCTAGCGCGTCGCTTTCGCAAATGTGCGGCCACTGCGTCCCTGCTCCGTGGAGTGTACCATAGAGTTTCTTAGTAAGTATACTAGCGAGGAAACTGCGCCTCGTAAGCCATGTCGTCGTGGAGGTTCATGGGAAGACCCCCTTTTTGTCTTGGGCTTGGCATGACAATTGGATTCTTAAGCGGTTTTTGGGGATTTGCTTTCTTCACTATGCATTAACATGTTTAAGAGCTACAAGGAAGCCGAAATCCTCCCGTTTCTGTGGTAGCCGTGTTCAGTGAAACAGAAGGCAATGCGGGATCGCACCTGACGTTGCTCATGCCGCAGTCGAAGGACGTATGACTGAGCGGGTAATATGCCGCCGCGAAATTTGTAGCCGACGAAAAGAATAAACAAAACGTACTTCGACGAAGACAAGACACGGCAGATACGGGCGCTTGAATGCGTCCTATCTTGTCATCGTCCACGAATGTTTAACGCCACGTTTTCTTTTTACTTGGTAAACTAGCTGGCGGTCGGTGCACCGGTTCACCACGAAGGCAACGTTTTCATAGGCACGCTCAAAAAACTTTCGAAACTCTTCAAACAACTTATTATTAGAAATAATGGTAAAATTAATAAAATCACAGTCTCTAATGAGTTACCCCTCAAATATTAACATTCTTCGTAACTACAACCTTGGCCTGCGGAATAGCAGGCAAAACCGTCCCGGCAAAAATACGCATTGTTTCTTTTTTCCTTTGTTATAAAACAGCCTGTTTTTATTTTCCACTTACATAATTGCACACTATTCTTCGCACTTTTGTGGCACTTTGTTTAAATTTGCGGTCACTAAAACGTTTCAATCCAAGCCAATGATGAAACTAAGACGAGCGCGATGTATACAATGGCGGCCCATGACGACACAGACGACCTCGACGTGAGCCGCGTAGACGCTAGCGCCAGATTCCTCTCTAGTGTATACTGCAAGAAACTCTACGGAGTGTACGGCAGACGGTTGTGTTGCGACGAGCTCAGCTGGCACCAACTGTCGGCGTTCATTAGCATCGTGATGCACTACTTCGCTTCATCTCTCTTAGAGGGCGGCACAATCGAAATAGAGTTGGTTATAGGAAAGATAAATGGCTCGTTCATACTGCTGTTTGCGCTTCAGCTCGTAGCGGAGTCGGTAAAACGCCTAGAACCTCCCATTGCGGCGACGGAGCACCGGGGTTGAATCCTGGCGCAGCCGCGTTTTTCTGATCTTGGTGGATCCCGGCATAAAACACTTTCGTGTTAAAAGCTCCCACCTCCCCTCGCGGGAACCCCTGTATAGATGCGACGCATAGGGGGTTCACGTTGCAGCGTTGGACAGCGGAGGAACGGCGCTGGAACGATGGAGCGGAGCGGCGCAGGCACCGCGTTTTAAGCGCGCATAACGGGGAGGGGACGCGCCGGCGCCAGTGCGCCTGCCGCGGCTATGACGCAACACAATCCAACACAATCCACTCTAATCCAATCCAATCCAATCCAAATCCAAATCCAAGCCAAGGCAAGCCAATTTATTCAAATCCAATCCCATGCCCCTCGCGAGAGAGTGTTCGCTATCAGAGAGGAGAGGGGTGAGCGGCGGAGAGCGCAGCTGACGCGGCGAGGAGAATGGGAGAGGGGCGGACGCCGACAACAACGCCGACGCCGGATGCAGAGACAAGGCGAATGAATGAGATGCAGTCGCATCTAAAAACGTTATCGATTACAACTTTGGCTCGCAACGCATTCTCAGTCTGCACCCTCAGCGGACATCACGTACCTCGCGAAGAGCACCCTGGAGGACACCAGCATTTCAAATCTTGAGCTATACATAACTCTGCGCAAGTTGTTGAAGTAGATTATTCTCAAGGTACATTTTCCGTGTATTCTGATGCGGAGCCACAACTCAGACTGCACAAACTGGAAGTTCGCCTCATCAACTCTCTATAGTTAAATCCTGTGGAGGGTTCCACTCGCCGGCATACATGGTTACCGCAGTCAACCCATTAGTACAAATTTAAAGCCCAAAAATGTGTACTATGAATTACCAACTAGCTCGAACTCACTCGTTGTCAAGCCATTAGTTCACGAATAGATAAAACTTGCCGCAGGAAATCTGACAAAAAAAAAAGTTATTGCACGAATGCACAAGTAAAAATAAAAACTAAGGACATACCCAAAAATTGTCATGTGGCATATATGCTACCAAACTAGTTATGTAATGCATACTAAAAAAATACAAAAAATGTTCACACATGCAGCCTTATGCGCCAGCTCGGGAAATACTTGTATGTGTTAAAGCTTGATCACCCGATTTGACCGTGTATAGGCCTCGCTGTAAGCGCTAAGTATTATTTCGCGATTTGCGTTCGATCGCGCCTAACGGTAATAGCCAAGCATACGCGATCTTTCCGTCCACTGCATGCGCCATATGGCAGTTTCAACATGTGTGTTTCCATAGCCGAAAGAGCACATACCGAGCAGGCAACGGCTGAGAATGCGGAGCAGGTGTACAAGGCACACCGAGTCAGCTGTAAGTCAGCTGACAATTACAACGCTGAGCGCTGCCGCTTTTTCATCGCACGTCGAAACACGGAGAAGCGGCGCAAGAGTGATATAGTAGGAGGAGAAACAACTGTATTGAGCATTTAATAGTAGCGCTTAAGCGCTAGATGGGGTGGTTCCTTCTTCTCGGGTACCATATGCTTCCAGGGGCTCCTGGCCCCTGGTGATCAGTGTTTGCTGGTTTTCCAAGGCGGGGCTGGACAGCAAGATCTCCCATCGCTCGGTAAGGGCATTATTGGGTAGGGGGAGGGGCGGGGGGGACGTTTTCGAGAAATTTCACTCTGCTATGACATGTCGGAGTGTGCCAGGTTGTTTGCAAGTGTTGCATTACTTTTCGTGTCTCTCAGGATACATTTTGTTCTGGTGGTATGGATGCGGGAAGGATCCGGCTTGGATCTGTCTATAAATGGCTTGCTGGGTTCTGCTAAAGGAGCGGTGCGGTACGGGGAAGCGTTTTCTGCCGTCCCTGTAATGATTTATGATACCTTTGTAGCTCGTGATGGGTTTTTGCGGTGGCCCCTCAGCCCGGAGGTTGATCTCTCGGACCTGTTGGTTGGCAAATTCATTGCTCTCCACGCTGAGTGTGCCGGTACCCATACTAGCTCTGTCTTATGGTTTGGAGGCGTCTCCAAGAGTGATATACAAATTCCACACCCATGCAGGATTATTTGTGTTACAGCCCTTCATATCCATAATTTAGTGCGTCCACAGCCAACCATTTTAGCGTCACCCTCCTAGTCGAGAAGCAAACAGAACTGCGCGCCCCGGACGCCAAGATCCTGGCTGAACTCACGGGCGAGCCCTTTCAAGCCGATTGCGCCACAGCCTGGGACTACGACGACAGCATTTTCCACATTCGGGCCCGTGTTCATATATGACAAATGCCAAGACGGTGGGCGTGGGCTGTGGCGTTGAGAATGGCGTGAGTTAATGACACCGGTCGATGATTTGGCGAGTTCTGTGACGTTAGAAAGGGATTTGGGTGCATTCTGGTACGGAGGCGGAAAGGGCGTCGCAATAGCAGCTTTTTTTTCCAACATGCAACCTGCCAAGCCAAAGTTTGAATGCAGATTTGGCCGGGGGGATAAAATTTAGAACCTTGAACGAGCAAGGCGAGTGGTGGCAGCTAAAACCGCCCTTACTGCAAAATTTTGTGTTTTAAGTTTAGGATAGTATTTTTTCTTTTGGTTTAAAGTTCATGAATTTGACGATTACGAGTCGCTTCTTTTCAGGGGTAGGTGTTCGATGCGGGGCGCTCGTTTGATATTGTGAGGAAAAAAATAGAGGAAAAGCTTATCTCTGCAAAATGCCGAAACCTTAGCTTGTGAATCCTTACATGTTTATTTGTCTTATCGCCAATGCCAAGGAAAAGTAGACTATTTCTGCGCAGTGGGTTGCTCACACCAACACTTGCAGCTTTGAGGGCGGGAATGTCGTGTTTTAGATTGCCTGATTTAATAGAGGTCAGTTCGGCGAGAGGATGTTCTTTGAATGTCTCTAGTTTAGTCACTGTCAGTCAATGTACAGCCACGATCAAAAGTTTACGGACCAGGGAAATAGCAATTTTATCTTATTTCTCTTCCTATAGCAGCCCGACAAACTGTCGAATGCATTCTAGGTGTCGTATAAGTACTGAACGAATGAAAACTACGCCACATAGCACATCGGGCTGCCATGCGGCAGAGAAATAACTAAAAGTTGCTGCTTTCGTGGTCCTTAAACTTCTGCTCTTGGGTGTACCCAGTAAACCTTCAGAAACATTTTGGACTTCCTTAAGTTCGTTTAGTTGCTCACGTATAGCAGCCGGACCATCCTGTAGGTCTTTTAATGCGTTTAATATGGCTGCTGTTTCGGCCGATTTCGGTGGGCCAGTGTTCAGCTCGACGTGACCACTAAGTAGTTAGATGAGTTGACCTAACAGAACTTGCGCGAGCATGTCACAACAGGTATGACACGCAACAAGTAAGTTCATACCGATTGCTACAACGAAATTCTTTAGCTCGTTAAAGGTAACTAACCTGGAAAGGTAGGAGCGGGAGCATGTTGCGGGTGGACGATGTGGTGCCCCAAGTAGTCGGTGGTTACGCGCAAATTAGATCTACCGCGCTCCGGTCTCGTGACTGGCGACGTAGCCGATGACGGTTGTTGTCAGCCGAGGGTTGCGGAGCGAGCCAGATTTGGGATGTCGGGCTGCTGCGGCTTCATGATTCAAGGGTTCTGGACGGAAAACAGTACAGTCCGCGGCTGTGAATCCAGGGCCGAGCAAGCACTGCTGGTAAGGGACAAGCATATCAGCGCCTGCAAAGTTATGAGCAGTTGTTGTGTTGCGGTGGACGATGTCGTGCCCCTTATGACCAATCAACGCCGCCTGTATAAACATTGCCTAATGGGAGCAGTAGGGACGCTTAGTTCAGGCACTCATCCGGTATGGGGCGCGTGCCGGCGGACGAGTCCCGCCTTACGTCACTGCTCGGGAATCGCCAACACTGCACCCACTTCTACGACGTGTGTCTGTCAGCTTGCCTCTTGGGTTTCGAGAGCCATATTAAATGCAGAGCATTTCAGTAACTCACGATGTCACCCGCGTTGGCGTCCGTAGTCCGCACGCTCACTGCGCATGCGCGTCGAGTCGAGGCGAAAGCGAACACATCTCTCGCGAGGGGCATTGGATTGGATTCGAACACTCTCTCGCGAGGGGCATTGGATTGGATTCGATTGGCTTGGATTGGATTGGCTTGGCTTGGCTTGGATTGGATTGGATTGGATTTGGATTGGATTGGATTGGATTGGATTGGATTAAAGTGGATTGTGTTGGATTGTGTTGCGTCATAGCCGCGGCACGTTGCGTCATAGCCGCGGCAGACGCGCTTGGGCCGGTGCATGTGCAGTACTCTCTCTTCCGCGGTTTCCTCTCCTTCGGGCGCGCTGCGCATATAACCGGTGTGCCGTTCTCCGGCCAAGCAACATCCGCGGTTGGCTCAAACACCTAGAGTCCACGCCGCTTTACAAGTACGCCAACGTCGTCGACTGGGACCGGCTTACGCAGTCCCCTCAACGTATATAAGCGGTGGAGCGCGCGTTCGGAATTCAGTCAAGGGCGTCTTTGCATGGCTTACGCTTGACGTGACGCTTTGCTTGACTCGAGTAGATGCGACGCATTTACTCGAGTTCCCCCCGTGGGAAGATGCGGGCGGCTTTTTCTCACATCTTAGCCCTGACGGGGCGCTAGTTCTGGGGCGCACTGGGGATCTTATTCAACGTGTCGCTCGCTTCATACCTGCTGCTCTTTTCGCAATATAACTGACGTGGGCGGAACTGAAATAGTGTAAGAATATATTAATTGTCGCATAGACAAATAGCAAACATTTAAATATTTTCGGATGGTATAGCCAGTATTTTACTGATATATTTCTGCCTGGAGGATTTAGGAAAGAAAAAAGTGCGGGTACATGTTCTGCTCAAGCGCTCACTTCTACCATTCTTTCCTGTAATATCACGCGCTTGTAAGTATCGGCACAACAAGTGGTTTTGCTCCCGCCGTGGCGCAGGCGGTTTTATCAGCGCCAGACAATACAGACAGGCATAGTGATAAACAAGAAGGCGTAGGAGCGCCGCCTGGGGAATGCTAGACAAACTGTCAACTAGTTTGCATATTTTGCATAGTTTGCATTTTGCATGCGGACATGAAAGCACGCAGAAGGCTACGGAGCGGGAAAGGGTAGGAGAGGGCAACAGGAAAGTGGCTGTTTGGCCATTTTTCGCTCACGCGTTAGGCAAGGATTATACAGGTGGCGTTGGACGAACACATATCAGTCGGATGCTGTTTTGATTGATTTATTGATTGATTGATTGATTGGCTGATCGGTTGATTCATTGATTGATTGATTGATTGATTGATTGATTGATTGATTGATTGATTGATTGATTTTATTTTATTTATTTAGGCATTGTGTTGGCCCGGAGGCCGTTACAGGGGTGGGGTTACAGCACAAATCGAAGAACAACAAGGAAATACATTAAACAGAGTGTATACAAACTATAAATCCGTATTTTCGCTTGAAATTATGTATGAATTTAATTGATTGATTGATTGATTGATTGATTGATTGATTGATTGATTGATTGATTGATTGATTGATTGATTGATTGATTGATTGATTGATTGATTGATTGATTGATTGATTGATTGATTGGAGTATGGGTTTAATGCTACAAAACTACAAAGATTATGAGGCGCTTGGTAATGGAGGGCTCTGGATTAATTTTGGCCACCTGGGGATCTTTAACCTGCGCCGAAATCTCGAACACACGGGCGTTTTCGCTTTGGCCTCCACCAGAAAAGCGGCCGCCGCGGCCGGGTGTCAAACCCGCATCCATGGGCTCAGCAGAACAACGCCTTAGCCACTGAGCCACTGCGGCGGGTTTCGGCTCCTCTTTTATGTAAACCGCCGGAATATTGGCGCATGCTCTAATGGGTTGTGTAATGCAGTGTTGCAAGCGGTGAGTACAAATCTGCGCAGGCGCTGGTTTCTCTTTAGTCGAAGTAGGCGGCTATTCGTAGAATTCTCCTTCTTCCCGTAATACCGGATTCGCCAAGTCCGCTCATCAATTATACGTGCTAGTGATGCCGAAAGTACCGTTCACAGGTAGCATTCACAAATAGTAATTTGATAACGAATGAACACGAATACAAATAATAACGACGCAAGTGTAGTTATTGGCGTTGCTGTAAAACTGAGCGGCACACGCTCTCTTAAAGGGACACTGAAGTGATTTGTAAACATTGCGGGATTACTAGCGCAAATTGTAGTTCGGAGTCCGTAGGCATTGTTTCGACCACTCTGGCCGCGTTTACGCGAATTTATTTAGTAGAAAAATCAATTCGAAAATGCTGTCCTCCTCTCTTTACGCTCGCCCATTTTCTGTGGCGTTTTCGTGTGACGTCAGCAGGAGATGAGCTCAAAATGGCTGCGCTACTGCACGGTTCGCCGACCAGCCGACCTACCGATCGAGTCAGTCGGCCCAGCGTTTCGTCCGCCGGCCGCCGACGGGTCGTCGCTATTCGCTCGCTCAATTGAAACTAAGCCACAACAACTTTGTGAATGAAAGAATGTGCCTTTCCTTACTTTGTTAGTTTGTACACTGTGTCAAACTCAGAGTCCGGGTCGCTCCACACAAGCGCTGCTCAAGTGCGCATGCGACGCTTCGCTGACTTTACGCTAGTAGGAAAATCTAAGGCCAATTGAAGGCGGGAGAAGAGTCAGCAAAGTCAATATAGGTACTAAGAAAATAAAATCAACTGAAACTTTTACCGTACAGCGCAAAACTAGGGAGCAGGAAGCACTTTTTGCGCTGGGTAAACAACCACAGCGGTCAGCAGCACGACCGCACACTGTCTGCGAACGCTTTTCCGTCAAAGAAATGCAATTGCTAGACGTGAGATATTATGGAAGTTTGGGGGACACTTACTGCAGGAGTGATATACAACAAATAGTCACATAAAGTACTTAAAATGCTTAAAATAAATAAAAGTGTAAACTGGTCATACATTATAAACCTTATATATCCAAACCGGCCAGCGCCGGCTCGTGGCTTAGTGGTCTGAGGCGCTGGAATATGTTTTGAAAGTCGTAAGTTCGAATCCCCGAGTGTACATGTATTTTTTTTTTTTTTTTGTAAGTTGATTTTTTCGTATGCGGCCGATGTTTTCTGAACTGAGTTCACCATTTTTGGGCCGTAACGTTCACTGCTCCACGAGCGAGATCGCAGAACGCGCGCATACTGACAATGACGCGCTAGCGAGTTCTCGTTGGCGTGCTGTTGCCACAAGCACCGACTGCTTGCGGGCAGTGGGCCCAGGCCTGAATCAGCACACCCTTGGCCTGGTGCGAACTAGCTTTTTACGAACAGACATGAGTGAGGCAAGCTCCGAATATGCGGGAAAAGCGCATGGCATTTGAGAGTCTGCGGTGACGCGGAGGGCGTTCATCCACTGCGTAGGCCTCGTCTAGTGATTTCTACGATTCCAAGCCGCCCTGGGAGGTTTATCTTAGACATTTGACAGCCGACAACATGGCAGAAGCGCGGTACGGCGATAACTGAGATATCGAGAATGCCCATCCAACAACACCATCAGATGTCAAGCATTTTATTTTACAGAACCGAAACCGAAACCGAAACTTGTTTGATTGCTAACCTTGGGCATCGTCCAATCACGGTGCCCCCCCCCCCTCCTGACGTCACAGCCTTTAGTTGGTGCGGCCGCCGCAAACCGCGCATAGTAGTTTTTCTTCTTTCGCGCTTTGTAAAATAATTACCGATTTGTCAACCGGATAAACGATGAATAGTGTGTTAATTTGAGCCAGTCTACACAGTGCAAGCAAAAACGGGAGCTTGACAAATTCACTTCAGTGTCCCTTTAAATTGGGCAGAGTAAATCGCTGGGGGTGTGTTCGAAAGGTGAACAGTCGATGACTGCCTTCCTTATTTACGAGGCAGAAGCTTCGGGCCTTTAAAAGGCACCTTTAAAAAAAAATTCTGGGGAATGCCTAAGGAGCCGTGAAAAAGAAAGTAAATTAAGTGAGATCTTTGGACATATAAAGTGTGCACCTTATTTAGAGAGCCATGTTAAGTGCACAATGTTTTTGCTGCACATTACCCAAACGAGGAAAAATTTGCGGGGCATACGATGCGAATGACGGTCAAAATGTGAATGGCATACGCTGAAGTGTCGTTACCAAAAATGGGACGAGAAACATGGTGTGGCGGGAAAGTACAATTCCCAGACGATGCAGAAAACCAGAAAACTAAACTTCCGTAAGCCTGCTTCACCGCAATGCACAGCGCAACTGCAGTTATAAGGAGAAGTCGTCGCTCTGGAGAGCGCATCCAGTCGCGAGAAGTGATTGCACTACCCGAATACACGGTCCCCAACCTTCTCGAAAGAAGCTAGGCGAAGGATCAAACTTATGGCTTCAGAGTTTCGCGTTCTATTCTCGCGCCTTTCGCTTGTAGTTTGGAAAGGTTCGGTGAACCGTCGTTAGAGACCGCCATTCTCACCGGACCGACGCGCCCCCTGGGCTTTCAGCCGCGAAGCGCCGGCGAAGCACCGTTGCGCGCCGCAGCGCCAATCGAGAGCTTTGCGGCCCTAGGTCCTCTCCCCCACTACCTCCTCTCTCAGCGTGAAACGCCCTCGCAGCACGCAGGGAAAGCTTCCGCCGCGCAAATGGCGCCCACGGCCGGGAATACCGCCGCGTTCTAGTCCTCCACGCCCGCTTCCCGCAGGGCTCCGGAGCTCACCGAAGAAGCGGATGCGCTGGGGCGCGAAGCACGCAGCCGGCTGACGACGACGTCACAAAAAGCGGCCGTCCCTTCACGTGAGCCGCGGTTGTGAAGTGATCCTCGCACGCCGCGGCGCCGACAAAGTCGTCGCAGCGCAACTTCCGAGATGCAACCTCCTCCACGAAAGGTGGAGAGCATTTGTCAATAACTCGACCGTCTTTCCCGTCGTAGTTTGTCCCGTTCATCCGCGAGCTTAAAACCTTTTGTTTCCCATTGCCGGACTGCTAGGGTGCGGAGAATTGCCCTCGGGCTGAACTGCTTGGCCCGTAGTTCAAATGCGGTCACTTCGATGAATCCAAAACTCCGGGGGGGCTGCAGTTTCGATCGCCCCAAGGCGCGGTTCGGCCCTGTTACTAAACTTTCTCCCCGCGCTTGAAATAAACCCGGCGCAGCCTTTCAATTAGAGTTACTAATCCCCAGCGATATTTCAAGTTGTTTGCCAGAAAGAACTAAATTTGCAAATATCGAGCCATTGCGAGAAAATGTTTCAGGCAAAGTGGAGAGCTTCACAATATTCTAGCTTGTTGGCTTCTTAGGAGACAATGACCATGATACAGGCGCCTACGTTGTCTGGGTTGATAAAGCTCGGAGATTAGCGTGCCTGTTTTGGAACGTTCTCATGCGTGGTCAAATGATATAAATTCAGAAAGTTTTTTTTAATGCTAGGTCCTATTCATGGCGAAGTTTCTTCATTGCCTTATTCTGTTAGTATTGGACTACGGAGACAAATACTTTCGTGCCGCCCTTCCAGGTGAAGGCTCACACGCAGCTCAAGAATATCCACAACGAGCAGATCACAAAGCTACAGACTAAGCACCAGCAGGATGTGGAATTACTTGAAGATTTGCGGTGAGTAAAAGCCACGGCCCTTCGATTGTCATTTATTTGCGGCTTGTATTTATCCCGAGGTTTGGTGCTGTCTTGTGTAGGTCCTTGGTCAGTGATCGAAGCATTTTGCTGTGTAGTCTACTGCTTGAACTATCTAGAGCCGTGTGGTATCGGACTTTTGTAGATTTTTTCTTACTTTCCGGCGTCAACACTTTAGCGTGCACAGTAGTTGCACGCTAATTCAGATGTATTTGTAGCGTACTGATCAACGGTAGATCTTAGGCGAGAAAGGGATAGACAAGAGAGAGAAAGACAATATAAGGTGAAGTTTATGCGAAAGAAGGCGAACCGTCCAAACGTGTTTGCCAATAGGACTTCGGGGTCCCTTTAAGTCTTCAGCAGACGAAAACACGATGCGAGGACACCCTGGATTTCTATTCCGTGTAGTCCTTTTTTTTCTGTGACCTAATACGGGAACACAGACTGAACCGATCTGCGGCCAGACATGTTGCAGGCCTGGTTAGTTCATGATCCAAAAATGTAAACGTAGAGCGATGGTGGCAAGGACAAATAAGGAACAACGGGACGATCACTGTATATCACTCGCACAGACGATCTGCAGCTTTATATTAGGTCCGAGGTTCAAACTACTCCGGTTCACATGGCGCTACAGTAGTGGCAGAAAAACGTAAATTTATTGCCACGGCTCGTAATCTCCTGGAAATTTACCGTCATGCCTTTAAGTACGCATCAGACAACTGCTGTTGTTTCTGCACATATCCAGCTGCGTGTGTTTGGGGTGTGGGGGAGGGGGAGTAGCTAATATCTCATGAGGACGAAGAAGGTAAGCCAGAAAAGAAGAAAAGGAAAGAGAGCTCGAGTGTTCCGCTAAGGCTAAACGCTACATCTCGCTTGCGGGCACAAGTTCACCTGTGTACATAAACGTTTCTGCTAGTACTGTTGTTTCTACCCTGATGATATAAACGTTCAGTTTTTTCAAGCACCCCGGGGTTGTCTAGTGGTCGTAACGCCTGGCTTTTACACCAAACGCAGGATGAAATTTCGGCTTCAAAACGTTTGGCTCCAGGTGTGAAGGGCTCTATGGTCCAGTAAAAAGAAAATTTACATTTCCGGACACGTGTGGAGCTATACTGTCTTTGTGAAACCACACAAGAAAGACCCCCCGGAAGGCAAATAGCACCCCATCACCAGAACAGGGTCTGTCCACCATCGTGTAGTATTCGGACGCGGCCTTTATACGAACCAAAAACTGAATCGATACCGAGAGACGGGGCGAGAAGGAGAAGCCTGATAACTCCAATGAAGGATGAGATACGGCAATTTTTTGGCAAGGTGTGGATTCGGGCACCGAAGGGTACAAGCAAAATAAAATTAACAGAGGAGGAGGAGGTAGGAGGAGGAGGATGTCTACCGCAAGACATCCGTCTTCTGGTGGACAAACCGGCTGTTGCTACTGCTGATGATGAAAGTGACGATGATGTTTATGAGTTCTTTCAAATCGGTAGACTATTTAAAATGACCTGTAATGCCGTTATTCTGCGTGTTTATAGCCGGGGAATTCCTTCTGCAGGTTAAGCTTCTCTTTTGAAATGCCTTCCCACGAACTCTTCCAAGGCATGGAGCATTTAAACGCTGTCTGTGCCACTCATGGAGAAAGGCCGTCGTCCTCCATTCGCCAAAAACGGGCAATGAATAATGATGACAACTGTACTGTGATTATAAACAAACATTTTTGCGAATACCTTGTCAGTCTGGATTCAGGCTGTATATTCATAAAAATATTGCACTTGATGCTACTTTATCTTTCTTTTTATATAGCAACAATCCAGGGATGCTGTCCACATTTTGTCATTACCACAGAGAAGGGAAGATTCAAAGTCAGGTGCCGCGGCAAGCCGTAACTTCTTGACGGAAGCGGAACTTTTACAGATCCAATGTACAACAGCAGTTTATATCCTAGACCAGAAACTCCCTTTTAATGCTTGCTACAGCTGTCTGTGTTCCCACACCCTAATACCAGTATTTCTGAAAGCTTCTTGAAGGAAAAAAAGTGGACGTCAAATTTTCAAGTGCCGAAGTGCCGAATGACCAATGACGAATCTAATGCAAATACGGTGAACATGATCGAAACACGCTTTCGGCTTCCGCTGCCCGAAAGTATATAATCCTGCGGCGTGCTTCGTTTTTCTGAACAAGTTTTGTGCCGCTTTGCCGCGCTAGCCATGCCGCCCTTTTTCTTTTAATGAAGTGTGCCCTGTTAGCTTTTCGGTCGCTCCAGTTTTCTGCTTCAACAAACAATGGTGTTCCCTGCTACCGTTCGCGTGACCTTGGCCTATTACTCGCCAAGAACAAGAATTGAGTTTGGCTCGGAACGCGGGAACATAACGTGCAAGTGTACCATTGCTGCATATTTTATAATATATGCATTATAGCCAACTTTGGCTGCTGCGCCAATAAAATTCAATTTATAATATACGCGCAAATTCAATTATAGGCTACATTGTATGTCGTTTTTATGACATAGGACGGCATATTTTAAATTAAATGATACCAATTATTGCTCCATTTGTATGTTTTACATTAGAATTCCACCTCGTCGTCAATTTAAATTATTGAAGCGGTGTTGTTCGGCAGGTAACGCCGATAGAGCTGAGCAATTCTAGTTGTATCTCCACAAAAAAATCTTTTTCACTGGTTAGTTGCATTTTTTTTTCTACATGATAAGCTGCTTTCATGATGAGTCTTTTTACCAATGGAGATGACACGGCTTTTCACTTCTTTCAGCTAACCGACTTATTCTCAGGCTGTGCGACAACTAGCTTCACGACGCATCTCGATCACCCCAGAGCTAATTCCAAATTGACATTAAAACATTTGTACGAAGAGTATAAAATAGCATCGAATGATTAAGTGGAGCATTAAGTTTTCGCTGAGCTTATTTTATCTGCATTAAATTTTTAGGTTCTCGAAAGCGGGATATTTTATGTTTTATGAAAACTATGTTTATGACTTCCTGTCTAGTGAAATATGTCCCGAATTCCTGTACTAATAACCAGTAGTCAAGCATTTCAATAAATGCTAAGAAATTTTTTAATCCGTATATCCGTTTTGTGCCTTGTATTTTAGAGGTTTGATAACCACTTGATAGTTGCTTCCATTTAAAGTTTCCCATTTATACGTTTTCTTAATTGCGAAATTTACAAATACAAATATCGGACGATCTAACAACAACAAATTGTAAATCTCTAGCCTCCATTTTATTTCGGATATTGGCTTCAATAGCTTTTTGTTGCAAGCAGTCCACCTCAGTGTCCCACTGGCTAAGGCGTCGCACTACTGAGCACAAGGTCGGGGGTTCGATTCCCGACCTCTGCGATCGTTCTTCTGATGGCGCCCAGGTGTCGCGATTGAGCCGCACCTTAATCATCCCCTTGTTGTGCAAACTAATTTGTTGCCTTTACATTACAACACATAGTAGCTCAATCGTAGCTTCGCAATGTGGAAACCAGTTGGTTTTTTTTTAAGCAGGTGGATTGGATTAGCTTGCATAGTTGCGTAGTTATTGCGTAGTTATGCTGCGCTTCAAAGCAAACAAATAACACTCGCGAGCCTGCACATTTGTATGTGTTTTCAGAATTGTTACTATTGTAATTACAATAACAATAATTATCATTTGCATTATTATTCTTAATGTTGTTATTATTTCAACATTACCCATGCAATTTTGGTTTCATGAGCATTTCATCATGTTGCATTTCTTCATCTTTAATATAATATTTTACTTACTGATGTTTCTTTTTTATTGTAGATTGTCTTCCCTCCTGCTGTATTTGAGTGTACGGCGTTCTTTTTCATTTTCAGTCCGTCAGAAGAGAAGCCGGAGATAATAAACATTCTGTATTATAATTTCAGTGTAATATTTGCCCCCTTTACCCTATGTAACACCCTCACCAGAGGGCCTTTAGGGTTTTCCTAAATAAATAGAAATAAAAATATACCTTAATTTTACTAATTGAGGACTTCGTGTTGTTCAGGTATTGCAAAGGCGGTAAATACGTTTATCAGCTAGTTTGGCACCTTGTCCTGCGTTTTAATACTACTGTGTTATCGCCCCTTACGTTTCTTCCCTTTCTCCTTCGGTTTTAGCTGAGCCGAGCCAGATTGCCTGCGCGTTGTCGATCGCGGGAGTTCATGTACACTGTGCGTTCATAATTCACTGAATCCCACCAAAAGTTAAGACTGCTTTAGGCCAGTGCTTTAGAAGACTACATGAGGTTCACAGTTCAAGAGCCGAGAAAGTTCACTTCATTATACGCTCTTCGGCACGTAGCGGCTATATAACCGTAAGGGGCACGTCTATTGGACGCTGGAAATGCCGACCCCATCGATTTCTTCAGCACTTTTCTTGAAGGGCTTTGGCTATTTTTTACCGTCCCTGCTGTTCTTTTAATCTTTGCCTACTTATCGTGGTTTTAAAGGCCTTTCTGGCTGCCTGCCTGCCATCAAACGTGCTCTAGAATGCGTCATAGCAGGTGCCGTTAGAGTAAAAAAGCAGCACACGCACGCACGCAACAACACAGGCATCGTCATCGTCATCATCGTTAAGTACTCATCTCTAACTGGGGTTTGTGCGCATTTTAAGTAATCTCAATTAATCCAAAGTAACTCTGGGGCATCATACTACTAAGTTAAACAATGCTTCTAATTTAAGAACAATAACCGTACATAGATACTGCCTGTTTACTTTTTGTTTGCTGAAGCAATCCAT
This sequence comes from Haemaphysalis longicornis, assembly GCF_048455015.1. Taxonomy (NCBI): domain Eukaryota; kingdom Metazoa; phylum Arthropoda; class Arachnida; order Ixodida; family Ixodidae; genus Haemaphysalis; species Haemaphysalis longicornis. The sequence goes on along the minus strand of NW_027526335.1, from coordinate 28,103,559 downwards.
GTAATTTAACAATGCTTCGCCGACTGAAAAGCGTTTATGGAGCTTGTGCTTGTTTAGAGACAAAAAAGCATAGCTTACTACCGTCGCAGAAGCCAAATGTTTTGGCGAATTATGCCGTCCAGATGCTACAGTACTATGTTTATTTGCTGATTGAACCTAACGACTGCATAGCAGGCAAAGGTTTCAAGTGCTCGGGGTGTGTGCGTAAAAAAATGTGGTTGTTCCCTCTTCCATAGGAACCGGTAAAATACGAAAGTGATATGTGCCTTCACAGGAGCAGTTGAATGTTTATTGTGCATGGATGTGAACTTGCACGTAGCTATTTATATTTCGTCTGCATGGCACCGTTAGACACATCAACGTTAGACAGTGGATTGCACGCGTCGGAGCATTGCGTAAATCAGACTGAAAGCACAGGCGCTCGCAAGCCGTCCGTGCGAACGAAACGAAACGGGTTGTCAGCGAATCGTTTGGTGAACACGCGGTGCGCTGCAGCGAAAGGAGCAGCTGACCGTGTCACGAGCGCGACATCCGCAAGTCGGCTTCTCCGCAGCTTACGCCGCGCGTCCCCCGTGCACGTAGGCGCTGGCATCGAGGCGACAACAGTCGGCACTCATTTGCGACATGATGTACTACTTGCTTCGCCTCTCCTAGATGGCGGCACCATCTGAAAGGAAGGCTATAAGGCGCGTTTGTCGCCCTATTCACGAGTCTGTTCATAGCGCAGTCGGGAGTGCGTTTCGTACATCCCGTTGCGGAGAAATAGTTCGTGGCTCGAATCCCGGTGCCGCCGTGTCAATCGAAGTTTTTCTGGTGATGTCATTTCCGTGACGGACGTGACGTCAGTTAGATCTGCTGGAGCCCGGCATAAAACGATTTCGTGTTAAAAAGTAAGGGCTCGGGGTTGCACGTAGGTCGCGACCAACGAGGCGTTTATGCGCTTCATTCAGCATCCACTTCTCGGTCACTGTTTCACGCTTTGTTGCAGTGCTTCGTAAAAGCCATGCTGCCTTTGCGATTCCATTGGTATGGCCAGAACAAAGAAGACGCTGTAATCTGAAGGAAGAACCTACTACATTCAAAACGGCTGCGCATTACAGGAGGAGAGGAATACCATGCTTATTCGGAGGACAAGGTGGAATAAAGATAGTAAAGCCGTAGAAAGTTGAAATAGGTAGCCTTAAGCCCCTGTGGCGCTGGTTCACTCTCGCAAAACACTCTTGGTGCTGACGTTTCAATTCTGAGTAAAAAAGTACCTCTCGTTTAGAAGCGTGCGAATTTCCATTTGTTTGATTCGCTCACCTCAGCACTTCGAGGAGGGCGCTGGTTCCAGGGTTTCAACCATGATAGCTGTTCATTTCAGGGAATGGCGGGATTTGCGATTTCAAACGCTACATCTCCGCACGCAATAGCTATTCTAACGGGCGGCTTTTCGGAAGTCTCCGTCCCGTCGGAAATGAGACTACACGGTTTTCGCACACGCCGGTCATTCTCAAGACTGGGAGCAAAGTGCCAGTGTTATTTTAACCTCATGGCGAAGCTCGCCGATGTAAATGCAGGCTGGAACACGCTGACGTGAATTTGCCAAGCTCCCGTTTTTGCTTGCACTGCGCAGACTGGCTCAAATGAACACACTTTTTATCGTTTATCCGGCCGATAAGGCGGTATTTATTTTATAAAGCATGAAAGAAGAATAACTATTATGCGCGGTCTGCGGCGGTCGCACCAACTAAGGGCTGTGACGACGCGAGGAGATGCACCGTGATTGGACGATGTCCAAGATTAGCACTCAAACAAGTTTCGGTTTCGGTTCTGTAAAACAACATGCTTGACATCCGACGGCATCGTTAGATGGGCATTCTCGATAGCTCAGTAATCGTCGTACCGCGCTTCTGCCATGTTGTCGGCTGTCAAATTCCCAGGACGGCTTGGAATCGTCGCGATCACTAGCCGAGGCCTGCGCAGTGGATGAATGCCCTCTACGTCCCCGCAGACGATCAAATGCCATGCGCTTTTCCCCCAAATTTGAAGCTTGCCTCACTCATGCCTGTATCATAAAAAGCGTGTTCGCACCATGGTCTGCTGATTCTGGCCTGTGCCCACTGCCCGCAAGCAGTCGGTGCTTATGGCAACACCACGCCAACGAGAACTCGCTAGCGCGTCAATGTAGCCTGCGCGCGTTCTGCGAATTCGCTTGTAAAGCAATGAATGTTACGGCCCAAATTTGGTAAATTCAGTATATAAAACATCGGCCGAAAACGATGAAATCAACTTACAAAACAAAGGATGTACCCTCGATGATTCGAACTTGCGACTCGCAAAATAACATATCTAGCGCTCCAGACCACTCGGAAACGAGCCAATGCTGCAGGCGTTGGAAATATAACGTATATAATGTATAACCAGTTTACATTTTTATTTATTTTTAGTCATTTCGAGCAGCTTAGGTACACTATATGTTGCATAGCGCTCGTGCAGTAAGCGTCCCCGAAATTTCCACAGTATCTCACGTCTAGCAAGTGCATTTCTTTGACGAAAAAGCGTTCGCAGATGCGTAGTCGTGCTGCTGACCGCTGTGCTTGTTCGCTCAGCGCAAAAAAGTGCTTCCTGCACCTTTGTTTTACGCTATACGGTAGAAGTTTCAGCTGATTTTATTTCCTAGTACCTATATTAACTTCACTGACTTTTCTCCCGCCTTCAATCGGCCTTAGATTTTCTTACTATAGCGCACCAGTCAGCGAAGCGTCGCATGTGCGCTTGTGCAGCGCTTATGTGGAGCGACCTGGACTTGGAGCTTGATACAGTGTACAAACTAACAAACTAAAAAAAGGCACATTATTTCATTCACAAACGTGTCGTGGCTTAATTTAAACTGAGCGAACGAATTGCGACGACCCGTCGGCGGTCGGCGGACTAAACGCTGGGCCGACTGACTTTGTCGAAAGGTCGGCGAGCCGTGCAGTAGCAGTAGCGCAGTCAAGCCAAGACATTTTTTCCTGACGTCACACGAAAACGCCACTGAAAATAGGCGAAGAGGCAGAGAGGCGGAAACCATTTTCGAATTGATTTTTCTACTAAATAAATTCGCGTAAACGAACCCAGAGTGGTCGAAACATGGCCTAGCGACTCCGACTGCAACTTGCGCTAGTAATCCCGCAGTGTTTACAAATCACTCAAATCACTCACTTCAGGGTCCCTTTAAACATCCCACAGCGGAGGGTTTCACGTGCAAAAGAGGTTCCTCCATAGGACGCAAACTGTTGTCACGATGAATCCGATTGCTTTAGAGGACTTGGCTTAGCCAAATTTAGAGCTCATTAGGCTTGTCTAGCATTTTCTTCGATTTCTTTGTTAAATCAACAATCAATCAATCAATCAAATAAATCAATCCACGAGGAATGACAACCAGGGGAGTACACTACGTTGATCAAGCACAAAGACCCAGCGAAACGGTAGCAAAACTCAGTCAGTGAAGAAGGCGCCGTGAAACGACAACTTCCGCCAGTGTTGCGGGCTTTCAATGACTGCCGTTGTAACCCGGCATGCCATTAGGCGTCAGCGTCAGGCGTATTCGGTACTTACTTTTATTATATATTCATGCAACATTATTTCAGCGGTGTCTTCAGGTGAGGGAAATTGGCAGGATTTGCTCGTCACGGGACGTCGTACACGTGCGCTGCCTAGCGCCGGTCTCGGTTCATCGCGGAGTCTCTCGACCGGCGCCGCGATAAGCCCCCTTTTCAGAAGGGCCGAAGATTGGCGGCGGCAGCGGCGAAAGCTGCGTCCCTGTGTACTCCTTGGGCACGTGTTACTCGAGCCTCGCGCGCCAATTGAATTGGATGGGACGCGAAAGAAATCGACCGACTGCGCTGAGGGAGCTAGCCTGGAGAGGAGAGAGGCCCTGTGCAAACGGACGGAGCCCCCGATTGCGATCCGGTTTAATGGACGCCCTGGCTGCGGGAGGCTGCAAACACGAAGAAAGTGGGCAAATGCAGAGAAGCGGACGAGGCAAAGTAATCTCCTTTGGTCCGGCGCGTCGCTTCCGTCGGGTCGATTTGGCCGAGGCGATGGCAAGCGGCACGGCCACGCCGCAAGACAGCAGAGACAAGGCCACCCCCTTGTTCGTCAGGATAAACGGAGGATGCCGGGGCAAGGGCAGCGCGACTGTCGCCTGGCGGAGATGAACATTAAAGATCGGGTTAGGACTGCGAGGGAAGAGCGAAAGCGACAAAGCATCTGGGAAATGGACGCGGGGAAAACGTCCTTACTAGGTAGGCCACCGGCGGAATCAGCACGGGCCAAATGGGACGACGTTTCCGATGCGTCGCCGTGTTAGCGTGCCGAGAACGGGATAGAGGAGTGATGGAAGGACACCATTTGTTCACGCGAAAGCTTCCTGCGTATCTTCGGAACTTTGCACCTGCCAGTGTAACCTCAAGACACCACGGATGCGACGTCACGCACACCAGGCCCGCCTCGTTGTATTTTACCTGATTTCAAGCCTATTTTGCTTTAGCGGGTGGTATGTGCAGTTTTTTGTCTTCTCTGCGCAGCACCAATGCTGCGAACAAAACCCATAGACAAAGCGCAAGGACTGGGCATTTAAAACGTCTTCGGCAACATTGGCTGCAAGCGCAAATTTCACTGGCATTATTTCACGTACCTTCATATCCGCTTCCTTCTTCGCCATAGCGGTTCTCCGTCACTTTTTCAAGCTCTGAAAATCACATTCACAGTCGTGAACAACGGAAGTAAGAGCACGTAGCGGGGCTTCCTGTTCCTGAACCCTTGGAGCTTCCTCGGTTAACCTTCCTCGGGGCACATTGACCTGCTTACGCGCTTGAATGAGATCCGTTTGTCTAAAAACATATTTGAGCATTCACACAAGGTAACCTATTTATGGATATTTTGAGATTACTGCAATTACGGTATTCAACAGGAATTCCGTGTGGCAGGGGGCCTCGTCGGCTTCCACCATTGCACCTCTCAAGTGGTAACACGAGAAGCAATATTCCATTTCCTTCCGTACAATCAGAAAAAAAGTACGTAAGTTAAAAAGTTAAAATTCGGAAATAAAGTGGATAACTAAAGTTAACTAAAAGTGCTTGAAAACATCTCGATCCTTATAAACGGTATGGCTGCATTATGCTGCAAGCATTACCCGAAGCTTTTTGAGGGAGAGTGCCCGAAGCTTTGTGAAAAAATCGCGTAAAGAACGAGAGTATCATTAGAATATGCAAATGTAGAAGATAAGGAACGAGACGTTGGCGCGGGCTCGCTCTTCACGTATGAACTAATCCGGCTAGATCATCCTCACCCTCGTAGTCATTAAAAACAATACGTTTGCCCCTATACACTCTTACCTCACCTCCCTCCCTACTTAACTGCACGTCTGCCACGTATTAATTTGTACAGTATGTCCCGCTACTCATCTTTCATTCTTCGTTCTCGCGCCCACCAACTGTTGTTTACTGCAATATAAATCATCATTGCGTGCGCTATGAGGGCGTTTCCGAAAACCTGACGAGTTTGAATTGCGCGCCCTGGGTTTAGTGGCGTTCGCTGACCCGGGTGTGAGGGCCGCGTTGCTACCTGGCGCCGGAGCGCACCGAGAATACTGAGACAAAGCTTGATGGTAATGACCCGCCGTCACAGGCTTGCAGGAGGCGCGTTCGGCGCTCGCATATTTTTAGTCTGCCGCTCGTCGTGCCGGGTAGCCCGGAAGGGCCCGCAGGACACGTGGTCTGCCACCCTGCGCTCGTCGCGGCCTTGCAGCAGCGGCGGCCCCGGAAATCGATAGGCGTCGCTGCGGTGCTGCCAGCTGCCTACACGGCAAGCTGCGCGAAGAGAGGCCGCGTGGGCGGCTGATTGATCCCGCCGGGCCGGTGGCAGCGGTGTATGGCAGGCGACTCAGGAGCAATTGTGATGCCCTGATTACGTGCGCCAATAAGGAAGAGGAGGAGGGGGAAATGAAATTGCCCCAGTCTGGGAATGTCGAAGAGCAGTGGTGGAGGAAAGGGGGGAGGTTGTGGTAAAGGAGTCTTGCACAAGGTTGACAACAAAGGAGGCAGCAGGTTCTGCTCATTCACGACGGCAGGGAATGGTGAAGGGAAAGGTTTTCGCACGAAAGATGGGAAGAGGGGTGAAGAATAGGGAGATATGGGTGGGGAGGAGTTTTGCGTAACTCGTCTGTGGGGGCAGGGTGGACGGAAGCGATCGAGCCATATCGACTTCAGGCGACGACGGAAATAGTCAGTGGCGAGATCTACAAATGGAAGCGCGTTGAGTTGACACCATCCTATACAACGCTAGTTGTACGGATTTTCAATCACCTGTAGCGAGTCTACACCAGTAGTTCCACGTGAGGTGTTCGACGAAACAAGATGGGGAACATATTTCCGTGAGAGCTAGCGCCAGGAATGGCCTCACACGCGATGCCTAAATGGGACCTCAACATAATTATGCATGCATGGCTGTATTCCCTCTTGTGTCCACCTTTACTTGTTGCCCTTAGTGCGGGATCATCATTTGCGCGTTACTTGGCTCAACTGCACAAAAAGCGCCATCCCCAGATCCACGAAAATGCTCAGTGAGGCCAGGAACCTGGCGTCAAAAATTCCCATTGGCTGGGAATGGACGTTCAAATTAAAATTCAGAAAAAGAACCTAGAACCTACACGTTTTCATATGACTGGCAGTATTGTCCCTCAAAGCTTCCTTTTTTAACAATGCGTTGTTGTTGAGTAGCAAATCTTACTTCAAAAACTCGCAACGCCTATTTTTTGTAAAGCTGGCTTTTCCGAGTTCAGTGCAACAGTGAAGCGTACTTGTCAAAACAAAAAAAAAATTGCGTATTTGGTGACATCACAAACTCAGCAACGTAAAACCAGCAGGGCTAAACAACGCGTTATAATTCATCGAGACGTAATGGTTTCGCATGCTGCACCACAATAAGAAAAAAAAATATCTTAGGTGCCCCCCTAGCATTTTCATCTGCTCTAACGTTCGCATTAATAAAAACAGCACAAAGGACGGGACATCCTTTTATTAATGGATTCCTACCGACTCGTCAAGCTTCGCACTCTCTAAAGTTCGCTTTCCCTCCCCTTCCTTTCCCTTCCCTCTCCCCCCTTCTTTGTACGTGCTGTTCTGTGTTCAGCTAGCCTGTATAAATCTGGCGTCCCGATCTAATAAAATAATTTGGTTGATAGTAAGCGCAAGTGTTTGTCTCGTATCGTTCCGTCCCGTCTGCAGCGCTGCCGCTTTCTTACGATGCCCTATCGTGTCCGCGCAATACAGCGCCGCGCAAAATCTTCATCTACGCGAAAGCGAAAGAATCCGGCTAATCCACTAATTCTTCATTAGAAGAATCCCGTACTCCCTATTATACTTGCAACCCTCTAAAACCGGACTACAGAAAGTCAATATACTAATCAGAAAGGCACACAAATCGGCGCTTCAGCGCTGAGCACTTCCACTGAGAGATTCAAGAGCTTAGGGGTACACAACCCGACCGAAAAGCTTATACAATCTTGGATATCTGATCATATAGCTCGTTTATCCGAAACCCCAACTGGAAACCACATTTTTAAACAACTTGAAATCAACCAGACCAATATTACAAAAGACCGGTTCACTTTACCGCAGATGTTGCAGCCAATAAAAAAAAAAATTGGTGTATTGTCCGTGAGCCTCGCACGGCAACTGTAATTGCCATCGAGCCATACCCCCGAGTAAGTATGAGCATTTCGGGTTGGTGTGCTGACGACAAAGCAGAAAGGATGCTACTAAATCTGCCGTAACCTTCGGACGGCAGCTTACATCTTTTGGCCAATCCCCTTGAGTGGGCATGTGAGAACGTTGTTAAACGTATATTCAGCCTTAAATTTAGGTAAACTGGATGTTAAGCATAACGACGTGTCAAGCAACGTCTCTCTAATTGTATCTCAATCTGCGGATACCGAATGACAAAACGTTAAACGTCAAAGCGTAAAGTCAGCCCTAATGCAAGGCCACCACATACCCACTAGGGACATCCTCAACTTCACAACAGCAAATCGAAATTGCAAGAAGATCCTACAATCATACGAGCATGCATTTCTGTGAATTTTGATTTGTCTTTTAAAGCAAAGCTTTCTAGCTCTACCAGCCAACGGTTCTTTCGTGGCGTGCGGGACAACAAACTCCCAACGCATCGGAGGCGGCGGTGGGTGGAGGGAGGGGGAGGAAGGTTTCACTCACACAGCAAACTAGAGATGGCGCGGCGATTTACCCAGCGTTCCCCGCGCGGAAGTGCCTGCTCGCCGGCGACGGCATCTGCAGTACGGCTTTGTCGTCTGCTTTAGCGACGGTTGTTTTGGGCCTGTTGGTGCAGCTTCGTGCCCATAGCGCGGTGCCTTTCCACGGCTTGATTAACTTGCTCGACAGCACCTCCAGGGTAACCCGCACCCGACGGAATTAAGTGGTCGTACGGCAAACATGCGTTAAGGATTTGTTTGCAGGGCGGGAAAACAAAATGTGCAAACCACATACAGGCATTTCGCCGCTAGAGAAACGCCACCTTTTGCGCACTGCTCGCCACGAACGGGACTTCGTTTTCTAAATTGGTGATTACCAATTCGGTTGTGTTTTAAGAGGTATTACAAAAGGCGAAAGTCGCAACAGGTTGTGATAAATAGCGATTATTAAAGTTTCCTAGCTTTCTCGCAATTCTCAAACTTGCTAAACTAACTAGTTTAAATAGGTATAAATGGGAATCACTAAGCTCACATGCCGAAATATTTCGATGTCTGCGCTTGTGTCGCGCAGTGGTGTAACCCCAAGTTAGCACATCAAGATGGCTATGTTCCGCTATCTCACCTTTCGAAAGACGCTTTTCTCCGTTTTCTTTCTCCCGACTCACGGCGGGCTACAGCGGCGGCGGCGTCCGTACCGCTGTAGCCCGGCCGTGGCCGACGCTGCTGCTGCGTTCAGGAGACCGCCCCCGCGAATTACAGGTAACGGCAAGCAGAATCTCTGGTTTCACTCTTTCTAGAGCCCCGTGTGTGAAGTTAAGTGACGTCGCAATGGCAATTGTTGTGGGTGTCGTTTAAAGCTTTGCTTTCCAACCGCCTTCGCAGCGTGGATTGGAGCTTTTTTTTTTAGACTAAAAATAAATAAAAACATTCGGTTTTGCGCTATCAATCAACATCACCGTTTATTCTTTAAAGCGTCTGTAATACAGCTGCGGTTCTTAAAAGGAAAACGGAAAATACGATATCTTTATGTCACATTGCGTGGCAGCTTGGAAGAGAGTCCCAACCGTGAGTCTAGTCTCCAAGGTAAATTTGCAGGCTGGTTTGGTTCGACGTAAAAGACCGGCCGTGCTCTTTGCGGGAGTTGTTTACCTTTGTGCACACCAACCAGGCGAGGTGGGGCAAAGGCTAACACGGTGTGCTGCTGATACCAAGGACGTGGATTTGATTCCTGGCCGCAGTGGCCGCTTTTATCATGAAGGTGAACAACAAAACGCCCGTGTGTCGAGATTTTGGCGCACGTTAAAGATGATACCCAGGAGAGTGAAAGCAATCCGGAGTAGTAGTAGTAGTAAAAACTTTAACGAGCCTTATAAAGTAGGAGTGGTTGCCTAGTCCGGGAATCCAAGTGATGACCGGAGCCCTCCACTACGGCGCGCCTCATATACCAGGTGTGGCGTCGGCGCATGAAACCCAATAATGTGACTTTCCAGACGTACGCAATGTTGAAAATTCTCGGGGAAGCTTATATGTCGTAGTCGTCGCGGCGGAATATAGCAGCAACCAGGGGTATTTGTATCTATTACCGCAGAGTGTACTGCATGTTACATGCCATCAAGGTTAGGTTCATTCCATATACACTAAGAAAGAAAGAAAGAAAGAAAGAAAGAAAGAAAGAAAGAAAGAAAGAAAGAAAGAAAGAAAGAAAGATAGATAGATAGATAGATAGATAGATAGATAGATAGATAGATAGATAGATAGATAGATAGATAGATAGATAGATAGATAGATAGATAGATAGATAGATAGATAGATAGATAGATAGATAGATAGATAGATAGATAGATAGATAGATAGATAGATAGATAGATAGATAGATAGATAGATAGATAGATAGATAGATAGATAGATAGATAGATAGATAGATAGATAGATAGATAGATAGATAGATAGATAGATAGATAGATAGATAGATAGAAGGAAAGAAAAAAGAAAGAAACCATGGCAGAGTCTGAGCGAACCTACACTCCACACAAGCACTGGCTACGGCTTTGAAAAGAAAAAGATAATGCCAGCTTGGCTGCGACTTCTACGTTGTTGCAGTGCTTTCTTCACAAGTCTTGCAGGCAAACAACAAACGTTACTGTGATGAGGAAATTTGATGTCACGAAAAAAAGAGAAAGCTGCTGCCCCCTTTGTTCTATTTTTACATTTTTAATGTGACAAGCCACTGCAGCGCGCGGTGGAGCAACTACTTAGTTCTACGTCATGTATAATACAACAGGCGGTTACGCATACCTCCCGCTTGCGTTAAGGTTTTTCAGCTTCCGCATAGCAGCAAAAATAACTTGGCTTGCATAATGCGATGTTTTTACATGCTTTTCTTATTATACAAACCTTATGTAGCCGCTTTTTCGCAGGCGTTGTTGGACACAAGCGCATTTCTCGCTACACCGAGTCACGAGCTTTTCGTTTGAAGAACGTAGCAAAGTGTGCAACGCTGGCATCCAGCCTTTGTGTGCTTACAAAAATAAAGAAAATAAAAAATAGATGAAAGAAATAACGGAAGGAAGTACGACTGAAATTTCATTCTTACAGCAGGGACTGCGTTATAGAGAGCAAAAATTTTCTAAAGCCTAACTAGAACATAAAAAAAAAAGCTTTGTGAGGGACACATCGCTTTTCGTTGAGTATGATGGAACGCGGTGTCACCTTTTCAGTTGTCTTTTTCTAGTTGAAATCCAGTCAACGCGTCTGTGTTGAACACGAGGACGCGCCAAGACATTTAACTCAGAACAGCTAAACCGTCTTAGATAAATGGCATGAGTGACAAACCGTATACACGAATGATACCGCCATTCAAGCGAGAGCACAGGACAATCAAGGTGACTTCTGTCGACGACTCTGGTGAGCTTTCAAAAAGGAGACAGCCTTCCTATTTGGCTAGAGAAGCACACACATGAACGCCTCACCCCAATACAACTACGCTGCATGGTATTGCAAAATGAAGGTAATCTGATGCGACCCCCCCCCTCCCCCGCCCTCATCCCCTTCTCTTTTCTGCTAAATGCCGCAGTATAACTCCCCGTACTATCGAGCCACAACAACCACCGAAGCCGTCAGTTTGTTTTTAGCGCGGGCCGAGTGCTCCAAACTTACGGGCATCACTTACGCTTTATTGGAGCTAAAGCGTGCCGGAATTAGTTTGATAGTCTTTCTTGGGCAACTTAAACCCAGAAATTTTGGTCTGTCTGTATGTCTGTCCGTCTGTCTGTCTGTAACTCGATTCAGACACCCGGCCAAAATAAAATGCTTACTGCGCAATAGTCTTATATACTCACAGCCAAATGTAAACGTCTAAGCTCGGTTTATATGTCCATACTTGTCGACTTTGTTGAACAAGAACAAGACATTACGCAAATATAGACAGGAAATTAGTACACAAGGGATATTTACAGCGTTCCTTTATTAAAAAATTCTTGGATGCTTGCTTTTTCGATGGCAAATGATATTCTACATCTACTGTAGAACAACGCGTACCGCCTGCTGTTGCCCGCGCCACCTCCTGGCGGCATATGGGAAATCACGCAGCAACAGCAACGAAAGGTTCCACTAACTAGGTTCCACGTTCTGCTTGCAACGCACGTGGAGCATGGCAACGCGGTTCTATAAATCTTGAAGTCGGCCGCCTCGATTCACGCGCTTCTCCGCCGTACTTCAACGCTGGCATCGAGGAACCCGGCGTGTAGCAGTGAAACGCGGTAAATTCAAATCGCCTTGAGCAAACCTTTAGTGTGTTTACCTCGTGATGAGCGCGACGGAACAGGAACAGCATGAGAGGTGAGCGGGAAAGCAAAGGTGGGCATTTCTTTTGCAAATGTCTACAAAGACTATCGTCGTTTGACGACATTTGCAACGAAAGGAGCAGATACGCGGCCAATTTTTATTTTGCTGCGTGGCAGCACCCTTTGCCAAATAATCTTAGCTTTAATATGTTCTTGCGAAGTTATAAAATCACTCCCACCTTTATGTATATCGCACATGGGATACGTAAAGTTTGCTAAACTCCGAATAGCGTGCTTTTTGCAAAAGCTTCGTCTGAAACACACAGCGTTATTTCCCGGCTCTCTCTCACACCACTGAGCGTTTGAATAGCTCGAGTGTCGGCAGCAGAAGTCTTTATGAAGAAAACCTAGTTTGTAATAACAACAATATTTTATTTTGTTTGCAGGCAGCCTAAATGTTTCGCAAAACTTAAAATGGTTTCCGCGCCCACGAAACTCTCTGGAACGCAGTTCTGTACGTTCATTCTTCTTTTGCGAGCAATTTAGTTTCTGTTCGCTTGAAATTTGTAGCGGTCTAGTGTTTTCTTTTATCGGTGTACTCCAAAAAGCGGCACAAAAAGTGCAATCAACACCACCTAATGCGATCCTGCTGTCACTCGTTGATAAAAGCCTTTGTTGTGCTCACAGCTTTCTGCATCCGCACCGGCCGCTACGATTTGCTTCAGCTTGGTTCAAGCCTAAGCCTGAATTTGCTTGCAAGCGTGGGTTGTCCCAAAGCTGTCATTTTCAATGAAACCGGAGAAAAAATGGAATAAATATCTCTCGGAAAAGCGGTTCAGACAGCGAGTTCTTCCCTGGAAACGGCACATCCGAGACCATGCCCGCCGGTGGAATTTTCACGCTTGGTATATTTAAGCGAAATTGGGCATGCAGTGAGGGGTCGTTTTGATTGTTGTTTCTCGTTGTTCGCTGATGAGCCGAGAAAGGACGCCTTGGTTATCGGGGCCGAGTTACGTTTGGTTACGTTTACATACTGGCGCGTTTTATTATTTTGCTTTCGCCGCCATCCCCACGTTTCTCGGCAAGCTTCGCCGTTGTGTGTGAGAAAGCGAGCACTTGCGCTGTCGTGGCGCCAAGAAAAGACGTCGGGTGCGGTGTACTGCTGCAGCCTCCGCAGCACACGCTCGCTTTGTGTGCTCGAGCCTCTGTGTGGGCTGGGAACACGCGAACGACGGGCAGCGGGGTCAGCAAGAGAGCACACAAAACCGCCAACCAGTCTGTTCCTGTTTTTTTTTTTTGTCTTCGTTTTATTATTTCATTCTTTTATGTTGCTCTTGTTGTTCACTTCCGCGCGTGGCTGAATTTGCGGAGGCTTCTGTGAAGAATGTTCAGTCTTTTATGAGTTGCAGCGCCATTCTATATCTGTTTGCGTTGCCTGGTTTAAAGGGCGGAGGTAGCGCGAATGAACTGCAGGAGAAGCGAGACGTTGCCGCAGATGGAGGACATCTCAGACGTCAGAAAGCATCTTTTCAAGTCGGAGCCGCTTTTGTTTATTCTTTGTGTTCAACAAAGAAAGCGAGCCGGAAATTTCCCGCGAAATGGGGTTTGTGTGGGTATGTCTTGCGAAGTGCGCATGATGGCAATGCAAAGTCAGTAAAGCAAACTACAAAAAAAAAACACAAAAGAACAGTTCTTCGAATATTTTAAAAACATTTGACAGCTGATAATTTTCTTCTTCTTCTTCTTCTTTAATACCTGGTGAAAAAATAGGAGAGGTTGACGCTTTATAGAAGCGCCGGCTACTCCTTCTCGCGTAAGTTACTGTTCGATACTCCAATAATTTTTATTGGAGATGAAACTAACGTCAACGAGTTAGCTCGTATGGACGACCCTAAGAAGGGCGTCCGCGTATTTTAAAAGTGCAGTTTTGAAATACATTCAAACGCAGAAAATTAGGGGGTATAGGGGAGAGGGAGGGGGAGCACTTGTTTGGCGTGATTAAATAGGAACTGATAACTGCTGTTATGCCAAGCGTTAAAACATACCATTTCATAACACTCCTTGTTGAAAGATAGCCCGTTTCTTCGAAGACCGAGAACTGGGGGGTCTATTAAGAATATTATTCGTCAGGCAATGGGAGAAGTAGAACTAAGTCTTGTTCCCTGTATGGCAGACTTAGGCTTGCGTGAAATTACCTGCTATTGTTCCGCCCAACGACACCATACCGTACCGGACACGGAGCGTCAAGTCTCATCACTAAGCACCGTGGCCCGTAAGAAAAAAGGAAATCCAGCAGAGGCATCTCGTGGTAAAATCCAGTGATTCTTAGGAAAAAATTAGCAGTGGCTTAGTTTGGCTATGCCAAAATATACGTAGCGTGAGCTAAGGTTCAGCAATCCAATCCAATCCAGTCTAGTCCAGTCCAGTCCAGTCCAGTCCAGTCACTGCTCCTCGAGCATGCGCAGCACGGCTCTCCAGGAGCAACGTGAAACGGCTATCAAGCGGCTCCGGCGCAGCGTCAGGCTTGGCTACAGCTCCATGGAGGCGAACAGCTGTACACGCGCCGGCGCCAGCGTGCCTGCCGCGGATATGACGTCACTCCTCTGTAATGCGCAGACCGGCTAATGTGCAGAGTCAATTCTCTACACACCCTTACTCCAATTGGATTGAATTTGCAGTCCAATCCAATAAAATCCAATTTAATCCAATCCAATCCAATCCAGTACACTCCAAATCCAATCCAATACAATATAATGCTCCTCGCGCTTGCGCAGCACGGCCCTTCAGGGTCCACGTGAAGCTGCTCAACCTCGGCCAGCGTAGCTTACGTTACAAAATGACGTCTTAGTGTGCAGCACGTGGTACCCCTAGCTTCCGGAGGTCATGAAAAATGGCGTCTGTCTCAGGCTGTATTTGCATGAGTTCATAATGTAGGGGTCCACGTCACCCAGGCACTCTGCATGAGGGGCTTAAGGGGGATGAGCCTACGCTAACCTCATACCGCCCAACCGCTGTAGGCGCTGAGGCTCTCTTACTCGGTAGAGCAAACAGGCTTCGGCTCTTCTAAGGCCCTTCGTCACGGCAGCTTGATGCTCCGGACGCCAGTGCTACTTAAGATGATCGCCTGCGAGTGATGCTCAAGAAACGAGAGCCCTTTTCTTGCGCCTGGGCCAATTGGATCCGAGGGCAGGCTGCGTGTCTTCGGTCACGCTAGCGGCTAGAACGTCAATGTTATCGTGGTCAAGAAATGCGCCATACAAAATTCCGTGTCGAATTTCACTCGAGCTTTGTTGTGATGGGAAGCAAAGTACACGACTTAACAAGTAAACATGGGGATTGATTCTTTTGGGCCTACTCAAGGAAAAAAAACAGAGGGGAAAAGTACACATGAGCAGTGTTCTCCCCTAACGTTATTCTTTAATTCCCAGTTCTTACATCCTTCGGCACTGAATTTTTCTTCCTTCCTTCAGTACACTGGGACACGATAAGGTGCTTCCACCAAGCCGACCTCCCTATCTTCTCCCTCTCTCCCTATGTTGTCCCTCCCTCCCTCCCTCCCTCCCTCCCTCCCTCCCTCTCTTTCTCTCTCTCTCTCTCGCTAAACAATGTGGAACAGCCAAAATAATTTAGCAGTCTAAAACGTTAGAACAAACCTCCACGCTGAACTAAATGCGCACACTTGCAAGTGAGTAAGGCTTAATATTCTGCAATGTGGTGTTTTATTATTGGCAGCCGCTGCATCGCGTGAGTTTTGGGTCGCAACGCCCTCCGTTCGTAATAAGCTATTCGTTGGCGAAGTTTCCCGTTTGTGGGTGATTGCACACCTACAAGGATGGCGGCTAATCCATCAGTGAGCGACGCCTGTATGCTCCGCAGCGCCGGTCCTGCCGAGTTGTTTACTGATCTCCTGTATTACCTCGGCCTAACGCTAACGCTCCCATACATCATCGCCATTATCCATCATTGGATAAAACCCCGTTCCTCTATATTTTGTTATCTACTACAACGAGTGGCTGGGAAGGTTCCACCGTAGTAGGATGGTGGTCTTCAATGGATAAAAATCATGAGATAAACAATACCTAATTGACTGATTAATCATAAACGGGTTGTCCGTTTTTCTTCTTTTTACTCTCACATTCACTGTACAGTTTAGAACAAAACGTTTTCTGGGTAGTAATGGTAGTGTTGACTACTAGGAAGCCCCGAAGTCCAGTTGTCCTGACACATTGATGGCCTAATAATACAGAAGATCGTAAAAAAAGGTAACGTGGGTTAGTTGTTACATATTGCTTAAACAAAACAAAACAGCGCAAGAGACGGGACTAAGGAAGACTAGATACGCGCTGCGCTGTGCGTGTCTAGTCTTCCTTAGTCCCATCTCTCGCGTTATTTTTGTTTTTTTCGTTTAAGCAAAACAGGAGACGAAAATACGATCGAAAAGCGACATGCTCGTGTGCACTGCAAGACCTATTTGTTGTCTTTTTTCGCAGGCAGAGATGCAGAGGAAATAAAATGCATCAGATGAGCTTTTTTAGGAGGGGTTAAGTGGAAGGGGAAGGAATTCAGACAGAAAGGTTCCATAGAAAAAATACAGAAGCCACGCATTTTTAGGGCAGTGCGCAAAAAAAAAGGAACTAAAATACGCGCCTATTGACACAAAATGAAACGCTCGACCAATGCCTGTTTCATTCTTGAGAACACGTCCCGACTTACCATACAGAGAAGGGGATCCGATACAAACTTTCGCAAACGTCGATAGATTTGTTGATATGCGAACTCACCTGCTGCGCAGTAAAAGACCGTCAAAAAGCCGGGACGGTTCATCAACTTGGCAAAACAAGCACACTTCAGTCAGAGAGAGAGAGAGAGAGAGAGAGAGAGAGAATGTCGAATAAATAAGACGTTAATTTCGTTCCGTCAACAAAAGACATCATTCGTGGCGGAAGAGTGCAAACTGAGAAGAGAGCCGATCGAACAGCTTATCAGTGTATTTGAGAATAGAGTTCCGGGAAAGGGTCCCATTTGCTACTGCTTGCACATTTATTCAAGGGAATAAAAAATTCTTCGGAACAGTTATGTCTGCTTACGTGCTTTAAATGCGAAATCATTATGTTCTTATTGGCTATACTTATCAAACACTTATTTGCTCCTACATCGTGTTCGCGTCTGTTTCTTCGCTTTGGAACCCGCTACCCTGACGCCACGGCCTCTCCGCTGTCCTAGCTGCCTGAAGGTGTGACTAGTGCATGCGTGACTGGGCACGTGACCGGCAGCCAATGGGGAGGAGGTGCACGTGCCGGAACGTGAAAATGACAGGTGCGGCCCAGACAGAATGCAGATTTCTGGAACGGACGCCTTCCGACGGGAGGTCTTCCAGCACCGCCTCAACTTGCTGGTTGTAGCAGGACTAGCGCAGCGCTTGTAGCCGTCGAGCCTTGGACGAGAAGAATGCGACACAGGCTGTCCCCCACTCACCTCCTTTGTCCCTCTCTTTCTCTCTTCCTATCCTTTCAAACCCCCGTTTCCCTTCCCTGGACTGGGTTGTGTGAGGGTGGACTCCCCGTTGAGTTCAACAATATCATCAGTTCTTTTCTCTTCCCTGCTTTCTTAATAAATCGCCGCCACCCCCAGCTTTCGGGAAGGCAGTGCTGTCAAGTGTTCTCACGCGCCGGGCAGTCACAGTCGCCGAAGCACGACGGTCTTCGGCCACCGTATATATATATATATATATGTATATATATATATATATATATATATATGTATATATATATATATATATATATATATATATATATATATATATATATATATATATATATATATATATATATATATATATATATATATATATATATATATATATATCGTGATGGATGGAAAGTGCTTCTTAGTCAGATGTACCGCCAATTTCTGGACAGGCTAAGCGCGGTCGACCACGAAATTCTCCTACATGGCTGGAGCACACGAGGCGAAGAATGCAATGAGGGGAGCCAAAGACGAACAAAGTTTACTTCGTATGTGGTTCCCCACGCTACTAGCTTTCTGTGGTTTTGGAATCTGCTATAGCTTAGCTGGGACGTATAACGCTAATAGAAAGACCAAGGAAGGAGACAAATGTATTCTCTTCCCATTCTCTCACGTCTCCTCCCCACCCCCCTAACCTTCCTTAATCGCTCGTTATAATCTGTGTGCGCCGATAACACAGTCTACATGGTAAGGCATTTTTTGTGGTCCTTGCGGAGCTGTACGAAGGTTTCCGTTTGGCTGCTTTGTCCTTCTTGAGCACTGATGGTTGTGAAGTAAAATGCGGGAGCTGTCATTTCATTTTGGAGTGTTCGGGCTTTTCGTATGAGAATAAACTCGCCTAATGAAGAGTGCAGCTGCCGAACAGATCTCATTACTTATTTCGCTAGAAAAAAAAAATGAACCTAACGTGAACATCATTAATAACTACATTTTTTTACCATTAAACGGGGAAATAGTTTTGAGAACGCGTGGGCTCATTTAAATGGGCTATAAACGATAAAAAAAAAACAAGATGGAAAGATTCTGACATTTTTATTTCGGAGGGCTTTCTTGCATCTGGAAGCCGTCCGATTATTTCTCCTTTCCAGGCCGCTAAGAATGGTAAATGTGGCCCCTAAATTCAAGGAAACGGCGTGCGAGATAAGCAGGGTAATTTAAAAGCAATTGTTTTTTTGTGGAGAGAAGGGATCCAAAATAGTTCCGTGCTCATTTCGTTCTTCACGTTTTCTCTCTTCCTTCATCTCTATCTCTTTCGAGCAAGTACCTTACCTTATGGCGTAATGATCTTGCTGCACAGCCCCCCCCCCCCCCCCCCCCAAAAAAAAAAGAGAACTTCTGCCTGTTTTTATTTTGCAGGCTAAGAATGTGCATAAAATAACATTTAACTAAATAAAATAAAAGGGTCCCTAAATGCTTCCATTATTGCAGGAGGGAGTGACAGATGCATTTGTATGTCGATAAAATCACAGAAGACTGCAGGGAAGTGCACTATTCAAGGCGATCATTTGCATACGGGCGGCACAAACGTCCAACACAAACACTATTGCTTGCGTCTTCTTTTCTTTTAAGACCGTTTTTATTATGCGATGGCAACAAATTTCTCAATAAGACGTTCAAATTCTCCAAATATGTTTATATAAAAAAGACACCCACTAAGCAAGGTAGCGACAAAGTTTCTATTACAACCCACGTGTTGGCTACTCCGTAAACCGCCCCGACGGGCGGGTTTCTAATCGATGAAAAATATAAGAGCGCGTGTGTTCAAGGACTCAAGCCCATGTAAGAAGGCCCTAGGCACTAGATATTATTCCACAGTGAAAAATATAAGAGCGCGTGTGTTCAAGGACTCAAGCCCATGTAAGAAGGCCCTAGGCACTAGATATTATTCCACAGTTTTTAGCTCTGACGTGCTTTATGTCCAAAGGGTTGTTTCGGTGCACAGAATTTTTTTCCCCAGTGATCCAGTTTTGGGGCTTAAGACTAAGCAATCCGGGCGTCGTCTGTGGTATGAAGCGTCACGGAGTGCACTGGAGTTATTACAGCGCAAGTGTTGAAAAAACTCAGCTAGGCAGGATGCCTCTGGGTAAAGGTATACGCTCAACGGAAGAACTTGAGCTCAAGAGCAGACTTAATGGCGCCAAGTGAAAACACTGGTCGAGGTAGACGGAGGAGTGCAAAAACGCCGCAAAGGGCGGAACAGGAGGAAGCGCTGCGCTTCGCCCTGTTGCTCTTCCTTGGTCCCGCCCTTTGCGCTGTTTTTGCTATTCATGAATATGTACGAACCAGCCCAAATTTTTACTTTGTTAAACGGAGGAACCACAGTATATCTCACTGATCGTCCATGAATCATCATCGAACAAGCAGACCCGATGACACTTTTGCGAGAGAATAAATATTCCCAATCATTATGCAAGCAAAACATTTCGCAGAGGATAATTCCAGGTTGATCAGGTGATACGACTCACAGTAACAGCTGTTAAAGGAGCTATGCCAATGGCGAAATTTCTTGCGGCAAGTTCTGTGAATGTAGCTTTAACGAAACTGTAGTTAACAAGCTATACTTACCAGTCCAGCCTATACATACCCTTTGAATGTATCGCAAGCATCACACCCCACCACTGCCCGTACAAAATGCCTTTACAGCCAAACCAACACTTCGTTGAACTTTGGCCACCAGGTTTGGTCGGGTCCAGGCATCGCACATTCGCACCCCTCCCACTAAACACTGATACACAACAAATTCACACGAAACTATTACCACAGGTTAAACTTTACTCACTTCAAGACGATCTGGCACGAGTGGTTCGATCGGGGCTTTTCCGAATATCCCCTTAGCGAACCACAGCACAGGCTCACAATTCACAAGAGCCCCTGCACGGGAAATATCAGGAATTGATGCATTCCTTGTGCCCTCAATGAACTTACGAATTTTAACTTCCATTTCCCTTAGTATCCCTCTTCCAAATCGTGACCTCCAGTCTAACTGCAAAGCCTTACTAGGTTAGCACTAACCTTCCGTGATTCCAGCATGCTTGCGATTCTCACTCAAAAATGGCGTCAACCCACCAAAGCGGAAGCAACAACAATTGCGGCAAGCAACTGCCGGGTAAGCGCCGGACATCAAGCCTAAGGTTTCGGGTTGAGGTCCTCGTCGTCAACCGGTACCCGTAGTTTTTACGTTCAACTGGGTTGGCGGTGCTTGGGAGGTTTTTATTTTTATTTTTTTTTTTTGGGGGGGGGGAGGGGGGTTGCTTGGAGTGAAAAGATGACGTCTGCGTCCTGCAAGGAAATTAATTACAGGAGAATAGTATCTATTGGCCGCGAACACGGGTATGCGCCGGCCCTACGTTAGACCTGATCGATTGTATACGGTTTAACGCGCCGACGCAGCGATGAGGCACGCCGTTGTGGAAGGCTCCGGAATAATTGTGACCAACTGGGGATCTTTCACGTGCATCGAAATCTCATGCACACGCGCATTTTCGCTTTTCGCCTCCATCAGAAAAGCGGCCGCCACGGCCGGGAATTGAACCCGCGTCCTCGTGCTCAGCAGCATAACGCCTTAGCCACTCAGCGACCGCGGCGTGTCTTGGTTAGACCTGACGTTACTTGCAAAGGTGTCATCCGGCCGCGTCTGCTTCCGTCTGGCTCGACATTGACTGTTTCTAAGGCAGCTTTCGCATGCTCACGCATTAGCAAACTTACGCGTCCTCCTCAGTTTTTGTTGTTTCGAAGCTACGTAGTAGTGGTTGTCGTTGTAGAAGCAGTTATTTAGTGTGCCGATGAAAATAACAAAATAAAAATGGAAGCAACTTAGCTCGGCTAACATTGGATAAGCAAAGAAAAAGCCTGGCTTAGTCTGGTTGATTATTGGTTTCGCTTGGTTAACCTTTGATGTAGCAGTATTGCCGACCACGGCTCAAAGCCGTTCGGTCCTGTGCATCGCTTTCATTTTCGGCGAACGCGGCGCCTCTCTTTCATGGCGAACGCGGTGCAAGATGAGTCACGTCGCCCGAGATTCCCCAGCTGCGCATGCGTGGGAAAGCTGAGGATCTGGTCGGCTGTCGATCAGCTGAGTGGGCGCTCCATTGCCGTAGCGACGGGAGCGGCCGCGATGTGAGCAGAACGACTTAAAATGGGGCCTTGTGCCCAGCGCCGACAGCAGGCCCGGCGAATCACGCGATGCGCTTCGAGGGGTGTGTCCTCCTCCGCGAAACTCCGCGAAACCGCTGGCCGAAAGTATTAAAGCGTTGGTTTAAAATAAAAGCGGGTGACCTCTTCTTGGTAGTGGCTGAACTTTTTAGTGCACAGCACTGAAGCGCCTGCTCCTGTGGTTTCACGGCGCTGTCGTCTCTCGTTGTAACCGAGCGAACGATGGGGATATCGAAGACAAACGAGATGGAATGAGCAGTTAGGCGGAGGAGGAAAGCGGGGCTTAGTGAGGGGGAGGGTCGTATGCCGAGACGGCGCGAGACGTTCTCACCGGCGGCAACGCACTACGAGATAACCGAGGGAACAAAGAGGCCAGTGAAGAGAGGGCGAGCACGAAAGCGGAGGATGAAAGTATGGCAAGAGGCCCGAGACATGTTCCCTTGCGGCTACGCGCTACGAGACAATGGCGGAGCATAGCGCGCCTTCGTGCGTCCGCTGATGGTGCGATCACTTCGCGAGACGAAGTATGCGGTGCCACCCAGAAGACTGCAGTTCGCCCTGCTCACAAACTTCGCATTAATCAGTATCGTATAATCGTCAGCCAAATTTTTATTTTGGAACAAAGACCCAATAATGCTGCCCAGTTAAATAGTGGAGAGGTTTTCAACCCACATGACGGTATAGAATTTCATACGTTGATTTTTCTTTTCCAGATGTAAAGGTAGAATATGATAGAAGTGTAACGGCTTGTGAATTGCAGTGAAGCGCTCAAATTACATTGCAGTCCTGCATATTTGGGTCGCATGCACTGCACTGCCAACGAATAACAAGAAACTAATAGCTTCATTTTCAAGGGTTTGTCATATTGTAATATTAACATGATATAAAAACAGCGCGGTGGGACGAAATACACGAGGAAATAACCAGACAGGACCAGCGCTGACTATCATGATAGTCAGCGCTCGTCCTGTCTGGTTTCTTTCCTCGTGTATTTCGTCCTACCGCACTGTTTTTATATCATGTCGACGTACCAACTGGCCCAACTTTCCATCGTGCTTGAATATTAACATTTGTTATCACGCATATAATATATTTATGACATCTGTATGCATTATAAATGGGATTTCGGGTATTTTCGTTGCCTTTTTGTCAGTTTCAGCTACTGCTTCTTGCACGTTTTTGCTGGTTTTCCCCTTTTAGGTCGGTTTCGGCTGTTTCTGTTGAACATTTTTCCACACCGTGGTTTTCAAACATTACAGGTCCGTTTTGGCTGTTATTTATTTCAGTTCGCGTGGTTTTGTATGCTTTAGGTACGTTTATGCTGTGATATAACGCCCATAAGCAAGCTCAGGTGACGACTGGCAGTACTGACTAGGCAAAGCATGTGCGCGACCAGGACAACAGGTGCATTACTAAATTAACCTTATTTTCTTGTCGCCTTCTTGTTTGCAGGAACTTCACAAAGATTCGAGCTACGATAGAAAAGGAGTACGGAAACGTAAGTACAGATACAAGCATGTCGGGTTCACCCATTCTACCATAAATTCTACCACACAGGTTTAATTACGTCTGGTCTAGGTCTGCTGCAGCCACCACGTCTTCGTAGCACCAAGCCTGTCACGACAGGCACGCATCAACGGCAAATAACCAAGGCCCGGTTCTCCTAGTCGCGTAATACGGAGCGCTCCTGATTGGCTTCAGCCGAGTAGGACGCGCCGTATGTAGCTTGAGCGCAAATATTTATATACCACTCGCGTACCACTCGCCAGGTCTTGCGCTAACATCTGCGTTATCACCCCTTCTTGCGTGCCAGGCAAACATTCGGCACTATTGTTCTTGCACACAGAAACCGGAGCAGGTGAATTACGGGATATGCAATGACGGGTGCACGTTCCTGGCTTAATTGGAAGTCGCGACGCTGTGTTGTGTAAATAAAAGAACAATAATCTACAAAGGCTGCCGGCCTGCAGCTAATGAAACACATTGGAGCCTCCGCGGCAGGTGAGCCTGTAGTGGTAGGCATACAAACACGGCCCCCACGTCTAAACTAACGCACCATAAACCGCATTTCTTTTTGTTTAGGGAGGCTAAATGAATTCTCCCTGCTCCAGTGCCTAATCTCACTAGGTACCTGACTGAGGTTAGAAGTGCAAATTCCGTATTTCGGAGCGGTATTTTTAAACAGTGCGTGCACGTCACTAATTACAACAGCAATGTGAAATTCACTGCCGAGCGTTAAATCGCTTTGTGGCATTGTATTTCCTGGAAATTTTCGGTTTAGAGTGGTGGCAGCCGGAATATTTAAGGATAGCTCTGAACGACGCCACATGGCTCGCAGCACCGGAAGCCAGTGTTCACACGATCCAGAAAATTGGCGTTGCGGCGGTTGCTACTTCCTTTCCTGCACATGGATTTGTGTAGTACCTTGATGCGGCAAAATGGCAAGTCAGATGAGTGGGTTGTTCGTCTTGGTGTAAAACAGCGCAGAAACACGACGAGCAGAAAAGAAAAAAAGTACACAGTACGGGCGCTTACTCGGAACTATTTTATTTCAAGAAACAGAATATACAACACACACGCGCATTCGGGCGGAGTAGAAACAACAACAAAAAAGAAATCCCGGGCCATCTCCACTGACGTCAAACCTGCGGAGGGGCGAAGCATGCAGTGTATAAGTGTATTCAAAGATTGTAAGTCGCTCTCTTGCCACACGGCGAGCACTGATTGGGCGCCGGAGAAGCGCCGGTGGGAGGAGCAACCGCGCGCTTGCTGAGGCGGTGGCGCCGTCTTTTGCGTTGAACCGGATTTAAGCAATTAAATGTGAGACAGACTGGCCGTAAGTTGCCTTCGTGTTACACACCGCGGCATGCTAAAAAGTAACTCGAGGGGTTGGAAGACGAGTGTCCCGGCGGTGTGTACTTTTAATACGCGTTTTTGCCAATGGAGATGAAACACTTTAGCGCGAGGCTTTGGAAAACGAGTGTCCCGATGTTTTATTGCCGTGACTACATGAGACGACACCAGACGCCCACAGCCCGAGCACCTCAGGTGCTTCGCCCTAGAAATTGGTCGCTATCCCACCCTGCGAAAGTGGATGTCGAGCAAAGCTGTTGTCATCACCAGCCTATCTACGCTACACTGCAGGGCACAGGACTCTCCAATAGACCTCCAGTTATCCCGGTCCTGGACTAACTGCGACCAATTTTACGCGCAAACTTCTTGATCTCATCTGCCCATCCAACTTTATGCCGCCCCCTGCCGCGCTTGCCTTCTCTAGGGATCTACTCTGTTGCCCTTAATGACCAATGGTTATCTTGCCTTCGCATTACATGCCCTGGCCTCACCCATTTCTTCTTAATTTCTACTATTATGTCCTTACCACGCGTTTGTTCCCTGACCAACTCCGTTATCTTTTGTCCCTTAATGTTACACCTATCATCTTCCGCACCATTGTTCGCTGAGTGGACCTCAATTTAAATTGAACCCTTTTAGCGAACCTCCACGTTTCCGCCCCGTAGGTGAGTACCGGCAAGATGAAGCTGTCATACACTTTCTTCATCAGGGACAATGGTAGGCTGCCGCTCATTATCTGAGAATGCCTGCCGAATGCACACCACCCCATTCTTATCCTACTGATTATCTCTGCCTCATGGTTGGGATCCGGGGTCACAACTTGGCCTAAATAGATATATTCGCTTACCACTTCCACTGTCTCGCTACCTATCTCGAATCACTATGCTGTCCCGAGGTTATTTATCAGTACTTTAGTTTTCTGCATATTAATTTTCAGGCCCACGGTTCTGCTTTGCTTGTACAGTGCGGTAATCATGCTTTGCAATTCGTCCCCCGAGTTACTTAGCAAGGCAACGTCATCAGCAAATCTGAGGTTACTGAGGTATTCTCCATTAACCCTTACGCCGGATTCAATGTTCTGAATACCTCTTGTAAACATGCTGGGAATAACATTGGAGAGGTTGCGTCTCCTTGTCTGACGCCCTTCCTTATAGGTATTTTACTGCTCTCCTTATGGAGGACGATGGTAGCTGTGGATTATAGATAGCCTTCATAGATTATCAGAAAACATTTGACTCGGTCAAAACCTCAGCAGTCATTCAGGCATTGCGGAATTAGGGTGTAGGCGACCATTACGCAAGAAAGCTGTTGTAAACCAATTACAAATGGGGATGGAGGAGGGTATGAAATGTTTCTCGCTGTCTTGGATGGAGTGTCGCTTGCGCTCGGCTAGTGTCACTAGATAAGGGTACAGAGTATTGGCCTTTTTTTCTCCAATTGTTCCGTGCAGCCCCCACGAGTATTGGTCAGTTCGCATTATGTGACATTTGTTTACACTGTGACGGTTCATGGGCGCCGCCGTTTTGATGTTTATGCGTTTTAGTCGGTCAACTCTGGCAGGCTTAGTTGTCCTCCCTGCCCTGCGGCTGCACGCGACTGACGCCGTTCCAAATGCGAATCAAAAATAACGCGTGTAACAACATTTCAGCAGTAAAAGTGCGTACAGAGATGCCGTTTTGCTGCCTCTTCAGCAGTGTTGTTAACAAACGACCCGGTCGACGTTAACGGGGAGGCAGTAGATGCGGAAATATTTTAACACTGATTAACGACAAAATGGCTACTGTTACTGACTTGTGTGCCTCAGGGGCGGTACTCTAATACCTTATCTACTGGCACTACGCTCGGCTTCTATGGCGGCAAATGCTGGGTCGTGCCTAACCTGACACATGCGCTCGGCGTCTTGGGCAAGAACTGCTCTATTTTGTTCACTAGTCCAGCCCAGTTTTCAAAGATAACCTGCAAACATAACCTTTACCAGAAACAGTTGGTGGGGGAGTCCCATGGTTCACAGGCTTCTTATCACCCATAGTGCGGTGTCGATGCTCCTTAAATGAAGTCTGAGCTCT
This sequence comes from Haemaphysalis longicornis, assembly GCF_048455015.1. Lineage (NCBI taxonomy): Eukaryota > Metazoa > Arthropoda > Arachnida > Ixodida > Ixodidae > Haemaphysalis > Haemaphysalis longicornis. The sequence continues at coordinate 28,076,944 of NW_027526335.1, read as the reverse complement.
ATGCTGTATTCCTGATTGGCCTGACGCACGCTCTCGGAGTCTTAGGCCTTGCCGCCTTGGCGTTCTTGATCACGAGATCACGAAGATCGTTTTTGCCCACGGCGATGAAACCGTTGGGGTGTAAGGTATACAGCTTTGCTGTAAAAATAACACCTCTTATTCGCACTTATGCCCACACTGCCGAGCATGTGGCTACTCACCGTGTGTTGGAGACAGCGGTATTATATTTACAGGCGAAGATCACCTGACGCGAGAACTGGTTTAAGCGTATCATACCTGTAAAAATGTGGTCGCGTGTGTTAGCCAACCTTTTACGACGTTTTACGGAGCAGAAAAAGCTTTTCTTGACGCGCCCTAACAATCTGTAGGTATCAGGTACCATTTTACCTGGATCCCCTTTTATATTGAAGTTTTGTCTCTACTCCGTCCGAGTGCACGTGCCTAGTATACTGTTCTTTCAAATACAATACAGGTTTGAGTCAGCGCCTGTCCTGTGCACTTCTTTTATTTTCTGTCAGTCGTCTTTCTGCGCTGTTTTACACAATGGTGACCTTATGCAAAGTGGTTGGATTATACGTCAATAATGCCTGAGCAAAGCATAAGAAGTTTCTGCTATCGTATACCTTTACGCGTTCGCGTATCAGGGACCGCCATGACAGCGCGTCATCCGCCGTAATATTGTCGCTTGACAATATGTTTAATGATGGAAGTAGGTGACCGGCTACGTTTAATGCGTCTCACCACACCGCCTACGACGTCAATATTGCTTTAAAATTCGTTTTAGTGGAACAAAAAATATAGCACAATTTCAATATCCGTGTTGGAAAGGGTGCCTAATAACGGGTGTACTTCTTTTATATCAACCTAGATAGCCTATCACAAGGACTAAAGTCACTAAAAAGATTAGTTCTGTTCGACCTTTGTTTTTGGGAATTTGCCTGCGCCTTATTCTTTTCCTTGGGATAGGAACTGGCTGCTGGCAGCACGAAGTCATATTTGGCAGAAAGCCACTGGTTTCATATATGCGGTACGTTCCCTAATAAGGATATATCGCCGCTGGAACCATTCTTGACACTCGGGTTCTAAGCGCAATGTCATTTCTGTAACCTACCTAGCCTTTTGCTGGAAGCAAAAAAAGGAAAGAGCTGCTAATGTTGATGGATTGGGGCAACCTTCTCATATTTTCGAAGCTTTTTTTATTGTGTTTCTTTGCAGGTTGCGTTACTGGTAGCCGAAAGATTTAGTCCGAGAGAGGCACGACGTGGGTGTATACTATAGCGTTGACTCATCTTTGTCCATTTTATTCCTTGACTGCGGCGGCATGAAATTATCGTTGCAGAACACTGCGTTGCTCCAGTAATGTTTGTCACGCTCAGTTTCACGAAATTAAACGTAAATATACGACGCGTGGAAGGCACGAGAGGACAGAATATTTTCAGCGGAAGTGACACATATGAAAGATTACGTGAAGAGTTGTGGCGCACGTACGCGCTCGCGTTTCCATCGTAGGTCAAAGCAAAACCATTTTTATCGGGGAACAACTTTGTTGGAGTACAGAAATGGGGGATCATACGTTGTTCCAAAACATCTTAGTTACAAGTCGAATTATATGGCAAATGTAAAAGACAATAGCGTATGTTGGTAAAACGAATGCATACCAGATGCGTGTATACGACCCTGTGTAAGATGTATCCTAAACCATTACCTACGGCGGCCGTAGGTTGTTATTATACCGCATCTGTAAACTTTATTTCTTGCTGTATAGAGCCAGTCATTCAAGCTGACTTCGAAGAAAATAAGTAGAGTGATTGAAAGTCGACCAATGTCTCTAGCCTCTGTTTCTTTCTTGTTCTCAAGAATTCTTTTTTTTGTCCCTTTAACCGCTTTTCTTTGTATATCGTTTCTTTCGCCATTACGAGGCGATATTAAAAACGTGAAAGTTCTGTCTTGTTCTCAGTGCAAAGAAAAAAAAAGAGTTTTCAAACGTTGGGGAAAGAAGAAAACTGAGAAAAGTGTGCACGGAGAGGTACTAATCAATTATCTCAGGGAAAGCGCAGCATACGCAACACAGATCGTAAAATGGACCTGTCCTACGCTCTCTAACAGATGTCAAGTTCTACACGAAAGCGGACTTCAATCATCTACTTTGGGACTGCCCTCACTTTGTTGCCGGTAGCCTAGGCAAACAAAGCACGAAAGCGGTCATGACCCGTACGCAAAACATGTGCCTTCATATTGAAAAAAAAATTGGCCGCGTATCTGCTCCTTTCGTTGCAAATGTCGTCAAAAGACGATAGTCTTTGTAGACATTTGCCAAGGAAATGCCCCCCTTTACTTTCCCGCTCAGCTCTCATGCTGTTCCTGTACCGTCTCGCTCATTCCAAGGTAAACACACTAAAGGGTTCCGCAAGGCGATTTGAATGTACCGCGTTTCACTGCTACAGGCCGGGTTCCTCCATGCCAGCGCTGCAGTACGGCGGAGACGCGCGTGAATGGAGGCGGCCGACTAGAAGGTTTATAGAGCCGCGTGGCCGTGCTCCACGTGCGTTCCAAGCAGAACGTGGAACCTAGCTAGTGGAACCTTTCGTTGCTGTTGCCGCATGATTTTTCATATGCCGCCAGGAGGCGGCGGTTTTCTGCAGTAGATGTAGAATATCATTTGCTATCGAAAAACCAAGCATCCATGATTTTTTTAATAAAGAAACACTGTTAATCTCCCTTGTGTACTAATTTCCTGTCTTATATTTGCATAACCTCTTGTTCTTGTTCAACAAAGTTGACAAGTATGAACATACAAACCGGGCTTAGACGTTTACATTTGGCTGTGAGTATATAAGACTATTGCGCAATATGAATTTTACTTTGGCCGGGTGGCTGAATCGAGTTACAGACAGACAGACGGACAGACAGACAGACAGACAGGCCCAAATTTCTGGGTTTAAGTAGCCCAAGAAAGACATCGTGTTTAAAAAAATGTATGACTCACAACTAGCGCGTGGTGAGACTGAAGTAGACTCCGCAGAAACGCTCACTCCAATTTTCCTTTCTTCATGCATTCGTGTTCCACCGCTGACCCTGCTCCTTCCTTCCCAACTAAAGTTTTTTGTTTTGTTTTAAATGCAGAGCATTTCAGTAACTCACGATGTCACTCGCGTTGGCGTCCGTAGTCGTAGTCCGCACCCCTCCCCCTACACTATATAAAAAAAAATACTATCCGGCGCCTGGTTTCGATCCCTCGACCCTGCGGGCGGAACGCAATGTACATGGTGCTCTACCCACTGCGCCACAAAGCCGACACAGAATGGGAGGCTACGAACGCGCCTTATATCCTTGACTCATTCAAACTACGTCAAGAAGCTGCTGATACAACGCATTCACTACCACCAACTTCCCAAACACTAAACGTTAACGCAATACACCCACCCCCTATGCGACGCATTTACTCGAGTCCCCCTCGCGGGGAGATGGGCCCAATTACGATGGCAGTGCAACGCCGGCACTTGCGGGGAGAAAAGAACAAAGAGAACAGAACTCCCGCTGGCGCAGTTTCAGGCAGAGGGCGCGCGAGCACTGCGAAGGCGGGAAATTTGAATTGCATGGGGTGGTAGCAGTAAGCGGATAACGGCGGTACAGGCCACTATGGCGAATCACTGCTCTGCATTTCCGACAGCTTTCACATTGAGTGGAACGGCTTCTAATTTTTTTGAAACCATCAATTATTTTTCTAAGCTTCCTGGCGCCACTTATACCTCAGGAATATCAGATTTAGGCCGATAAACCTTGCGCAAAACTTGCATGAAACAACTTCCGCATAACTCCTGCCTAAAAGGCCTCGCTGTATATTCAGGCGCAAATTAAATCTGGCAGGGTGAAAAATATTTTTAGTTTATATTGCGAATATAAAGAATAATAAATCAATAAGAATAAATCAATAAAGAATAAATCAATAAGAACTGCAAACAATGTTTATTGATTGAGGTTTTTCTCTTAGCGTCCACATTTTTGGACATTGATCCTCAAAGCAGTAGTAATGTGAGTGAAAGGGGACGAAGAAGATGACAGACGCTTCCATTTCTGAAACTAACGAAACATAATTGCAGGAAAAGTACTCAGGTAGTCAATTTGGCACAATTTCATTAGAAAAAGTCTATTTAGAAGGAAATAGGTTGAAGCAGTCATTCTGGGACGTCAAACAAAAAAAAGTTCCCACTGCCTGCACCAGACGCGGCTCTTGGACGAGCCTTTCTCTTTCCTGCAGCTTGCGTATTGGGTACGGTCATTTGCTGCGGCCAGTGGTCTTTTGAAACATCTGAAAGTGCCATCTGAAACATCTCCATTAGCTATTTTCATCAAGACTTCTTCTGCTGTTGCATCGTCGACTTTATGCCGTTTGGATGCATGATCTCGAAGTCCTGGAAACAAAACATATCCGCGTGAACATAATTTGCTGCCGGATGGAGTGACAAACAGCGAAATAGCAGCTTTTCAGAAAAAGAGGCACTGAGGCGCAACGTCCACGACCGTGGAAGCAAAATTTTGCCGCGGCTTTCAGTCGTTCTAAATAGTTCTCTATTGCCACAATGTTCAAATATCATGCTGCGTATCCTAGCTATTACTGACAAATGCAAAATTTCATGCCCACTTGACAAGTACGGCGCAAAAGATTTAAAAATAAGAGTCATTTACCTGCCCCGCAGTAAAAAGTGAACCCGTTCATTCTTATTTCTGTTTACGATTTTATTTTCAAGTGGGTGCAATAAATGGCGTCACGGGTTCTTCCCGCAGCATGTAGAGATTGAGGGAGCACTGTTTGCGCGCAAGATTGTACTCTTATATCCTAGATACGGAGGTGTGAACTTGGCGTCCACAAATGTGGACGTTGCGCCTGAAGGGGATATTCCAACGAAGTTTGTCTTGCGCGACCTTTTTTGCAAGGTCACTGGTGCTGAGCTCGATAAAACTCACCTGCATTCTGGTATTGCTTTCAAAGCAGTGCTGGCTATATTTCTTCATTATTCTGAATTAAGATAATCAAGAGGAACGCTCATTTTATTGAAATGTAATCCAGCTAGTATCACGCAACACGAGCAAAGGGGACTGCGTATTCCAGAGCCGCAATTCCCCCAACGTCTGGGGCGTCTTTCTTCTGGCCGCATGGCCGCGGGCGTGAGTGTATGCTCAAGAAAGACATTCCATTATCACTGCCCACACGCTATGAGCTCGAGTTCGCACGAACGCAGCCCGTGCGGGTCGCTCCAAGGACGCGACGGCTATCGATTATCAATTTCGGCCTCAAAGTTTAGAGGCGGTGCGAAAGGAAGAAGGGGGTGGCAGACCATGCCGGAATGACGCCTACATCTTTTAATGCTTCTCTTGGTAATCAGCGCGGCCAAATCCGATGTGAAGAATATGGTGCTTCCTCTCCCTCCTCGGTGCTTCTTTTGCACTCATGTAGGTTGCCGTCCTGTTCCGACCGAGATTGTTAGAAGGCGATCAATTCGTTTCCTCTGCCTTTCTTTCCGTTGCCGATCTGACGCAGTCATAACGTTTATAGAGTTGCCCTGATTAATGATCGGCGGTCTTTTGTGCTTTGAAAACGAGGAGCTCATTGAAACAGTCATCTTTATCTGAGAACTGCTCGTTCTGTTGGAGTTTCCACGAGCTGCTGAGCGTTTTGAACAAAGGAGCACCGAGTATCATTATTGCAATTGCATCAAAATTCTTTGTCGTGACGTGGGATCAGAATGAAGGCTTACTATCTGAATCTTCTTCTAAAAAGTGGAGCATCTCGGCCGTTCGTTCGTAAGAGCTCGAAAGCATGACGAGTGGCCTGGCTGGTACTGCATCAGCTTGAATTGCGCAGTGTAACGACGACAAAAAGGACCCGAATGGGGCGGGACGAGACGAGAATAGTTTGATAATTACGAGACTAGCAAGATGATAATTCGAAACAGTATGCTATTTTATTTTCTCTGCGTACATTTCTTTCTCTTTTTTTTTCTCGACTTACTACGTCTGCAGGACTCGAAAACAACGATAAGCCAGTAATGCAAATACAGAAGCCTGTTTCGGGTGGATTCCCTTGCGACACCAATGCAACCGATTGCAACGTGATTACTGACTATTTCTTACCTCGGGGGCGGATGGTACAAGCCAGGAGTGGAAACTCCGAGTTTGAAAACGCAGTTGTTTTTCTTGTGTCCGTGCACGTCTCTCTCTCTTTTTCTCTCTCTCTCTCTCTCTGTCTGTGCTCTAAGAGGTAACAATCGAGCGCAGTCTGCTTAACTCAACGTCCCCGTTTCGACTCGCCTTACTCATTCTTACCAAATGTTCTAGTAGCTTTATTAATGAAGACGTTTCGAACAATAATTACAGTGTGCCCCTCGGTAGCCATAAGATTAGAACATCATTATTTAACGCACTCCGCATGTGTCGACAACATTCTGAAACTACACCACCAAGATTGCGTCAAACTTGTAGTAATGTTAAAACCAGTCTACGCTCATACGTGCGTATACGTACGTACGCCACTGGAATTCCAATAGTCATCGTGATCGTAATGATGACATGTCTTCGCGTCAGCTGGGAGATCAGGCCCACCTTACTTGCGGAAGGATAGGAGTAATGGGTGTTACCTGATCTCGTTGCCCATTCAACGCATTTGTATTTTTTTTCTTTGTTTGTTTCCTTCTTTCTTGCTTTGTTGTCTTTCTTTCTTTCTTTCTTTCTTTCTTTCTTTCTTTCTTTCTTTCTTTCTTTCTTTCTTTCTTTCTTTCTTTCTTTCTTTCTTTCTTTCTTTCTTTCTTTCTTTCTTTCTTCTTTCAGGTATAAACTCCTTTGCAGAGGACTCTCCTGAAAGGCGGAACCACATACTTGCCTAGCCCATTCGCATGCACAGCATTCATCCCACATGCAAATGGTTTGCGTCCGAAACACGCTATACACGGAAATTCATATAACTTATTCACTTAAAACAAGTCTCCCCCCTTTTTTAAGTGCGAATGCACTTTATAAGCGACCCCAAACCATCCACCGCCGGCGGCGGCGGCGGCGTCCGCAGTGCTCCTCTATATTTAAAAAAGAAACAGCATCCGGCGCCAGGTTTCGATCCGAGGACTTTGCGGCCGCAGCGCGACGCTCTACCGACCAAGCCACGGACGCGACGGTGATATCAGTGTTAGTGACGCGCCTTATATCTTTAACGCATTCAAACTACGTCGTCAGCGGCGTGCGTTGGCGACTCAGCGGCGTTATAGCGGCTTGATAACTGCGTGGTGTACACGTGATACTACAAACCCGATGGAAGAGATGGAAGAGAAGGCGGCGAGGCAGTGGGCTGCGGGGGCCGAGCGCAAGCGCCGCAAGCGGGCCGACAACCGTGCATTCGCACTTTCACATTCTCCCCCTCGGGGAAATGCGGGGGAATTTTTTACAATTTCGGTGACATTTCAATTCCGGGTGGCTAGTCATAGAACTTTAATAAGCACAAAACTTGGAATTGCTCAGGGCACTGGAAAGCAGCGCAGCTCCTTCAGCATTCTCCAGTCTAATGAAGCTTGCAAACATATACAACCAAAGCAACCGAGCGCGCCGGCAGGATATTTCCTTTTCTTTCTGCGTGCTGCCCCCGGCTCTCTGCAGCTCTCATCTCAATCCTCCTTACCTTGTTTGGAACTCCGCGGGCGGCTCGTACAAATGATTCGAGGAGCCCTCATTGCTGCCGGACGCTCGCAGTCGAGCTCGTTCATGCTTAGCGAATCATTGCTTCCACGCCTGAGCCGTTCCGCGAAGTGCCCGATGCAGCGCGTCCGAAATCGCAGCAAATCAGAGCGCAGCTTGGTTCCCGAGCATTCATCCCTTCCCGCTGGCGGCCTCGAGAGAGCTGCCCGCATGCTGGGGCAGAAATAATTGCATCCGCGCCGCTGGGGGCATCTGCCTCTTGTTCTAAGCGGCGGGGGTCGGAACCGGGGTTCCCGGCGGGACGCATTTTATGCCCACTTGTTTCGTGCAATGAAGCGGTGGTGTTGACCGTAGAAGCGCCTTCGGACTTTCCTGCGCTTTCAGGCTGTCTCGCGTGGTCGCAGAAATTTAATTATAAGTGCGCTTCGTTGTTTTTGGTGTCTGTGCTGTGTTTCGTGGAATCAGTGTGTGCGCAAACCTAAATGCCAGCGATGTAATGCTAAGCCAATGAGGACTACGAATTAGTCACGTGGTTTATGCGGCACCCGTGCTGTGACATCAGTTTAAAATACGCAGATTTGTAGTTTGGTGCACTGAGGCAACTTCAAGGGATCTATAATGAACAGCGTTATAACTTTGCCCTTTTTTCTATACTATACCACTATTCCGAGAAATTCATGGGCATGTGACACTTGCTGGAGGATACTAAGCACTTCCGTTCTGACTCTTTCCGGCGTGCGCACCGGCCATTGCCTGGATTTGTGAGCAGTTCTGTCGATGGTGCTGCATTTACTGGCAGCCTTAGAATGACCCGTTAGCTAGCACCTGTTTTTGTGTACCTCTCTCTGTGTAGCGTCTTCCTTGGCGCAGTTTACCCCTTCTGAGAAAATGCACTAACTCGCCCAACAACAAGCCCTTCTAGCTAGCATGCTTTCTTTTTTCGTCATTTTGTGCTGTCTTTAAATAACACGTTACTAGTGTCAAATGGTGAGGGTTAGGGCCTTAAGACTACTGTTTAAATCGGCTCTGAGTGACTCGTGCCATTCGTTTACGTTTGGTCATCTGCCCTGCATGTAGTTCATGCAACCTAAAAAAAGTGTTTTTGCTGGCGCGGCCTTGCATGAAAATTCCGGAAATTGCTCCACCTAAGCGAAACCACACCGGAAGAAAGACCCGGAAAGTCACTGCTCATCACTTAGCCCAGTGGTATGGAAAAGCGCCAGCAGGATCGAGACACCGCGTTTCGTACAATCCAGTGACGCCTAGGAAAATGACGATGATGGTTTGTCTCAATTGCGCAAGGCCAACAAGGGCAAAGAACGCCCTTGAAAAGCATGTGACTAAAAGTATGAAAAACATGAAAACATGAAAAACATGTGACTGAAAGTAAAAGTGGCGCAAAACAAAAGACAATGGAGATGGCTGGTGTATAGGGCCAGCATGATTACACGTGATATGACAAGAGCTGCAAATACTTTACCTGAGCTAAAAACGTAAAAACACGTTGACTAGAAAACATTGGTTCGTCGACTAAAAAGTATGATGGGGGCAGTGGAATATGTCGTCTGTATTATTCAGGGAAATGTTTGTGTTGTGTTGTGTCAAGTGCCTTGCATGTGATTAGTTACTGGTAGGCCCTTTCCACACCTGCTACACATGGGTCCTGAAGTTCCAGTGAGCAGGTGGGAGTGCGTTACATGTGTGTTGCCTATCCGCAGCCTAGCCAGGGCGACTTCAGTATATCTATTGTGTGAGTCAGTTGTGTAGCGTCCCAATTGTGGTTTTATTAGATGTAGTTTGTTGTCTGTTTGTTTATTCCAGTGTAATTGCCATGTGTTACGAAGCTGTCGTCTGATATTCGTCTTCAGGTCGGTGTAAGGTACTGTTGTAATGTAAACTGTAGTCATGAGAGCAGCAGCACCAGACATTTGATTGGCGGCCTCATTTCCAGGGATTCCACAGTGCCCTGGCACCCATCATATAGCTATTTGAAGATTTGAGGTATATGCAGTCATTAGTACCTTGAAAAGGGCATTGATCACGTAGTTTTTAGATGACCTTCCTGATGGCAGTGCCTGTACAACGCTTAGGGAATCTGTGTACACGGTGGACTTGGGAATTTTATGCTTGATGATGTGATTTGAAACGAGTAAGATGCCATATGCTTCTGCCGTGTAAATACTGTTATGAAAATTCATTGTTTTGCTAACTCTAAAATTTGGTCCTTGCACTGCACAAGAGACAGTAGAACCAGTTTTCGACGCATCGCTGAAGAATTCTGCGCACCTGTACTTGTCCTGCAGCAACAGGAAGTGCTGCAGAATTGCACTCCTGGGTACCTTTTTTTTTTCTACTAGTGTGATTGATAGGTTGCATGATATAGGACGTAGATGCCAAGGTGGAAATAAATTATGAATGGGGGTCTTGTGCGTGTCTGACAGAGGGACCGTGAGTGCAAAAGCGTCCTCCCTAGCTCTGAGAGAGAAAGGTAGGGTGATAGATTGCCTGTTTAAAAAGAGTTGTAAATTTGATGTATCGTTCATGATATGATTAAAAGGATGGTTGGTGAGGGATACTATCTTAGATGCATACAGCAAGTCAACATACTCCCGCTGATGCCCTAGGCACCATTTGTCACACTCGACATACAGAATCTCGACAGGGCTAGTGCGGAAAGCGCCGCATGAGAGGCGAAGGCCAAGATGCAGCACTGGGTCGAGCATTTTAAGCGCTGTTTTTGTCGCTGACCCGTACACGACACTGCCGTAGTCAAGCCGAGACCCCACCAAGGCTGTGTAAAGGCGCAGCAGGAGTTGTTTGTTGGCCCCATAAAATTGGTGTGAGAGGACCTTAAGAATGTTCATTGTTTTTAAGCCTTTGCATTTGAGCTGTTTGATATGAGGAATGAATGTGAGGTTTTCATCGAATAAAATACTTAAAAGCTTGTGCTCCTTGTTCACAGGAATCGGCACGTTTTTAAAGAGTAATGTCTCGGTCTGGGTGGACCCCACGCTTCCTGAAGAATACAACAGAAGAGCTCTTTCCAGGATTAATTTTAAAACCATTTTTGTCTTCCCAGCCGGCAAGTTTCTTGACGCCGAGCGGGACTTGACGTTCGCAGATGGACATATTACACGATTTAAGGGATATCTCGACGTCGTCTACATACATGGAATAAGAGATTGTCGGTGGCAATGCCTTACCAAGAGAGTTCATCTAAACTATGAAGAGCGTGCAGCTCAACACTCCACCTTGGCACGCCATTTTCTTGCACATGAACCTTTGACACTGCAGAAACAACTCTGACGCTAAAGCTTCTCTCCGACAAATAACTAGCAAGGGTGTTAAACATATTACCAGAAAGGCTGAATGACTTGAGGTCACTAAGGATCCCATAACGCCAAGCGGTGTCATAGGCCTTTTTGAGGTCCGAAAACAGTTATACAGAACTGTTTGTGAATGAAGGCATCCTAGATGTATGACTCTAGTGCCACAAGTTGATCGTTTGGGGATCTCCCCGCCCTAAAGCCTGCCTGGCAGCTCTCGTGAGGGCCGTTGTACTCCAAAAAGTACACAAGCCTCCGGTTTATCATCTTCTCGAGAAGTTTGCACAGGCAGCTGGTCAGGGCAATGGGTCGATAGCTAGCAGGAGAGGAACGGTCCTTCCCTTCTTTCAAGAATGCTACAACTATGGCATCCCTCCAAGACTTTCGAATGTGGCCCGAAAGCCTTATCTTGTTGAAAAGGTGAAGTAGTGTTACAAGAGTGTCTGTGTGTAAGTGCTGTATCATTGTATATGTGATGTTGTCTGGGCCTGGTTTACACATGCTTTACACGTGATGTTGTTTGGGAGGGTTTACACGGGCTCAGAGCACCCGCAACTCATGAAGTGTGAACTCAGAGTTATAAGAAGTGGCTGACCTGTCATTGTCATGTAAGGGCTTCTTTTCGGCCACGAGTTTGTGTTTCACGAAGGTGTTTGTGCAGTGTGCTGAACTGAACACGTGTTGGTAGTGTTGTACAAGTGTGTCAGCCTGGTCTTCAAGTGTGTCCCCTGTTGTGCTTACCAGAGGCAGGCTGTGTGTTGTCCTTCGAGTTTGCGTATTCGTGTCCATACTTTTCGTGTGTCTGTGTATGAATTAATGGATATCAAGAAGGTGTGCCAGCTCTCTCGTTTTGCCTTGCGGCGCACACGTTTTCCTAACGCATTGGCCTGTTTGAACAAAATGAGGTTACCCGACGTGGGGTACCGACAGAGGATACCCCACGCCATGTTCTGGGCCTCTCGCGCCCGCCTACAGTCCTCATTCCACCACGGCCTTCTTTGGTTGCGCGGGGCACCAGAGGCGTAGGGAATGGACTTTTCGGCGGCGTCGAGGATGTGCGCCGTGAGGACTTGGGTAACTTCTTCAACGTGTAAGTGTCCTATGGGTGTGTGGTGTAGTTTGGATGTCTCTGTAAATGTATTCCAGTTAGCTCTTGCTTCATTGAACCTGTTTTGGGAAGATGGACTGCATGGGCCTTTACCTATACATGTTAGAGAGGTGGGGAAGTGGTCACTACCATATGGGTCCGTGCCCACGCCGCACTTGAGAAGAGGAAACAGAACGGCGGAGCCAATAGCCAAGTCAAGATATGAGTATGTGTTGTGTCCTATGTGGTATTTAGGCTGTTTCTTGTTGAAAAAGCATGCTCCAGAGGACGTTAAAAATTTCTCTATCAGGCGACCTCGGGCATCCGTGCGAGAAGAGCCCCAAAGAGAATTGTGTGCATTAAGGTAGCCTGTTAGGATGTATGGTTCAGGCAGCTGGTCGACCAGCACCTCAAAGTCACAGCTCGAAAGTGCAATATCAGGAGGAATGTAAATGGAGCATACCGTTATCAACCTATTAAATATTATTGTGCGAATCGCTACAGCCTAAAGGACAGTG